>NC_071587.1:2139061-2439629 GCF_024509145.1 Vidua macroura
AATGCCAAAAAGATATTTTGAATATGCTTATGGATCTACCAAAAACGTGGGGAATTGCTGCAATAGATGTTAAAATGTGTGTTGGTGGAGAGTAGTAAATCCAGAGCTGATTTCTGGCTGGAATTAATCTGAAGCTGGGAGCACCTGGTCCCATCTCACCTGTATTCTGTCTCATTCCAGGGAAGGTGTGGTGGAATGGGACCATCTCTGCTCTGGGCTCCTGGGAGCACTGTACCTGTACTGGTTTTGCCATAGAATATTGTTAAAAACAGTGACTGAATCAAGTCTGGCTCCACTGTTACACAGAAATGCAAGCAATGTGTTGTTTCCCTCTGCATCCAAACCCTGGATCCTCTTTTCCTTGATAGGGTAGGGGCAGAGATATGGGCACATTCCCAAATTAAACCTCATAGTATTAATAACTCCTTATTACTCAAAACATTTTTAACACATGTCATCAACATCACCTTCTCTAACATAGAGAGAAGATCTGTCTCAATACATTTTTTCCAATGCCCACTGCTGCCAAGCCCTTGGGACAGAGCAGCCTTCCCGAACCACCTCTTTGAAGGTGCACTTCCACATGGGCCTGGCTTACACTGCTGCCTCAGGTTTTAGTTTCTATATTTTTCACATTCTGTGCTGCTTTAGTTTGTGGGTCTGGGCTTCACATTAGGGGATGGTGAGCTCTCTGCACAGAGCAGGGAGACAAAACAATTCCTGCTCCAGCTGGGCACCAAGGACAAATGACCCAAATCTCAGGCCCAAGAGCACAAACAATGGCAGAATGAAGAGAGAAAAACAAGCAGGATGGGAGTGCATGGGCTGAAGCTGGAATGGGACAATGAACTGCAAGGTGCAAATGGAGCAGAGCTGATCCCAGTGAGAGCCCCCGGGAGCGCTCGTGCATTTTGGGACCATTTTGGTTCCTCTTGGGTGCAGCCCTGGCTGGGCTCTGGTGCTGCCCAAGGTGGATCCATGGAGGAAATCCTTTTAATAAATCCCTGCTTTATTCTCTAGCTCTGTCTGGCCTCTGTTCTAGGGCAGTCTTCATGAGGCATCAGCACGTGCAGGACTGGCCTCTGGAAGAGGCTCTAGTTGTTAGCACAGGTTTCGTGCTCTTGGTGTAAAACATCCATCTGCCACTGCCAACCCACCTGCTCCACCACAGAGGGTGTCTGTGCAGTGCTGGAGACAATCCCTCACACAGCTCCAAGTTTCATGCCGGTTGGGATTTTTCGTGGCACATTTCCAGTTCTAAATCCGTTCTCTGTGTCTGTCCTAGAGACTCTCAGATTATTTCAGCCTGTGGTTTTTAGCAGCAGTCTACAGGCAGTTGGCATAAATCTAGGGGAGGAGGAGGCATGTTCACCTGCAGGAAAATCACTTCCCTTGCAAAATGAGTCCTGTCAGCTTTCATGTTCCTGTTGAGCTGAACCAACAACCTCCAGTTTTGGTGAGAGAAGAAAATGGGATAGCTGGGACACAGTCCCTGCCCAGCTGTCACACACACAACCCAAAGCTGGGATCAGTAACTGAAGGTGAGCTTTTGCATTGATTTCCATGTCCTGGCACCTCGATGAGGTGGAAGGTGCCTGCCCCCTCACCCAGCATGGTGAGGCAGGGGCAGGTCACTGCTCAGCCAGCTGAGGCCAGTGCTGGTTGGTAGTTGGTTGGTAGTGCTGGCTGATTCTCTCCTTTGGGAAATCTGCTCCTTTTTAAGCTCATGTCTCATGGTGGCACTGGGTGGGATTCTTGGGGTTGTCCTGTGCAGTGCCAGGAGTTGGACTTCAGTGATCCTTGTGGCTCCCTTCCAGCTCAGGATATTCTGTGATAGGATTTGTGGCTACCGCAGCCTCACTCCCCTTACAACTGCCCCATAAGAAAATACATTTGGGGTTGTTTTTCCTCTAACAGAGCTGAGGGTACAATTCAGCCCCTGCGTGGGATATGGGAGGTGAAAGGTCCAGAAATAAACCACGTTGTGGAGATCAGAGCTTCTGTGGACATTGAGTAAATATTTGCTGGTGACAGAACTGTCTTCATGGCCCAAGAAGTTACTCCAGGACTTTCCTGGGGTGTCTTAGATGCCAGGCAGCTGTAAGTGAAGAAGAAGGTTAATTTTAAGACCTCCACACTGACGCTGTTGAGCAGGACGGGAATAAAAAACTCTAGATCAGAAGTTTAATAAAATGAAGTCTCTTTATTTCAAATGTACCACTCTATATATAGAGAACATCGTGCAGACTAATTTCATTGGTCTTAGAGTAAAAACATGTCACACCATTGGTGGGCAGTGAACGACGCACAGTGGCAGAGCATATCTATAAACAATGTGAATAACAAGATAGATTAGAGAATTATTTACATTCTTTCCCAACTGTTTCCCAGGCTAGAAAACCTTTCTCTTTCTCTCTGACTGAGCTGAGAATACCCACACCACACTGCAGGCTGAAGGATAGAAAGATCTGTGCTTATGGATCTTCCTACTGCCTCCATCCCATCAGCTCACCGAGAGGCCCTAGCACTTCTTGCTCAACTTTTTCATCTTCAGGGGGTTCATTTCTTCTTCATTGTCTTCCTGTTCCACCAGAATTTCAGCCTCCTCATGGAGGCCAGGAGATGCTCTACAGCATCTGCAGAGAATCTGAGAGTTGTCCTAAGAATGAAACCTAAACAGCAGAGATCAAGACAGAAAAAAAAGGGAGTTAAATCCTTCCACCAAAGCAAGTACTGAATTGGTAGAGTCTTAGTTGTGTCAGGAATCCCTACAACCTGTCCCAAGAACATCACAAGGTGGATTAGACATTCCTGTCCCAGCTGGGTACAGCTGATTTTGAAAGTCCTTCTTTTATATGTAGTTCTGCCATGGCCGTGCTGGTTTGCAAGGCAGAAATGCAGTTCCTGGAGGGCTGGAAGCCAAGGTTCAGCACAAAGTATTCTGCCCTGGTGAGGAGACTGTGTTGATGCCAAGTGGAGGAGCAGTTCCACTGCTGATTTCCTGGGATGTGTGTGTGGCTAAGCAGCATGAGGTGAACATTTCCCCTGCTCACCCCGTGGCTCCTCGTTTTACAGTCAAGATCTGTAAAATTAATCTGCTTGTGGAAGAGCTCCCGTGTGGAATTCTGCCAGCAAGTTCCACAAGTGGGACTTCTTTTAAAGGTGGTTTTTCTCTAGCTTCTCACAGTCACAGAGCATTGATGAAATGTGACCTGATAGAACCTCCCTGATGTGGATTTCCAAGGAATTTGGTGGAAAAGAGCCTGGATCTGCTAGGATCACACAGAGCTGTGTCCCCGAGCTCCTTGCACGTGCAAGGGCTGGTTTGTGTGTGCCTGTCTGTACACGTGGCTGTTGTGCACTGATTTCAGGTCTGCACAGGAGAACTTCTCTCTGTGCCAATCCTGCCTTTTGATTTTATGCTTTGCATCTTACGCCTCAAAAATCCAGGACTAAATTGAGGCCCCTTGGACAATTTGGATTTCCTGTTGCATAATGGTTGATGGGAGCTGGAATTCTCCTGAGTGACAGTTTGCTTCATTCCCTTTTGCTTTGCTTTCTCACTGAAGTAGAAAAGTCATATACAGTACAATGACTTTAGTGCAGTCAGCAGCATTTCAGCCATGCTGATTTATTTGAGCCATTCACCGAGAAGTTCTGCCCTGCTCTGGAAGTGCTGGTGCCCGTGAATTTCATGTTGATTTTTTACTGTTGCCCGTGAGTGGTCAAAGGTTTTAGTTATTACCACCAGATTTTTGCTGTTGTGTTCCTTGGGTGATGCTGAACTCAGTTATCCAGCTGTGCTTGGAGGATGCACAGGTGGAAGTGGATCTGGCTGGGTGTTACTCCAATTTGGGAGTGGGGTTCTTGTAGTGATTTTTAATCATGTTCCATTGTATTTACATTCCTGCAGTGCTTGTGTTGTCGTTGCCACATGATCACAATAAATAGGTGTGAGGAAACAGCCAGTAACATTTTTAGCACCCAATCGATCACTTGGCATACTCAGATGCAAGGTGCACCACGAATAATAATAACTGGCCCTCAGTTATAGCTCACATTGAAGAGTCACCAGGGACAAATTAGAGGAATAACTGCAATTATGGCTGTAGCAAAATGGCTTCTTTGTAGTCCATCATCTACAGTAATTTAAAATCGTGGATCATTAAAATCAATACATATTGCAACCAGACCTTAGGAGCTCACACAGACATGTCAATCTTGTCAAAGCTGGCAGCCAAGGTTACAGGACACAGCATTAGTGCAGGGAAGGTTGGACTTACTGTTTTCCCCTAAGAAACCTTTTCCTAGTTCCCATCTTCCCTGTGTTTATCACTGAATAGGAATGCAAGTATTTCTTTGTAGTGATTTTAGTTCACCAATTTGAGATATTGCCAATTTTGAAATTTCCTGGCCAATGCACCAATGAGTGTGGTGGGTTCAGTGCTGCCAATCACCAGTGCACTCACTTCCTGCTGTGAGATAGGATTAGGAGAAAGGTAAAGCAGGCTCAAAACTTTAAAAGGGCATAAAGAAAAATTTATTAGCAGAAACTAAAAGAAAGAGTAATACAAATCAGAACAAAGCCTTCAGAACACTTCTCCTCCCTCCAAAACTTTTTCTTTCCCACTGACAAGGTAAAGAAAGAAACCCTAAAATTTCAGTCAGTTTACCACCTCTAGAATAGTCTTTTCTTCAGTTCACTTAGGGAGAGAAGTCCCTCTTGTTAATGTCATGGAGACCTCTCCACAAGAAAAAAAGTTCTCTCATGGCTGTCAATTTTTTCACAAATAGCAGCCACCCAGGGAAATCTGCAATTGTGAAGTCCCTCCCAATTTCCACATACAGATGATCATAGAATCATTTCAAGTCCAATCATTGACCTGACACTGCCATGCCCACCACTAACCCATGTCCCAAAGCACCTCATCTGTATGGTTTTTGAACACTTGCAGGGATAGTGATTCCAACATTCCCCTGGACAGCTTGTTCTGATGCTTGACCTCCCTTTCAGTGAAGAAATTCTTACTGCTGTCCAACCTGTACCTCCCCTAGTGCTTGAGGATGTTTCTTCACCATGGGAAAATGGAAGCCACCTGGTCATTGTACATTTAGGTGACTTCTTCAGTGCCAAAACAAGAAACAGAGAGGAAAGAAGGAGAAATCCCCTGCCCTGATGGGAATTGGGCCAGAGGCACTGAGTACAGACAGGGCTCTTCCTGAGTTATGAAAAGTCTCTAAGAGATAGCGGCTTACAGAGTCCTTAGAAAAAAAATTCTCACTGAAAAAATAAGGGTTTTCAGCCAAAGTCAAGAATAAGATTCCCAAGTGCAAGACAGTGTCAGTGTTTACTGTAGACTATAAAAATACTAAGTAGTGATCCTATTTTGTTAGAAGCATTCCAAAGGTGTAAAACACCACATAAATAAGCCAACTTTGTGGAGTGATACCCAGGGTGGGCCTGAATGAGTCCCCCAGGTTTCTTTCACAGTAAGAAGCTCTCCTGGAGTGTGATTCATTGAACTGTCTGAAATCCTTTCCCTGGGAAGAAGCAAATGTCTCTGCAGGGACTCAAGGAGGAGCAGACCCCCAGCTCAGACACATTAACCCACATTTTGGGTATCTGTGTTTGCACACTTGGTAATTTTTTCCAGGAAGAGTTTCATGTCAGAAGTGAAGGTTAGTAAAAAATTCACATTCTGCCTTCACAACACACTGAAGAGATGTGAGTAGACATGAACATGGCAAGGAACAGGTGGAGCTGGGAGTGAGATCCTGGTCCTCAGAGGGCAAGGCAGTGGTGGGGTGGGCTGAGCAGGGGCTGAGGTGCAGGAGGGAAGGGGCTGAAGGGACAGAGGATAGCTGTGATTTGCAACCTCTTCACCTGATACACAAGAAAGGAACTTCATAGAATAATGGAAAATCAGGATGACATTTGCCAGTTTCCAGTCAGCTGGCACCTCTCTGGATTCCCAAGATTGCTCAAAAATCATTGAGAGAGGTTTTGTGATGACATCAGCACAATTTGAGTATTCTCCCACAAATTTCAGCAGGCCCCATGGATTTGTAGAGATGAAGATGGAGCAGCCAGTCCTGCACAATTCCAGATCAGCTGGGAGCTGATCATTCTCACAGTCCTGATCCTCCAGCTCCAGGCACTGAGAGCCCCTTGGTCCCTCACCTGTGTTGAAGACAGAGGCAAAAATGCATTAAACACCTCTGCCATGTCCATGTCCCTGCTTGTGAAGGGACATCATCATCCCCATCCTGGAATCCACTGATGTTATTTCTACACTGCCTTTTGCCATTAATATAGTTGAAAAACCCTGGCAGCATTCCTGCTGGTGTCACATGAGGGACATTCCTGGGTGCATCATCCCCTGCAGCATGGGCTGCAAAAGCAAAGCAGCAGGACACGACCCTGCACTTGTGCAGCAAAGGATGTTTCCTGAATTCACTTCATGTTTCTCAAGGGCTGGGACAGCCAAGAGCCTCGTCCATGCCATGGTGCTGCAGCCCAGCCCTCCTGGGTGAGCTGTGTGTTCCAGGTGTGCCTGGAGCTGTGCATCAATCCCATCCAGCTGAGGGAGAATTTTAAAGGGAAACTTGACACTCCTATTCGCTAAAATTTCAAGAACAAAATTCTTCCATGGACCAGGAGTTTCCTTCCCGCTTTCTCCTACATTTAAAACCTGTCAGATTTCACTTTCAATGGACTGTCCTTCCTGCCTCTGCAGATCCTGCTTCTGGGGTGGAGGCAGCTCTTAAAGCCATCAGTCTCACTTGGGCCACGAGATGAGGAGATCCAAAGGGAACAGAGTAATGACCCACCCCATTTAGTGTGCTGGATACAAGGATCGACCCACTCCCAATCCTCAGGGCTTCCAGCTGAGCAAAATACCTTTTCCCAGTGTAGACTGCCAGGCTGAGTGAATGATGGCAGAGTCTGTAGGAGCCCAGCCAGCTCCTTGTTTCTCAGGGAAGCAGAACGAGCCCTGGATCTGGGAGCATAAAGGAAAACATGTCTGAATCATGCATTGACATCACCGGAGCGCTGCCGCTCTCCGACTCACGTCAGAGCTGGATTGATATGGTTACAGCAGAGTGCGTGCCTTTTGGTATTCTGGGAGAGCTGCTGCTGTGGCAGAGAAAATTATTCATGGATCAAAAAAAAGAAAGGCGTTAGCTGTACAAAGTGTCAGGATTGTCTGCGTTCCACTGCGAGGCTGAAACACGGTGCCAGCTGTGGTACATGAGGAACAGCTGGAAGGCACACCAACAAAAATGCACAGATTAGTCCTTGCAACTGAAGCCAAGGTATCACTTACTAATTTATGGGGAAGTACAGCGGGTGCAGAGCCCTGAGCTGACTCACAGGCGGGTGATCTGGAACAAGAGGGATCACAACAGAGGAGCGGAACAGTCGGATGCTTTCTGTCACTGGAAATAAAGGTTGAGGTGAACAGATGATCTGCCAGCCAGCCACAAAGCCATAATTAAGAGATGCCAAAACAGCCTTTTGTCCTACAAGGGGGTGGGAAAAAGAAATGCAAAGATCACAGAGGAGATGGTGGTTCCTGCCGTGCACACAGGGGAATAGAGGAGGGAATAATCTTCCCCACGAGGAGTCACATTCAGACGCCAGCAGGCAAATGCTGCACAGAACGTTGAGTCCTGTGGCAGAGGCATAACATGGAAAAAGGAGCAGATCCAAAATCACCTTAATGCCTGAAATCTTTTAGTAGTATCAGTGGTGGAGTGTTAAGTTTGGCAGTGTGAGTACTGCCAGTGGAGCCGTGGGTGGTCAGCACCAACCCACTGTCTCCACTGGTGGAAGTAAAACTGTGTGTAAAATACATGTAGGTGTCTGCAGGAGGTACCATGAATGCATTTCAGCGTTAGGAACATCCAAATACAGTGCTGGAGAAGAAACACGTGTGGACCTCATTTTCCTTGAAACTGGGTCTAAAATCCTTCATATGATCCCAAGCCACAAAAATGCCTCGGTGCAGAAACAACTTTGCGAAAACATTGTTTCGTTAAACTTCTGCGGTTTTGAAGTTGTTCATTCAGCTGAGCCATTGCTAATTAGCGTTTAAACACTCTGTGAATATTCATTAGCTTTGCCAACCCTCCTGGCAGAGGAAGATGACTCCTGGCATCCAGGAGGGGTCGGGGGTGAAGGCCCCTGGCAGGGATGTCTCCGGAGGGAGCTGGGAGCTGCTGGAGACCCTCCTCTGCCTCTCTCTGTGCTCACCTCGGGACACGGGAGCCACAGAGCAACTCCTGGGCACAGCAGCATCAGCCAAATCTCCTGCTGGGATAAACTGCTTGGCCTCTGGTCTTTCCTTCATCCACGTGCTAATGAGATTGCTCCACACGACACAGGGACAGTGATATTGTCCCCTGAGCAAGGCAGCAGGGTTTGGTGTGTCCGAGAGAAAGTCCTGGCCAGTGTTCGCTCCAGGAAAAAATTCCTGTTTTCTCTGGAAATAAGGCAGTGGCTGCTGTTATTTCCCACCTGGCAGCTCTGATCTGAGAGGGTGGAAGTCAGTGCACAGGAGGGGACATTTGAGTCTGGGGTTTTCCTGGAGCTCACCACACTGCTGGGAGCACTCAGCAGCCCTGGGAGAGCCTGAACCTCCAATACTTTCAGGCTCATGTCACCAGCCCTGTTTGCAAGGAGGGAATATTCCCCCCGTTGGCAGGGAGAAGGAATATTTTAATTTCTAAACTAACCTTGTGTGTTATGTGGTGCTGCTGAGAAGCCACAGCAAGCGAGCCCCACGATGTCATTTTTACAGTCTCTGGTCAGAGCAGGATCTCACTTTGAAATGAAAACGTTCAGGCTTAAAATAGAAACCCACACAGAACTGTACAGCCTCTTGAGAATGGCTTTTTAGGGCTGCTGCTAAAAATGCCCCATTAAAAGCCTATAAGGTGCTGCAGAGCCATCAGGCTGCCACGTGTAGGGATTTTATGGTGGCTGCATTTTATTTCCTAATTTTGATGGGCCAAAGGCTGGCGACCACAGAGCAAATATTCACAGTATCTCCAGTTATCCCTGTGTTTCTCGCTCCTGTGCAGTGGGAGCAGGGCACAGCACAGCTGCTGGGGTGCCAGCTGAGACTCAGGCCATCCCACATGTGCCACCCAAATTTGTTCTGGGCAGTGGGGAAAGCTGTGGTGCCAAAGCTGTGACGTGGCCACACGTGCCAGGCTTTGAAATCCAGTCCACGTGCTCAGAGCAACCAGGAGGGAAAGAGCCGCCCAACATTAATTATGACTTTTGAAGCTTTGCCTAATTACATTGTCTCTCTTAAGAAAATGACACAAATATTTATGAGTGGGACTTTTAATTCTCATTGTAATCAGTGGCATAAATAGGTAACACCTTTATAAAGAGTTAATAAAAATGTGTCAACACAAGCTCCAGCACAAACTATCGAGCAGTGTGCAGTAAAACATTCCAGTGTTTATTGTATTGATTGAATATTCATGAGATGCCAATTTAAATTACAGTTCACAACTGTTGCTGTGTCTAATGAATAATTTAAACAAGTGTGGCCAAAGAGATTTCAACGCTGCATTAGCAAACTGCAAGGGATTAAGCAACAGAGAATTTATAATTAGCTTTGTATATCCTATAATAAATTCATTGGAAAGATGGTTTTAATTATCCCACATGTTAATTCAGAATTCAGTGCATTAATTTTCGATTGAAAAGTAACCCTTTCTTCCCAGATAATATATTTGGCTCTTCTTCATCTTCTGCATCTCAAGAAGAGAGAATTGCAAGTATGGAATGGCTCAATTTTTGCAAATCTCATCCATCATGACACAGCATTTGTACCTGTCCATCTCAGGTCTGGAGCAATTCCTTTATTCCATTTCCAGCTGGAGAAGCTGCGACCAATGAGATCAAATCCTTTCCTGCAAGCTGGATCCCAGAATCCTGCTGGAGCTTCTCCCAGATCTGTGTGCTGCTGCACATCCTCTTAGATCCACTCGTGGCTGCTTGGGCAATACTGTCTGCTCCTGGCAAACAAGTCTGTGACAGTGATGAAGTTTTTGGCAGTTGTCTCCTATAAGCAGCTTTAGGGTTTTGTTTCATAAAGGAGGATGTGTGTAGATAACAAGTGTAAACCTCAGAGTTGGAGCTGAGATTGCTGCATTCTTCAGAGCCAACCAGGGATGGTTTTGTATCTATTTGGCAAGTCTATAAAGGGCTTTTTCCTGGGGGAGATTGGTCCTTTTGCCCATAGGGACAGGCCTGCAGAGTCCCTGCCATTTGTCCATATCCAGGGAGAGGAGGGCACCAGCCCTGTGCCTGTGAGGGGCTGGGGGCTGCACTGACAACGTGGCTTTGACCTTGGGTAGCAAGGGGACAGCAATGTCCTCAGCAGCAGAGAGGCCTGATGAGCTCCTCATCAGCTGATGCTCAGTGAATATTTCTTGTGCTTTCCCCTCCACCTGCTCTCCCTAAGCCATCCCTTTGCCTTGCTGGTTGTCCCCAAAGCCTGTCCATATGTACGGACGCTGCTGTAGCTCTTGCAGAACCTCAACACTTGTGCTGAAACTCCCTGGCCAGGAAAAACTTGGGAAGTATTCCGAGGAACATAAACCCTCACACCTCTGTGCAGCCGCCCATGCTCAAAGCCTGTCTGGGAAGCTCTGAAGGTGTTTTGTGGTGCACGTTGGGGAGGGAAGCGCTGCCTTTCCAGGTGGTTTTGTTTAATTCCAGGGCAGCAGGGTAATGAGATTGCTGGGATATGTGACTTTATCTGGAATGTAAACTCGAGGCTGGCACGTGTCCTTGGTGTCTGATCAGATGGAAATGCAAATGCGGCGCCGAGCGTGGCGCGCCATCCGAAATGTTTTGGTGACACAACGTGCAAGACAAAATAACGATCACTTTTTTAATTGAAATGTCTTCTGTTGCATTTGAGTCCTGCCATATCCATCTAATCAACAGCCTGGCACCGAGGGGGATGTGCCTGAGATGGAGGTGGGAGCTCCTTCGGGAGCGGGGAACACCCAGGGCTGTCCCAGGAGCCACCGGCTGCGCTCAGACTTCCCCCAAGACTTTAATTGCTGCTTTAGTGCCTCTGTCTTCTGGGTGACTGGAGTTACTTAAGGTGATGAATGGAGAGCATGGCTGGAATGCAGTAATGTTGTTGTTGGCACGTATTGATTAAACCTCAAGGCTCAATTGATCAAGCTCCCCAGTGCCGGTGTGTAATCCCAGGGGAAAGAATCAAGACTGTAATGGGGTTATGCTTTACTCTTGGTTTACCACTTGGGGTTATATGTTTTGGGAGGGAAGGAAGTGTTTGTGATGGCCTGAATCCCTGCTGTTACCAGGATTAAATGAGGACTGGCAGTAGGAACACTTGTTATTGTGGCAACCCAGTCCTGGGCAGACCCAAACCTCATTTAACATGGCATATCTCACCTCCAGGAACTGAGCGTCTGTCTGGGTGTTAGGAGGAAATAAATGAATCTCTGAGGTGTTTGTTATCCATCATGAGGAAGCCCAAGAGGACAGAGATGCTGCTGGACTGAATATTCTTCCCCTGGTCTCCCTTAATACACTACATTTAATCAGCATTGCACAGTGCAGGCAGAGCAGCAGCTCAGGTTAATGTTGCTGCTAGAACCTAAGTGAGCACTTCCTAAATCTGTATGGCTTCAATTCTGCATTTATCTAGATTTTGGCCTGTCTGTAACTTGGAAGAGCAGCTTCAGTTGTATTGCCTGGCTAAGAAATGAGATGGGTTTGCCATTGTCAGGAGTCAGAACAGAAGTTACAGCATCTGGCTCTTGTGGCGACAGTCAGTGCTCGAGTTTCCCTTCCCTCTTCCCTCCTGCAATTAATTTTGTATCTACACAGTCATTTAGGCTTTTCACACCCTATTTAAGAGTGTTCAGCATTTGCCATAATTAAAGGCAGGAAGATAACTGACTGTGCCTCCTGGTAACAGTTTGTGTGATGCAGCAAGGTCGTGGCACATCCTGCAGTTCCCCTCTGCAGGGCAGAAGCATCACTGCTGGTAGAGAACTGGTGTGCTGGAGGTTCAGTTTTGTCTCAAATTGCTCCAGCAGAGCTGGGCTTTGAAAATCCCACCATTTTCCAACACATATTCAGCCATAGAGCCATCCTCCTTCCCTGCATGCTTGTATTCCTGGGATTAAGAGACCCTTATGAAACACTTCTTCCAAACTAACACAATAATCCCAGCAATATCTGGCTGCAGAGGGAAACTGAGTGGGGGCAAAAAGGGGGCACTCCTTGCAGCTGTGCAGAGGAGCTGTGGTTTGTGAGCAGATGTGGGATCAGCACTGGGCACCCAACTCTTCCTAATGCTGCAGTGTTTCTTATGGTGCTTGAAGAGTGGGCTGTTAGACTTTGCAATCAAAAAAAAACCTATTAAAATTCATTCACAGAGTTTAATCCCACTGGGATGAGTTTTCTATCTAGTCTTCCCAGTTTCCTGTTGTGTTCTAAAATTGCTTCTTTTTGCCTTCTTCTCCTTCTCCTTTTTTTTTAATGTTCCATGCAATAAAACGTGGACGTCTCTCATTACCTGTGTGAATGCAATATCTAAAATGTGTGAAAAGAGCCAGGAGAGACATAAAGCAAAGGGAGGCTGGGAGTGCAGAAAGGCTTCAATCAGCTGCACAAGCCCAGGGAGGGGCAATAAATTCTGGGGGAGATGAGGGCCCCACCATTGGGATGGGGGAGTGTTTGTGCTGCCGTGGGAGAGATGGGGCCCATGGGAGCTGGAGGTGCTCTTGACAGTGTTAGTTTTTATCCTCCTGAGAAGCAAAACACCTGGATTTACACAATCCAGCATCTTCTCCAACCAAAGTGAAGCTCCTTGCTGCCCTGCCAGGCTGGGCACAGATCCATGGTCATCACCAAGTGTGCCAGGGTGCTCTCCCTGGGGAGCGGGATGGGGAAGGGCCCAGTGTGATCCTGCCCTGGCAAGGACACACAGCAGAGCACACTCTGGCCCTGCCCATGCTGCTTCTACAAAAATTAAATTAAATTATTGGCCTCCAACCCACCTGGAGCAGAACTTTGGTCCATCCCAGCAGTTCAAAGTCTTGTAAGGAGGCTGAGCTGTAACATAGGATGTTAAACATCTAATAACACCAAGGATGTGGCAACCCACCAGGAAAAGTAAGCCCCCCAAGGAATCTCTGTCAAGCTGAAGATGGGAAAAACTTTCTGTCTCTAGTGTTTTCCTGCTTTCCCTTTTGTTTTTTAATGCCTAAGGTTACTGACATGACACCAGACCACTGCTTCTCAGGAGTTTATTTGTGTCTCACATCCTGTCCTTGACCTGTGGGACAGCTTTGCTGGGCAGCTGATGGTGCCATGGAGTGCACAGCTTAGCAGGGTCCTAAATTCCCATTCATGAACAAAAGGGCACCTCAGGCATGTGGCCAGGGACCACCTCTAGCCCCACACCACTTGTGGTGTCTCACCCCAGCCTTGGAAGCAGCAAGTTCTGTTTATAGGGGTACTTACTGCAGAAGGTTTTAACCCTGGCCTCTGACTCCATGTTTCACCAGTGTCTTTGGGATTAAAAGGTGAAAGACAAAAATTAAAGAAAATCTGATGGATAAACAGGTCTGATACTGATAGATATTTTCCCCTTGCTTGGGATGGTTTTGCCTCACCATTACACCCAAATAAAACAACAAAAATACTCCATGAGACAGTTTGTCTGCTTCTCCATCCACCTGGAGTGTGGAGACAGAAATCCAGATTAAGGAAATTGTTCTGGATAGACTCCAGGGCTGGTGCAGACCCTTCTCATCTCCCAGCACCATCTTGGCCTCCTCATTCCCTCACCTTCACCCATGAAGTTTTTATCATCTGCCCCTTTTGCTTCTATTCCCCTCCACAGCTGGTTCTCCCTGTCTCCAATACACATGTAGGGGCTGTGACAATTTTATTAAGTTTTATACTCCCCATGGGTTATAAAACAGGGGGGTCAGTGTCTGTTGCTGTTTAATTACCTCCCAGTGCCCATTCCAAGGAATTCTGCCCCAGCTTTTGGTGATGGTGTTATGGTGTTCTGCCTGGATGAGCATCAATTCCCTTCCTCTACAAATGGGGTTTGCAAAATGGCTAAATAATGCGTCCAGAAAACAGGCTGGAAATTAATGGGATGGATTATTTGCAAACATGTTCACTGGATTATCAAGCTTGTTCTTTATCTGTAAAATCATGTACTTTAAAAAAAAATGGAGTTTATTGAAGATGTTATTTACATACAGTTCTCCAGCTGAGAACTGCGGGAGCACCGATGGGCACGGGCACAGCCCAGCTGCACTTCCAGTGCCAGGGGCACCCCTGCTCCTCCAGATCACTGAATCCTGCCATGGTTGGGCTTAGAGGGGACTTCAGACTGTCCATTTGCAGGCCCTGCCATGGCAGGGACACCTGCCACTGTCCCAGCGTTCTCCCAGCCCCATCCAGTCTGGCCTTGGGCACTGCCAGGGATCCAGGGGCAGCCACAGCTGCTCTGGGCACCTGTGCCAGGGCCTGCCCACCCTCACAGCCAGGAATTCCTTCCCAATATCCCATCCATCCCTGCCCTCTGGCAGTGAGAAGCTGTTCCCCCTTGTCCTGTCCCTCCACCCCTTGTCCCCAGTCCCTCTCCAGCTCTTCTGGAGCCCCTTTGGGCCCTGGAAGGGGCTCTGAGCTCTCCCTGGATCCTTCTCTCCTCCAGGTGAACATTCCCAGCTCTCCCAGCCTGGCTCCAGAGCCAAGAGGCCCTTGGAGCATCTCTGTGTCCTCATGGATCACTCCATACTCCACATCTTTCCTTACTTTGGGGTCCCCAGAGCTGGGGGCAGCTCTGCAGGTCTCACCAGAGCAGAGGGACAGGACCCCCCCTCTCCTGCTGCCCTCCCCGTGGGATGACCCCAGGATGCAGCTGGGTTTCTGGGCTGCCAGTGCTCATGGGCAGGTCATGTTCAGCTTCTCATCCACCCAAGTCCTCCTCAGAGCTGCTCTCAGTCCATTCCCACATAAACACAACTGTTTGAAGCCCTGGGAGCCTTGTCTGGGGACACTGTGTGGCTTTAAGGTGAAGCTTTAAGGTGAAGCTTTATGTTTGAGAGCGTTGCATTTGAAACTGTCAACATTCATAGGAAAGATCACGGTTTTATTTAAAGCACTTAAAGCAGAAAAGTTTCTTTTCTCATATTTGTCTACTCAAGTTCCCTCTAAGCCATCAGGCTGAGCTTGTCTGTACAGAGAACTGACTGAGGAGCTCTGCTAAGGCTGGTATTTAATAATTCCTGGAATACTGGGGAAGCTCTGGGGGACTAGAAAAGAGCTAATGTGCAAATATTTAAAAAGGGAAACAGAACAGCCCTGGTAATTACAGACCTGTCAGTCTGTCATCAATCCTCAGCAAAATAATGGAGTGGCAGATCCAGGCCTCAATTAATAAAGAATTAAGGGAAGGTAATATAATTAATGCCAATCAACATGGGCTGATGGAAAACAAATCTTGTCAAACTAACTTGATATCTTTTTTGATGAGATTACAGGTTTGGGTGATAGAGGTAACAGTGTTAGCATAACACACTTAGACATCTGCAAGACTTTTGACTTGGAAGCACAAAATCGTTGAGGAAGTTGAATAATACAAACCCAGTGTTGCACAGGTTTGGTAGGCTGGATTGTCACTCTGTCTTGCTGGAGGGTTTTTATGTTTCTGCCAAAGGAAACATTAAATAATTGCCAGTGGAGCTGGCAGATGATGGTGCAGGGAGCAGGAAGGTGGCAGAAGGCAGAGATGCAGAGATTTTGGCATGGCCTGGTAAACTGATCCCCAGTAGAGAATGTGTGCTTGGGAAAACAGAATTGCCCCCTTTGCAGGAGCAAAAAAGGCCTTTCAAGGTGAGAACTCCTCTCCTTAGAGAAAGGAGTCTGGAAAAGGGGTGTGAGATGTTTTGGGTGGGAGCTGCTGAGGGAGGTGTGCAAAAAACATCCAGAGCAATGAGCAGGGTGGGGAACATGGAGAGAGGGCAGGGCTCTGTGTCTTTGGCCAGGACAGGAAGGGGTTGATGGTGCTCTGCAAGTGTTCTGGGGAAGGAGAAACTGTGAGAGCCCTCCAGTCTGGCCAGGGATGGGCTGTGAGCTCCAGGGCTGTGAGCTCCAAAAATGGGTTGTGAGCTCCAAAAATGGGCTGTGAGCTTCAGGGCTGTGAGCTCCAGGGCTGTGAGCTCCAGGAATGGGCTGTGAGCTTCAGGGCTGTGAGCTCCAGGAATGGGCTGTGAGCTCCAGGGCTGTGAGCTCCAGGGCTGTGAGCTCCAGGAATGGGCTGTGAGCTTCAGGGCTGTGAGCTCCAGGGCTGTGAGCTCCAGGAATGGGCTGTGAGCTCCCGGGCTGGGCTGTGAGCTCCAGGGCTGTGAGCTCCAAAAATGGGCTGTGAGCTTCAGGGCTGTGAGCTCCAGGAATGGGCTGTGAGCTCCAGGGCTGTGAGCTCCAGGACTGGGCTGTGAGCTCCAGGGCTGTGAGCTCCAGGGCTGTGAGCTCCAGGGCTGGGCTGTGAGCTCCAGAGTTGTGAGCTCCAGGGCTGTGAGCTCCAGGGCTGGGCTGTGAGCTCCAGGGCTGTGAGTTTCAGGGCTGTGAGCTCCAGGGCTGTGAGCTCCAGGGCTGGGCTGTGAGCTCCAGGGCTGTGAGCTCCAGGGCTGTGAGCTCCAGGGCTGTGAGCTCCAGGGCTGTGAGCTCCAGGGCTGTGAGCTCCAGGGCTGGGCTGTGAGCTCCAGGGCTGTGAGCTCCAGGACTGGGCTGTGAGCTCCAGGACTGGCAGCACAGGCTGGCCATGGAGGCTGCATCCTGCTTGTTCCAGGGATCAGCCACAGGGGGATGTGATAAGTGAATCCACCCCCTGGGCAGTTCTGAACCCCCCCTGACAGCGAGGGGTTCCCCACCTCCTTGCCACCCTCCTCTCTCCATCCCCTCCCCGGTGGTGCCCCATGGGCTCACAGAGGTGCTTTAGATCCCCCGTGTCACAGCCACCACAAAAAAAGCAGGAAGGCTCAAGGCTGGTGAAACCGAGGGCTGGGGAAAGCTGTGCCTTCAGACCTGCCCCAGGGCATGTCTGTGTCTCAGAAACGCTTTTTTCAAACCATGGATGTGGATTCTTCCTCTTTGCTGCCTGGCTCTGAGTTCAGAGATGTTCCTTCAAGATCATGTTTGCAAGCTTGAGTTTGTAAAACCTTTTTTTTTCCCATTGTGTTCAATGAAGACAAACTGTAATTTCAAAACAGATCCAAAAAATTTCCGTGTGCCCAAACACCCAAAGCTGGCACCAGCAGTTCCCATGGGCTCCTGTGCTGCTGCTGGGCCAGCAAAGCCCCCCCATGGCATCCTGGTGGGGATGCAGGTCCCCAGGAGGTGGCAGAGGGGGGCTTGGTTCCTCTGGGAACTGGACACAGCCAGGAGCGAAGTGAAACCACAGCTGAGAATGCCAGTGCACAGAGAAATCCTCTGCCATGTGATAAATGCCCCCCACCTCCTCCAAAATAAATTACTTCCTTTTAAAATCCTTTCCAACTGTTCCCCTTGTGTTCATAATAGGATGATCGGTGGAACCAAAGATGTGGCTGCTACTTTAAAGGATAAATTAGTTTGACTCTTAACTCAATAATTAAAACTGTTATGGCTATGAGCCTGCAGGGATAATGTACTATTATTATAGTCATTTGTTTCAATTAAATGCTTACTGATTTTACAATAGCAGCTGGGCACCTGTGTGAGATAGCTATTACTCTGAACAAGACATCTCAAATTCCAGCAGAAATTTGTCACTGCACTAAAGCATTTTACACAGACCGTGAAAGTTTATTAGGAGCAGTTACAAATCGGGAAGAGGAGGGGTGGTAATTGGGGATATATTTTCTTATCAGCTCCCCTCTCTCCTGCTCTCTCTCTTTTTTAAGTAAATCATCTTTAAGTATTTCAGCTGTGGTGATGCGTTTACATTGAAACTTCAATACAGAAAAAGCCTGCTGGGAAAACTTTGCTTCAAAGCTGTTCAGAAGATAATTCCTCTCCCTGGCTGATTGTGATTATAATGGCTTGTTCTTGGGAACAAACCCAAGGAGAGGGAAGCTGTGCTGTGCTTGAGCCTGGTGGTTGCCCCTGGAGTAGCTGCTTGCCTTGCCTGGAAGGCAAGAGGAAGACCCTGGGTGAGGAAGGCTCTGACAGCTCACCTGTGTTAACACCACCTGTGCTAACTGACCCTGGGAAGGGTGGGAGTCATGGAATCATGGAATGGGTTGGGTTGGAAGGGACCTTAGACACATCTCATTTCAACCCCCTGCCATGGGCAGGGACACCTGCCACTATCCTAGGTTGCTCCAAGACCCATCCAGCCTGGCCTTGGACACTTCCAGGGGTCCAGGGGCAGCCACAGCTTCTCTGGGCACCCTGTGCCAGTGTTTAACACCCTCATCCTATAAAGTTTCTTCCACATACCTACTCTGAATCATTCATCTTTTAGTTTAAAACCATCACCCTTTGTCCCTGTCCCACAACAGGCCCTGCTAAAAAGCCTGTCTCCATCTTTCTTATAAGCTCTTTAGGCCCTGGAAGGGGCTCTCAGGTCTCCCTGGACCCTTCTCTTTTCCAGGTGAGCACCCCCAGCTTCTCCAGCCTGTCTCAATAATAACAGAGGTGCTGCAGCCCTTGGAGCATCTCCGTGGCTTCTGCACTCACTCCAGCAGCTCCACATCCTTCTGGTGCTGGGAGCCCCCAGGCTGGGGCAGCTCTGCAGGTGGGGTCTCACCTGAGCGGGGCAGAGGGGCAGAACCCACCCTGTGCTGCTGCCCACGCTGGGGGATGAGCCCAGGACAGGGCTGGATTTCTGGGCTGCCAATGCCCATTCCCAGTCTCTCATCCCCCAGCACCCCAAGGTCCTTCTCCACATGGAAGCCTGGGGTCTGACAGTGTGACAGTGTGACAGTGTGACAGTGTGACAGTGTGACAGTGTGACAGTGGCCTGCTCATCTTGGCCACTGTCTTTTGCACATCCCTATTTATCTCAGGGGGCTGCAGTGCAGTGCTGTGTGGCAACCTCCAGCCAGATTTCTCCTTTTGCTGCTCCTTGGCTAACAGCACACGTGGTGTGGCACGGATCCCACCCTGGGATCCCACCCAGCACTGCAGCCCAGCCAAGCAGGGCTGGGGCACTTGGAGCATCACTGCTCCAAGGGCAGAGCACACCAGGGGGAACAAGGCAGAACCTCCAGGTTTGTCCTTCTGCCTCCTAAACACGGGGTTTGTTCAGGGTGTGACCGAGACTGAGGAAGGTGAGAGGAGGAGGAGGAGGAGGGGTGTCTGGTTAAGCCCTTTTCTGACCCAGAGATGGGCAACTGAGAGGTGTTTTAAAAACTTGTATTCTATTTTCAGTCTCATGTGAAGGATGAGACAATATAGATGTTATCATTCACACCATCACAATAAGAAGTTATTTATCAATTATAATATATTATAAGAATTTCTTGGCTTATTATCTTTTGATAATCTAAAATAACTCTATAAATCCTACTACAAGATATCTTTTATAATTATATTTCTCTAAATTATCTTTTAAAACTTATTTCTAGTTCTATTTCACTTTTAACAATATCTATCTTATTCTATAATATTTCTAAGTTAACCTTTCTTGTCTCAAAGTTTACATACAAATACATACTATATAATCTTTCTATCAAACTTTAATAATTCTTTACAGATCCATTTCCCACAGAGGAGGAGAAAAATCCCATGGAAGGCAAAGGCAGAGGTGGTTTTCAGGGTGGGACCTGCCTCGAGGCTGCAGCTGGGAGTCAGGATTTAGCAGGAGGTTAAATCCATGACACAGCCATCCCTGCCAGATCCTGGGGCCCGAGCCCCAGCTCTGCTGGATGGTGCCCTACCCCAAGAGCTGCTTTTTACATTAGAATTTTGGGGAACAGTCCACTTGAAGCTGGGCTTGACACATTTGGAACATTATCTGTGTTAGCAGAGCACCCCAGTCCCCAGCTGGGCTCTTCCTCATGGCATTTGTCACTCCTGAATTCCCCCTCTCCCCAGAAACAGGGAACGTGGACCATGTGCTGTTTGTCTGCCTGCTTTTCTCTCCTTCTCTAGATTAGCTGGAGCATTTATGGACCTGATATGCATATTCATTAAAGGAATTGAAATATTGTGGAAAAAAAGAAGCTGTCTTTGAGTTAGCACAGCCTTTGGGAATCTGCTAAGTAAGATGCACTTAATTACTTCAGCTATGACTACATCACATTGCACTCTGGGTTTCCTCTGAGATGCAAAGCATCTTTTCAGCACAGGCTGCAAACCCATCCTGGGTCTTTTGCAGCACCTCGTGGTGAGCTTGTAGTGCTGAATTCCCGGGATGGAGAGGGGATCTGACCTGCCTCTCACAGCCTCTGCTCCTGGGGAAGGAGCTGATCACATTTCTGGTGGATATTTAATTCCACGTGTGTTTCCATCGGGTTCTGTGGGTCTGCTGAGTGCTTTGGGGCAGGGAAAGGCATGGGAGAGCCCCACTGAGCCCAGGGCTGGGACTGCATCCCACAGGAGCAGCTTGTTTTCTTTCACACAGCATTCATTGCCTCCTTTCACTTTGGTTTGCCGTGATCACAATTTCATTCATCATTTACTTGCCTAATTAGGCTGTTTGCTGCAGGGAATCATCTCAAAATCCTGCTCCTGGGGGTCTCTCCTTCCTTGGGTCTTTTTTTTGGGGGGGTATCACCTGCCTTGGGTGCCCCTGAAGCAGCTCAGTGTCAGCAGGATGCCGCAGTGGGAAGCAGGAATAACCCTTTCCCTGCCTTGAGTGAGAGCCATCCTCACCCTTAATCCCACTTAAGAAGCTCCAGTGCTGCACACGAACAACTCACCTGCATTTTCACTCCAAATATTTTACAGCTGGAAAACTCCTTTTCCACCACTCCTGGGGACACCAGGAGCCGCCACCAGGAGTGATGGGGAGGTGGCAGCCTTGCGTGTTGCTTCCAAAATTGCATTAAAAAAAAAAAAATAAATAAAGGGAAGTGGAGAGAAATGCAGTGAGGGCCAAATGGTGGGGGCAGCTCCTGCCTGTCCAGAGTGGTCAGCAGGGTGCATGTGAGGAGCTGTGCATATCCTGCAGAACCTCCTGGACCGGGGGAGAAGAGATGGAGATGTGGGAGAGGGAGAGAAGGACCAACAATATTCAACTAAAAGCAATTTTTATCATTTTTGGGTTGGGAGGGACCTTTAAAGGCCATCCAGTGCCACCCCCTGCCATGGCAGGGACACCTTTCACCATCCCAGGGTGCTCCAAGCCCCATCCAGCCTGGCCTTGGACACTTCCAGGGACCCAGGGGCAGCCACAGCTGCTCTGGACAATCTATGCCAGTGTTTTACCACTTCCATTGTAAAAAACTCCTACATTATATCTAACCTAAATCAACCCTCTTTTAGTCTGAAACCATTCTCCCTTGTCCTGTCACCTGAATAAAGATCCGTCCCCTTCCTTCTTATGGGGTCCCTTTAATGATGTAAAGAAGTTGGGAGGAGGCATCTGGGCTTAAGATATCCTTGGAGAAGAATGTCCCAGGAAAAATGCTGTGTCTCTGCTACTTAGAAGGGTTCTGTGATGGGCTTGTTGTGAGCATGGGGCTTCTGGAGGGGTTCTCTGAGCCAGGCTCAGGTTCCTGGTTTTTTCTACAAATTTTCAGAGGCATTTACAGCATGTGGCCCATATCCATAATTGCACTCCTGGACCTGTTCTGCTCTGATGCATAAATAACATGCACTGTAAAGAAAAATGCGTGATTACATATTTAATGGGTAAACGGAGCCGTTGTGGTCCATTGGCCACATAATAAAAGTTTCAAAGAATTGTCTTAATACAATATTTCCTCAGGAGACTACTGTAGCTGAAACGTGAGCAAGCTATTTTAAATTTTAGAATTTTTTAAGCCACATCTCATAGCCTGCCCCATTTCTCCAGCACCCATCTTCTAAACTTTCCCTTCATTTAAATTTAAAATAAGGACAAGAAATTATTCTTTTCCTTAGCAGCTGGCAGATCTTCTCCAACATGAAAGGTCTGGATTAAACTGACAAAACCCAAGACAAATGTATGTTTTTTGGCTGGAGTTTGGGAATGGCTGGCTGCTCAGCAGATGGGAGCTGTGTCCCTGCCTTGCACGGTCCCTGTCACTGCCTGCCCCACCCAGGCCATTCCCATGACTTTTGCAAATTTGGTTTAAATACAAAAATTGCACCTCTGGTGCCTCCTGTGCTGCCCAAGCCTGGTGTCTGTCTCCATGGCTGCATCATCCTCAATGTCTTTATGACCAGTACAGCCAGAGTAAGGCACACAATAAGGTTTCAAGAGCACATCATAAAGTTTTAAGGGCACACAAAATTTGCCATAGTTAATCTCTATGGCCCTAACCAAAGCATAGTTAAGCTCTGTGCCCCTTTGCCTCTAAGCAAAGCCAGCCCTGCTGCCTCCTTGACACCACCAAAGCCAAGGGCAGCAATTCAGTGTGGCCCCTGAGTCAGCCTCAGTCGTACTCATGCTTTTGAAATGCAGAAATATATTTAATTCCTGTGAGTTAAATCCTTTCACAATTAATACAGGAAAAGGGCAGATCCAGGGAAAGCTGTTCCCCCTGACACTGCTTCTCTACTGCTGGAGAGTCCAAAGGAGAGCAGAACGTTCTGTCTGTGTAAAGGTGTGGTGTAAAGCTCTTGGTTCCTGACCTGCAGCAGTAAATCTGGGTTTGTGTTTGGATTTATGTCCTCTGAAGCCTATGGAGCTCTCACAGGTCCTCCCTGGGTTTCCTTCTGTGTGTGCTGCTGATGGAGCTGGCAAAGCTCCCCTGGTAACGAGGGGTTGCACCTCAGTGGGCTGATCAGGAGCTCAGGTCTTTAAACTTGTGTTAGCATTAATCAGATTAATGTAAAAAGGGAAAAGTCTGGCAAATGTTTCAAGTAGGGTTTGTCTCCCTCCCACTCCAAGGCTGGATGAGGCTGGGCAGGAGCCAAGCTCTATTAGATGAACAAGGATGGATCCTGGGGGAAATGGGGTTTTGAGGAAAGTGATTCAAACTGGGAATGGGGTCTTGATGCAGAAGACAGCAGGGTTTGTCCTCATATCTCATCTCATCTCATCTCATCTCATCTCATCTCATCTCAATCTCATCATCATCTCAATTTGCTTCTTAGTGTAGAGGGGCTGGACCTGCTGAAATGAGTCCAGAGGAGGCCGTGAAGATGTTCCAAAAACTGGATCTCCTCTGCTCTGAGCCAGGCTGGAAGAGCTGGGGATGTTCACCTGGAGAAGAGAAGGCTCTAGGGAAACATTAGAGCTCCTTCCAGTGCCTAAAGAGGCTCCAGGAGAGCTGGAGAGGGACTGGGGACAAGAGCCTGGAGTGACAAGACAAGGGGGAACGATTTTAAGTTATAGGAGGGTATGTTTAGATGGGATATTAGGAAGAAATTCTTCCCTGAGAGGGTGGGCAAGCCCTGGCACAGGGTGCCCAGAGCAGCTGTGGCTGCCCCTGGATCCCTGGAAGTGCCCAAGGCCAGGTGGGATGAGGCTTGGAGGAGCTTTCCTTCTCCTGGTGATTTTGCCATAAATCACTTGTTTATGAACCCTCTTTTCAGCCCCCTGATAGTTGCCAGCCACCAGTGGTCCCTGAGGCAGGCAGGGGCACCTTCTGGGCACACAGCCCCACACACAAAGCTGATTTAGCACCTCTCTGTCGGGCTCATGGGCACAGCAAGGGGTGCACAGTGCTCAGCTCTCACCTCACTTGGAAGCGAGCTCAAGGAAGACTTTCCCAGCCGTGTAGAACAATTTAAACAACAAATCAGCCTTAAAGCGATTTGGCGGTATGGCAAATAGATGAATGAATGAGGGAATGAATTTTGTAGTGACAAGTGATCTCCTCCTCCCTCAGATCCAGGAGATGGTGCACTCGGACGCCGCGTCCTATGAGTCCAACCGCCAAGTGCCGCTGCTCAACCGGCCCGGCATGCTGGGCGGCCCCATGGGTGCCCTCAGCCAGTCCCAGCTCATCTCCCAGATGGGCATCCGGAGTGGGGTGACCCACGGCTCCCCCTCGCCCCCGGGAAGCAAGTCTGCCACCCCATCTCCCTCCAGTTCCACTCAGGAAGAGGAGACCGAGTCGCATTACAAGGTACGTGCGGTCATGTCGGGTTTGGTGCTTTTCAGGGAGGGGTAAATGGTGCTAAATAAAACCACAGACTTCTGGTCTTATTCTGACATTTATAGTGGGAGACTTTCCCAAGGATGAGGGCGCTGCTCCCAGCCTAGGGTGAGGTCCAGCATGGCAGGCTGGCACTCACACAGCAGGGTTGGAGGTCAGAGTTGTTCTTCTGCCTCCACGTTTGACCAGTTCCATCAGGCCACAGAATTTCCTGGGGTGATGATTACGATGAGCAAAGCAGCTTCAGGGCTAAGAGTCTACAAAAGCTTGGAGTTAAATTAGATTTCTGGTGGTGGGGAGAGAAGACTGAAACAGGGAAGGAAAAAACTCCTGGTGGGATTTAACTGAGCTCATTGCACATGGCTTGCTAAGGAAAACAAACAGGAATTCAAAGAATCTTCTGTCTTTTAGTTCACCAAAGTGGTGTTTTAAGTAGTCAGCAGTGTCCCAAAGGGTCTCTACAGCCAACACTGCTGCTGAGTGTGGCACCAACAAACCCAAGGAATTCCTGGGGGTTTGGGCACATCTTGGTTGTTGTCCCTCTCTTTCTAAGTGCACCAGCAAAGCCAAACAACACGTGCCATGTTCCAGGAATCTGTGGCTGCTATTTGCTGAGGGCAAGCTGCAGCAATCACAGTGCCTCTGTGCCTGCAGGTGAATTGCTGGGCTCCCTGGGGACTTTGATTAAAGCCTTCCATGGAAAACTTTCTCCTGGAAGGCACTGATATTGTAACCTCGTCCCACCCAAATAGACTGTTGTGACAGGGTTTGAATGTATAACCAGAGCAGCAAACAGTGCACGGGCTGGAAAACTAGGAAAATGATAGGACTGAGCAAAAACCTTTCCCTCTTCATGGAAACCCAGGAAAATGGATTCCCATCAGTCCTGTAGTTTTTCATCCATTGGCAGATTTCACTTCAGATTGGGACATTTCAAAGCAGAGTGCTTATGTGGATGGAAACACAGCTTCAGTGGATAAAACTGCAAAAAGCAGGGATACACAAGGTTAAAAACAAATGGAATATTCCAAGCTCTGTGATTCCATGTTCAGGGGACACCGTGGGAGGGGTTGTGCTGCTGGATCCCACAGTCTGCCATCTCCCAAAGCCTGCGTCACAGAGCTCCAGGCTCTGTGCACCTGGGAGCTGAAATCTTTCATGTCAGGGGAAAATGAGTTTCAGTTTAGTGACACACCAGGTTCTGTCTCTCTGCCTCCACCAGCATCACCCAGCTTTCCTGTCAGCCACCCAGGAGTGCCTGAGCAGGACACAGCTTTGGGGTTGGATCTTCTGTTTTCTTGAGCCAGCAGTACCCATGGGGTAGGAAATGTGGAGATGTCCAGATGATGACAGTTTGCAGAGATTAGAATTTTTCCTAATCCTCAAGGCAATCCCTCTCATTGTTCCACCCTGTAAACCCCCCAAACAGGTGAGAGTGATGTTGGAGGGAGGAGGAGATGCTGAGTGGGAGGAAAGCAGCAGATCCACACTGTGGCCTGCAGGTTTCTGTTTGCTTTCTCTGTCTACACAGCTGCTGCCTTCACCCATCAGTCACTTTTTCATGTGACCATTAAGGCCTTTTCTGCAACAAGTCATCAAAACAACACCTAACAAGCAGAAATTAATCTTGTGAGCTAGAAGGTCACAGGTTAAAGAAATGAGTCTGCTGCCAGCAGGTCCTTCAGGTCATCTGAGCCAGGGAGCTTTTGAATTTCAGAGGTCTCTGAGCCTCACTGGTGTATTTACCTGCTCCATAGCTTGGGGGGTGGGTGCACATGAATGGGAGGGACAGGTGGGTACAGCCCAAATTCCAGCTGGATTAGTGGCCACTCTCCATATTAAAATCACAGTGTCCATGAGGTTTCAGCTCTTCCTGGGTTCAACATCAAAGAAGGCACCAAGTTTCTGGGATCACATCATTGCCCCAGTCCACATCTGCCACCAAACAGACCTTCTGCTCTCTCTCCAGGGCAGGTCTAATGCCAGTGGCCACCATGGGCAGGTGGCCATGCTCTTCATCCCCTGCCCAGCCTCCCTGGTCCCTCTGACCATGGGGATGACCCTTGGCGGTGCAGATGCTCCGGGGCAGCAAGGCACTGGCTCACGGGGGGTTGACTTTAGCCATGAACATGGTTTGGGTTGGTCAAAACTCTTCTGAGGTCCAAGCCCAGGCTGTTGTCTCATCCCACGTGTGTCACACCTGGAAAACCCCATGAATACCAAATCCTGCTCTGCTCCCTGCTGCTCTTTTCCTTAAATCCCATGTGCTCTTTGGTGCTGCCTGTGCTGTAAATGCAGCTGGGGTTGTGATGCTGCTGTTCCAGCTCCTTGGTTTGGTCAGTGGCTGTGTGGGAGTAGGTTCCCCACAGCACTCCACTGAATCAAAAGGGATCACAGTTAGTTAAAATACCATCTCACTTCCTAATGGGCTCAAACCCTGTCATGCATTTTTTTTCCCCTCCTAATAAGCTGGCCTTTCACCTCCAGACCTCCCATTCAAGCCCAATTGGGCAATTTTAAATTAAATGCAATTTTTGTGGTCTCTCTGCTCATTCACTAATGGTCACTGTCTGTTTGACAAATGTCACTGCGCTGATACTGAAATTAATGATCAGTCAAGAGCTACAGAGTGGAGAGCAGGAACGCTGCTGCCCTTTTCCTCCCTGTGCCTGGCCTCTACCAGCTGAAGGGAAGCCTCTTAAATCCTGGCACTGCCAAGCACATGCTCAAATTGACCAATCCATCAGGAGAAGAGGCTGTTTGTCCCCAGCTCAGCTGGAGGCAGTGTTTTCACAAGATCTTGATGTTTAGAGCCATGTCTTTCCAAGTAATTCAACAACCTGTGCAGCTGATGGTAGTGCCTTGAGCTCAGGGCCTGCAGGTGGAGGGGCTGGTCTCCTGTTTGCCCTCAAGGATGCAGAGATCCAGCCAGTGCTTAATTCTCTGCCATCTGGTGTATTTAGGTTTTCCTTCACTACAAAATAAGGGTAATGGTGCTTCCCTGTAGTGTGAGCTTTCACTGGCCATAGTTAATGCCAGCTGAGAGCTTTGATGGGTATCTAAGTGTTTACCAGGCGTCTTTTCCTTTGCACATCCTTCTGTGGAAGCTTCTGCAGTCCTCTGTATTCACAGAATCATAGAATATCATGAGTTGGACCCAGAGGATCACCCAGCCCAGCCCCATCCCTGCACAGACACCCCAACAACCCCACCCTGGGCACCCCTGGCAGCGCTGTGCCAACGCTCCTGGAGCTCTGGCAGCCTCGGGGCCGTGCCCATCCCCTGGGGAGCCTGGGCACTGCCAGCACCCCCTGGGAAGAGCCTTTTCCTAACATGCTGCACAGGGCATCCCAAGGGAGGCCGATACAGGATCCTCTTTCCATGCTGCCTTCAGTGGAAGCATCCCCGTTTCCAGCCTTGCTGTTTCACTCCCCAGCCCAATGGCAGCATCCCTGCTGGGCAGCCACAAAGGGCAGCTCCTGTTCCCTGTGCCCTGCTGCCCTGAGCTCCAACACCCACTGGGCACTGAGTGTGGACACAGCCATTCCTGGTCACCCAGCGGCACCCAGATCCGTCGGAGGGGTGAACAGCATGGGCAAAGCAGTTAATTGGGGTGATTACAATAGTTCAGTTCCTGGAGATCCTTCTGGATAGGGGTACATATATGTTAGCAGGATGGAGCAATTTTTGGATGGCCCCGGTGTGATGTTTTGGATGCTGGTGTTGCTTGGTCAGTGCTCAGAACCCTGCTGGAATGGGGAGGGGAGGCAAGTCAGCAGCAGATGCAAAGGGGGCTTAGTGGGGTGGAAATCAGAAACCATGTGGAAGCCAAGTTTGGAAAACTCATGGACTGCTAAAGCAATCTAGCTGGGAAGCAAGGTATGTGGAGAGGTTCCAGAAAAGGATCAAGGAGTGAGTGTGCTGGGGAGGAGGGTGGGGAAGGAGAGTGACTGAGGACTGGAAAGCCCCAGATTTGGAGCAGGGACAAAGGGATGAACCCAAGCTATGAGCTGGTCTGAGAGGAGGCACCAAAGCAGGCTCAGACCAGTTTGTGCAATGATCCAAGAGGGTCCTGGGGGACAAAGAGACCCCCAGGGCTGCTGCCCCCTCTCCTCACTGGGACGTCTCCACTTCCCATTCCCTCTCTCATCTCCTTGGCTCAGTAGCTGTAGCAGGGGCTGGTAGCAGACCTTAGCTGACTGCTAAGCTTCATCTCTTGGTTTTGCAGGCTACTGGAGAGAAAAGACCCTCAACAGACCTGGGCAAAAAGCCCAAAAGCCAAAAGAAGAAGAAAAAGAAGGACCCCAATGAGCCCCAGAAGCCCGTGTCAGCCTATGCCCTGTTTTTCAGAGACACACAAGCAGCCATCAAAGGGCAAAACCCCAACGCCACCTTCGGGGACGTGTCGAAAATCGTGGCATCGATGTGGGACAGCTTGGGAGAAGAACAAAAGCAAGTGAGTTACTGAGTTATTTATTTTTGTCTTTCAGCTGTTGAAATGTGCATTTCCACGGTGCAGGCATGCTCAGGGCATGGCCAGGGGCTTCCACAGGCTGAAGTGCAGGACCAGAAGCTGTTTTTAGGAGCAGTGCTGAAGTGCCCACTGTGCAAAATTGCTGTTGTTGTGTGGGGAAGAGCAAATCTTTACGACAACTAATTATTCTTGATAAGCTCATACTCTGCACAGCCATCAGTGGCCTTTCCCTGACGTGGGGTTTTACAGCTTGAGATGAGAGATGGGTTTGGATTTGCTTATTTATTTACAAGGAGTGACAGCCAACTGGCTGAACACTATTAACTCCCTGTGCTGCTGCCTTCAAACCCAACGTTCAGGATTTAAAAGCTTCAGAAGGAGATGTCTGAAGTGGCCTCACAGAGGAAACCTTGCTGCCCCAAAGCTGTCAGCCACTTTCCGTCTGCTTCACGTGGAGAATTCCAGCTCCTACTTTCCCTCTTTGGCTGCTGCTGAGTCAGTTCCAAAAGCCTGTAATTGCTCGTTGCCTATGGAGAGAACCCCAGGGAACACTTCCCGTAGCAAGGATGGCTGTTTATCAGGCAGAGTGAGATCTGACACGGTGTGTGATGTGTCCTGGACCAAACAGGCTGGGAGCATTTCTCCTGGAGCCTGGCCACAGCTCCAGCTGGGCGTCCATGGCCAGCACTGGAAGCAGCTTCATCTGGGGAGAGAGCAGCAGGGAGGGAAAAAGCCATTTAACTGGGAGTTATGCTGGGAAAGAACCTTGATTTCCACCCCACACTGAGTCAGGAGTAAGAGCAGAGGATCTTCAGGGATGAAAGCTCTTTTGCTGCTCCCTTTTCTCCTCTTTGGGTGGATCACTGCAGGATCATGCAGGCAGCAATTCCACATCTGAAGAGGGGAGGAAGGTCAGGAGGCTGACCCCAGCCCCGGGAGGCTGCAGGATAGGGGCTTGGTTTTTGCTGTTGCTTCAGGGTGTGGGAGGTTCAGGAGTGCGGAAAAGCTTTGTGTCAGCTGTTTCTCCTGCTTGCATCCCCCCAGCATCTCAGGCTGCCCCTCCTTTACTGCACCTGGTTACAAATACCACCACAGCTCAGGCACTGAGCTCAGAGTGGAAGCGCTGCTGCGACCCTGACTCAGCGCAGTGCAAACGCTCAGCTCTTAATTAACAGCAGGGATTAAACCAGCCCGTTTATCTTCCCTGCTAACTCTCCCTCCTCCTGCTCTTTCATGAGCTCGCAGCAGCCTCCCGTCTCTTTACACACGCTTTCTAAGTGGCTCCATTTCTCCCTCTGTAATTGATTTAATTAAGTCATTTGTTCCTTGTCTGAATGCTTAAATATTAACTTCCTGGCTTTGTCTCCAGCTGGATACTTCTCTCCCACAACAGTTACCTCTCTGCCCGGGACTCTGGCTGGAGGGACACGATTTCTCTTTGGCTCTGGGAGCCTGTGGCTGGTTTGTGTGATGTGGCACGTTCACTCTGGAAGTGTCTGGCTGGAGAAGAGTTCATTTAGCCCCTGTTTGCTTTCCTCTGCCAACATCCCCGGTGAAGCTTTTTTTAGATTCATGAGGCAATGCAATGAAAAGGGAAAAAGGAAAAGAAAATTCTAAAATACCTTTAATATGTGAAAACAAGTGCCTGGGCTGTCCTGTAGGTGTTTCCTGCCTGGGGCTGCAGGATGTGGTGCTCACATTCCCTGCGAAGGCAAGCAGGAATGCCAAGGGCTCTCCTGGCACATCTGGAGAGAGGATGGAGTCCGAGCAGCACAGCCAGGCGTCACTGGCCAAAATCCTGCTGCAACCTGGGGGTCCAGCCTGCCACAAGGCTGCACCAGCCCATCAGCAGGCAGGATTGTGCTCTGGGAAGGGGTGGAAAAGCTGGAGAAGGGAAGTGTTTCATCAGGGACACTGCTTTTAGCTTTGTGGACAACAGTGACTTCATGTCCTCACTGCAGAAAGCAGTGCAGAAGAAAACCTGGGGAAAAGCCAACACAGAGGTGGCACAGCAGGCAAACAAAAGCCAGATCTGGGTATTTTGGCTAAATTATGACCAAAGTTTTAATTAGAGAACAGTTCCCCTCTTCCTGGCTTGAGAAAGGGTGGATGTGAGGGTGTAGGATCTGCTCTGGAGCTGATCCCACACTTGGATCCCCGGAGCTGCAGAGCCCAGCCCCACTGTGTTACTGAGCAGTTCTTTACATCCCTGGAGTTTCACAGACCCTCCAGGGTGCCAGTTATCCCAAACCCTCCAGGGTGCCAGTCCTGGGGGTGTTTTTGTTCCCACCTTGTGGGAAAGCAGCAGGGAGGGGGTTCCAGGGGAGCTGGTCCATAAACCCAGGGTTGTGTGTGCCTCCCCTGACACATTCCTGCTGTGCCTGCCCCGTGTCCATCCACCCCCCAGCTCCATCCTGCACACACGGGGTGCACAGAGGTGGGGTGGCCCCCGTGCCAGGGCCAAAGGGCTGAGGGAAGCCCAGTGCTGGTGGCTTGTAGCCATGCCAGACAGGGAAGGGTGGTCCTGTGTGCCCTCCAGAGCCCCAGCCCCTCTCCACAAACACCTCCTGGAGCATTTCTGCTGGCAGCAGTGACATGCCAGCCCTTTGCTAGGTAGTCCTGGCCGGCACACAGAGGGTTAATCCTCTGCCATTTGTGCTGCTAATGATTATATGCACTGTAATATCAAAGCTGGAGCTATTTATTTGCCATTGAGCAGGTGCTGCTGCTCCCACAAAGCAAATTTGCTTTCTCCTCCTGATGAAACAAGGAAAATAAAGGTTGCTCACGTCCCATTTCAGATATGTTTTTTTTCCCTGTGCACCAGCTGAAAGACAAACACAGAGAGGGAACCAGAATGCATATTATGCAAGAAACCATATAATCTAGCAGCATCTTTGATTTGGCTGCTGCTGTCACAGACATGCATTTCACAGAGAGGCTTTTTTCTCCCCCATTTCTTTTGTTCTTACTGGTTTATCATTTGTGGCTTTGTCATTTTGTTCCTTCTTCTTCTTCTCTTCTCAGCCTCTTCACAATGAATCTTCATTTTCCCTCTGACACACTTGTATCTAAATTTCCTTATTTCCTGCCTTTTTTTATTTATATCTGTTGCCTGGTGATTTGATCATGCTGTGGAATACAGGATTAGCAATCTCCGTGTCCTTGGGTACTGCTCAAGGACACCTGTTCGGCAAAGCACCATTTTCTTCCCCATTTTAACCCCTTCCAGTGTGGCTGCAGAATAGGAATAAATAACAATACCTTAAATATCCCCAGCGCCGCGTTAGCAGGACGTTGTAATCTTCATTCTTCAACAGCTGGCATGGCCCTTCCTAAGGAGCTTACATGGGAATCTGAAGAATGTGACTCGAGGAAAAAAAGAAAAAGAATACATCCTCTTTGAACTTTGCAAATAGTTTAGCAGCTGTTCCTGTAGAGATAGCTTCGACTTTGCTGCAGAGTGAAATGCTAATTCAGCCATTAGCATCCAATGGGGTACCTGTCAGCGGAATCCGCCCGCAGCTCCATGTCCCAGCTCCAGAATCCCGTGCCTCGGTGGGAGTTTTTTCCATTAGCAGATCTCAAGCAGCGTTCCCCAGCAAGGTTTAAAAGGGCTGCCTGATTTGACAGAAATTAGAAGAAATTGAGCGCTAGATTGGAGCCAGCTCTGCTGATTCCCTTGGAGGATTTTCCCCTGGCACGGACAGCCTGGTCTGTGCCACCCACAGCCCCTCCTCTGTTTCCACAGGGCCACCATGGGCCAGATCTGCTCAAGAGCAGGTGACAGCAGCCCTGGTGACTGCCCTCCCTCAGGGGGATTTCCTGGGCATGATAAGCCTGGAGACTCTCCAGAGAAGTCATTGGTGGGATTCACTCTCCTCTGCCAATTTCTGCTCTTCCCTCCCCGAGCACCTCCCTGTTCCCTGCAGTATTTTGGTGAAGAGGAGGTTGGATTGGAGCCAAGCAATGGTGGAGACCACAGAGATCAATGCCAAGGTGGCAGTTGCAGGAGTCTCTGGAACCAGCTTATTTTTGTGAGCAAATCCAGCCACAAAGTCACAGCCCTGGGCAGGTTTTTCCACAGGCCCCGGGAACTGAGAGCAGAGGAATCAAGGAGCTCCCAAGCAATCTGCTGGGTGATCCCCAGGCTGACCCAGAGCTTCCCATCTGAAATGAGCAGAGACTGGGCAAACCCAGCATTTTCAGTTGAGTTTCTGAGTCTGGGACACAAAGGTACCAGAGATGAGTTCTTGCTTGTGCTTCACCAGGACCAGCTCAGGAATGCTGAGTGACTCCATGGCCAAACACAAATGGGATTTTCTGACACAAATGTACAGCCTGGAGAACAACACAGCTCCAGGGATCTAGTCACACTCCAGGGGTAAATTACCCAGCAGAAGAATTGCCTGCTCAGCAGAAAGTAATAGATCACCCATTTAATCAGATCCATCTGCTCATTGAACCTGATCCATCAGCTGCTGACAGGACACTGCAGGGTCTGTGGTGGGACAGAGGCATCGTGGGCCAGCTGTGAAGTTGTTTTATGAAAGAGCCATCAGAGGGGGAGATCCCACAGGAGCAGCCATGCTACAAGCTGCCCAGTTCCAGCTTTGTACTGAGCTGTCAGTGCCGGAGCCACAGCAGGATGCACTTTCCTCTTGCAGCCCAAAGCCCTGGCAGTGAGGGGCTGGAAGGGTCCAGGCAGTTGCCCTGGCCTGGAAGGAGGTTTCAGCATCTTCTGGGCATCGAGGAAAGCCATGCACCAGAGAGGAATCAAAGCACCAACCCCAAACAAGGCTTCAAGAGAGGTCTGGTGGAGAGCAGGATAACGATGGGGAGGACGTGAAAGGTCAGATCTGCTTTTAACAGCTCCACGAGTGTTACTTTTCTTCTTGAAGAGCAAGGTCAGAGGTTTGGAAGGTGAATGGTGTGTGGTTTTCATTGGAGGTTAGGGTTTGGATTTTTCAGCCTCCTGTTCCCTTTGGAATCTTCAGTGGATTGTCCTGGGAATAAGCTTGTGCCCTCACATGGAGCAAGGGATGGCTTCCACCCCATGAAGTCGAGGCAGTGGAGAGCAGGAACCTCTCAGGATGCTTTAACCAATGGCAATTCCTGCTTCATTGCAGGCTCTTCCATTCATTCTCCAAAGGAATTGCTTCACAGCACTGTGTCTCCACCAGGATAAAGCAGGACTCTCCTGAAACCAAGCTAACAGTTCCCACAGCAAGGGTCTTCCCTGGAGGTATCCTCAGGGTTGTTGACCTCAAGACTTACAATGCAGGCCACAGGCTTTTTTCTGGAAGTGTAGCTTGGGTTAGGTGGTTTTAATGGTGGGAGGGACAGAATAAGTCTTGGCCTAGAAGGGGATACAGAGGGGAATGCAAGGAGGAAAGGAGGATCTGGGAAGGAATAAGGACAACCTGTCCATGTTTCCTATTTTCCTTTCCAGTGGCTGTGGTAAGGATGTGTGGAGAGAAAGGGGGACATGGCAGGGAGGATGTGCTTTGAGACATCTTGTGAATAAACCATAAGTTATAGTGATCTGAAGACATATCTTGCAGGAAAGTGTATAACAGTTACAAGAAAAACCCTGCAGACTTACAAGCAGAATAAAAACCAAATTTACACATTTGGGAGAAGAAAAAAACCAGTCATGGAATCATAGAGAGAAGGGCAAGGAGAGACTTAAGAGGTCAACCAGACCATACCGATGCCTGAAGTCAGGATCATCTCTACTTAAGCCATTCCTGATGGATGTGTTCCTAATCTGTTCTTAAACGCTCAGTGGTGGAGATTACACATCTCCCCAGGCAATGTCTTCCCGTGCTTAATTATCCTTACTGCTTCCAAGGCTTCCCAGTGCTTACCCAACATTTCCCTTGGTGCAATTTAAGCCTGTTTTGCCTCCTTTCCCACATGCAGAGGATCACCCCGTGCCTCCTTTGCTACATCGTGGTGGCTCCTCTTGGTCTTCCCTCCCAGCTTTCCTCCTGGAGACCTTTCCTGCACTGCCCATCTCTCCTCTCCTGATGTTCTACCTTTTTTTGTGAAGCAAAACACCCCAAACTCCACCTGGGATTGCAGCAGAGACGCTCCCACTCGGGGTCAGTGCACCCCTGGATTTTTTGGGGGAGAGTTTGAGTTCTTCCCCTCGTTGCCCAGGCTTGGGAAGCGGGGTTGCTGCTGGAGCAGGAGGGCTGGGATGCAGAGGTTACGGATAACAGCTCCGGCTGTCACTCAGCGCCTGCGCGACACGGAGCCGCTCGTGGGCGTCAGCAGGGCTTGCAATAATTGTCTTCTCTAATTAACTTGTTATCAAACAAGAACATTTCATTATGGTACAATTACTGGCTGCTTAGCTGAGACACAGAGGTGTCAGGATTATGATCCTGACATATGCTTCTTACAGCTCTGATTTTTTTGTTTTCATAATCACTAACCATTTTTATTTCCCCATTTCCCCCCCCACCTCCCTCAAACCCACCCACTCACTTAATGACTAATGAATCCTCCTGCTAATGAATAAGGAAAATAAATCAGTGGGCATGGCAGGTTAGGAAGAAAAACACGCAAAATGTTTTGAGGATCCTTAAATTTGATAAATTACTTCAAAATTAAAATCCCTGGGAGAAAATGGGATTTAATTAGAAAGTAACGTGGTTTTGTCAATGTTTAAATTAAAATTTTAAAGGTTATAAATGCTGCACTAGAGCTGCTTTTACACAGAGGATTTGTGAGGAGCTTTGTTCAGATCCCACGTCAGCGTGGTGATTCCCTGGGGACAGGCAGCTCAGTGTCCTTGATGGAGCCCTGTGTGGATGCAGGGCAGGACTGCAAAACTCCCAACAGGAGACCCTTAGGGATGGTTCTTTACAATGAGGGTGGTGGCACAGGTACCCAGAGCAGCTGTGGCTGCCCCTGGATCCCTGGCAGTGCCCGAGGCCAGGCTGGATGGGACTTGGAGCACCCTGGGATGGTGGAAGGTGTCCCTGCCATGGCAGGGGTGGATCAAAATGGTGCCTTCAACCCAAACCCTTCTGGGATTCTATGATTAAAACCCAGATAATCCACCAGAAGTCTTCCAGAACTTCCAGCTCACCAGAGGAACATCAGAGAGCACAATCCCTGAGCTTCCCCCATCACCCTTCTTGGCAGCTCTGCTGGTGGCCAGGCTTGAGCCAGGGCTGGCCCAGGGAGCACAGAGGCTCCTGCCTGGAGCAATCCCCCCTCCCTTCAGCAGAATGAGCCACTGGCTGCCCCTGCCCAGTCCTGCACCAGACCCCGCCCAGCAGCACATCCCAGTACGAGATCTCTAAAAGAGACAAGAACAGATGAAGGGTGGCATAAAAAAAAGAGTTTAGCAGGAAAAGCAAGTGATGGAGATGAAGATATGCACAGACTTTATTGGTTATTTATTTATTTGCATTTACTTTTACGAAGTCTCATTTACCTGTCCTCTTACTGTCCAGAAATTGCAGGTTTTTCTCCAGGCAAGTCTTGCTAATAATTAAATATTTTATCTCTGCATAGCTCTGAATACTTTGTTTTCCCACCATCCTGGGAAAAAAAAAAAAAGAAAAGAAAAAAAAAAAAAAAAAGGTAAAACCACTCTTGGATTTTGCTGTTATAGTGGAAAAATAATTAAATATCTTCTCCATAGAACAGCATCCAACTGTGGCTTCTCTTAAACGCTGGCCTGAGATACAGGAATTCCTATTTCATTGCTGTGGGGGCATCAGGTACCACATTTAAGAGCATCCACCAGCTTTGCTGCTGAACACAATAAATTCTGTGGTGCTGTGATGGGCACAAACCTGCTTCAGTGGAAGGTGTCCCTGCCCATGGCAGGGGGATGGAACTGGAGGAGCTTTAAGGTCCCTTCCAACCCAAACCACTCTTTGATTCTATAATAAAAGATCTGGAGATTGCAGAGAAAGGTAATAGCTTTTATTAAGGGAACTGATACTGTTTGAAGAAATAGTTACTTTTCACAGGCAAATTCTTCTTCAGGCTGACATTTTGAAAAGTAATTTTGTTCTGAATGGAGCAAATGTAATATTTCCTGAATGCCATAAAGCCAAAGACAAACGTAGAGAAATGCTCCATTTCAGAAAATTGCCGTCTGAGACCTCCAGTGTGTCAAGTCAAAACGTTTCATTACAGGACTCACTGTGATTTAGCAATGAAAATAAGGCTTTCAATCCATTTTTAATAGAATTTATCTGTACTGATTTTTAACTCACATTCAGTTCAACTGCTGGAAGGTTACTCTTCCTTCAGAGGTCAGTGTTGGGAGGGAGTCTGCCATGGCCATGGAAATTTGCAGGGGAAATAAGCTAAATCATAGAATTGGGGGATTGTTTTGGTTGGAAAATGCCTGTAGGATCATCCTGTCCAACTGTCAGCCCAGCACTGCCATGGCTACCATGTCCCCAAGTGCCACATCCATAGGTCTTTTATACACCTCCAGGGATGGTGACTCCACCACCTCCCTGGGCAACCTGTTCCAAGGCTGGGCAACCCTTTCCATGAAGAAATTTTTCCCAATATCCAACCCAAATCATCCTGGACAGAGAATGTGCCCACCAGGCTTCAGAGTTTCAATTACTGAAAGCTGTTTTAAAGCTGAATTAAATACATGCAAATCTGTTCTAATTGCAATCAACTTTCAATGCATCACTTGAGGAAGGCTTTGGGTTTCCAGTGGAGAAGAGGGTTGGTGGGAATTTTTCCTGGGAGCTCCTGCCTTTATCCTGAAATTTTTATTCCATTTTAAAATACTCCTTTTTTATTCAGTTTAATCTGTGTAATCCCACGGGGAGTCACTGCTGGGGGCAGACTGGATCACACCATTCTTTATTGGAGGTCTTCACCTCCATGTGGAGGACCAGGATCCAGGCAGGAAGGGGAGCAGCACTGACATGATCAAGAGGCATCTCTCATTATGGGGAAAGATGGAAAAATAAACCATAATTCACTCTTCCAATTTTTTTTTTTTCCTTAGAAAAAAGGAAAGCAAAAGTTAGAGAAGCAAATTCTCCTGGTACTTGCTGCTTCCCTGCAAGCTCCAGCTCACCAAGTCATAATATGAGCCAAAAATCTCAGCTTTTATAAGATCAAAAATCAGTTCCCAGCTGTCTAGACTGAAGGGAAGAGCTGGAATTTTGATCTCTAAAGGACTAATATTGGGAAAACCAAGAAAACAAATGGTTAATTTAAGAATTCTGACTGTCTTACATATTTTTAAGCTGGTCATCATCACAGAATCATAGAATGGATTGAGTTGGAAGGGACTTTAAAGATAGATCTGTCTTTTGAGGATTTGGGCTTTTGTCTTGCTCTTCCAAGAGCCTGGATCACTCTTGACTGTGCTTCCTGTTGGGAAGGGATTTCACTGTGTTCACCTTATCAAATCAGACTGTGTCTCTCACAAATACCTGTCTAAACACACAGGCCACTCTGACCAGAGATCCCAGCATGGGACCAGATCAAAATCCCAGCATGGTCCAATGCAATCATTTTCTTGGATTGGCATAGATTCATCTGCAGCAGAATTGAGCTTTTCATGCACACAGCCCCACTGAAGGGGGTTCCCACTGAGCAGGTGGGGTGCAGCCAAGCCCAGCAGCCCCCTGTTCCCTCTGCTAATGATTTTCCATCCCTTGGTCCTTTCAGGCATACAAGAGGAAAACAGAAGCTGCCAAGAAGGAGTACCTGAAAGCCCTGGCTGCGTACCGGGCCAGCCTCGTCTCCAAGGTACAGCCACACTCACGGACAGGTTACAACTCACAGGAGCCTCCAGGGAGGAGCACATTTATCAGAAATGCTATGTAATTGTGATATCAGAACTGATACCAGCATTAGCACCTTCCCAAGGGGCTGAAAGAGGGGCTCTGCAGCACGGTTAGGGCAGGAGCTGGGCTGTCACCTGCCTTTAGAGCCCTGCAACAAGACCCCACTTCGGATGGGTTCAGCAGCAGGGAGGTTTCATCAGTGTCCCTGTGTGGGGTGAAGGGGTCCCTGCTGCCAGTCCCCACTGTTCCTTGCCTGCTTTCGGGGTGTGAGTGCAGCAAAGGGGTCAGGAGGACAAGGTAGCACCAGGGACTGGCCCGGGGAAGGAGAAACCCAGTACTGGGCTCACTGGTACCAGCATGCTGCTGCACCCTGCTCCATGCACTTGGGCTGTCCCACCTGCTCAGGGTCCCAGGGGTTGCTTCTCCTGTACATGCTCAGCCTAGACCAGATTTTTAGGAAGTTTTGGGGAGTTTTTAGGGAGTTTTATGGAGTTTATGAACCCCATAACTGTGGGTCGATGAGATGTGAGCACATGGGTGCTTACCACACTGCAGCCAGGCCAAACCCAGAGAGCCCATTCCAGTGCCTAAGAGTGAAATTCCAGGGCATTTCAGGCTCAGAGAGGAACTCCCAGTGCTGCAAGAGCACACTGGGGAGCAATGATGGGCCCAGTCTCCTAGATGTGGATGCCATCCCAAGGGACCTCACAGCTTGCCCTCTTCCACTCCTCCAGAGAGGGGACACGGCTTTCGCTGCTTGGGAGTTTGGGGTGGTTCCTGTGGAGCTCAAAATCTTCCTGGCTCAGGGGTAATGCTGCCCTTGGGTAGTGAGTGATCCTCCTTCAAAGCTACTCCTTGGTGCTACACCACATCCTCAGAGCCTAGCCATCACATTCAGCTGCCCTGGGAAATAAAGTGATCTCCCAGACCACCCCTCACCCGCAGGATCTGTGTGCTGATGGTGAGCTGGAAAGGCTCAGAGCCCCTGTGCAGATCGGTAGCTGCCAATTTCTCAACAGAACAGCAGCAAGGACAGAAAAATTGGATGGGGAGGACTTGCTGAGGATTTAAAACCCTTTTGGTTCCTCTGGAAGCCTCTGAGGATCTTGTCTTGAGTGCTCCTTTCAGCAGTGTGGGGTAGGAGTCGTGGAATGCGTGGAAGTTATGGAAGCATCTGCTCTATGGCTTTGTTTTTTTCCCAATTTCTCCAATTGCTTTTCTGCAAAACTTTGTTTTGAGCAAAGAAACACAGTATGGTCCTGGCTGCTGGGTGAGAAAGGATCAGGACTATCATTACAGGGCCCATCACAGGACAAAACCCTCATTGTTCAACCCAGAAAATTTCCCCTTGTCCTTCTCTTCTTCCTGCCAAAATGATGCCATGATTGTCCCGTGCATTATAGACCCACCACTGCTGCTGGGATGCACAGGATGGGGAAAGCAGAGGGTTTATGGACCCATTTGTACTCTGTTGGAAGCAGGAGGGGTTTGTCAGTCACCCACAGCAGTGAGCTGCTGGTGGGCAGTTTGATTCTGCACTGGTTTGATGCCTTGTGCAGGCTGCCCTAGAACAGAGACTGGACAGAGTGAAAGAATAAAGTCAGGATTTATTAAAAGGCCTCCATGGATCCACCTTGGGCAGCACCAGAGCCCAGCCAGGGCTGCACCCAAGAGGAACCAAAATGGTCCCAAAATGCACGAGCGCTCCCGGGGGCTCTCACTGGGATCAGCTCTGCTCCATTTGCACCTTGCAGTTCATTGTCCCATTCCAGCTTTAGCCCAGGCACTCCCATCCTGCTTGTTTTTCTCTCTCCAGCCCACGCTGTTTGTGCTCCTGGGCCTGAGGTTTGGATCATTTGTCCTTGGTCCCCAGCTGGAGCAGGAATTGTTTTGTCTCCCTGCTCTGTGCAGAGAGCTCACCATCCCCTGATATGAAGCCCAGACCCACAAACTAAAGCAGCACAGAATCTGAAAAATATAAAAGCTAAAACTTGAGGCACCAGGTTCAGTCTCCCTGATGCTCCAGGCTCTGGCAAAGGCACCGTTGAGTTACTGGGCTTTAGTTTTCCAGCTCTGGATGCTGCACCCAGCCTGTGGGCACCCAGCTGCTGCAGGGCTGGGAGGTCCCGTGCTGGCAGGTGGGAGAGGAGCAGGATCCACGGGGAGCTCACCTGCACTGATGGATATCTCGGGATGCACATCGATGTTTCCTCCTTTCCTTCCTCACCACCTTCCACTCTGTTTCCCCACAGAGCTCTGCCGACCAGGGGGAGACGAAAAGCACCCAGAGCAACCCCCCTTCCAAGATGATCCCCCCCAAGCAGCCCATGTACCCCATGCCTCCGCAGGCATCCTCTCCCTACCCCGGCCTGGGCTCCTTCCTGTCCCCGTCGGACCTGCAGAGCTACCGTGGCCACCCCCACGCCGGGCTGTCCCGGACCCTGCCCTCCAAGCCCCTGCTGCCCAGTATCAGTGCCTCCCCCCCGCCCTCCTTCCAGATCAGCCCCCCGCTCCACCAGCAGCTGTCCTTGCACCACCCGCAGAGCTCGCTGCTGCCCCAGCCCCTCAGCATGCAGCAGGTCCCCCAGCAGCCCCTCCTGTCCCCCCCCATGGCACTACAGGTACAGCCCCCCATGAACGCCTCGCCTCCCGGCCAGCAGGTCAGTGCTCGGGGCTCTCGTGGGCTTGGGGCTGTTGGGTTGGGCTGTTGTCCTCCACTTGGGTGGAGCCTTCCCAAAGAAGGGAATGGAGCACCAGGAGTGGCTGAGGGAGCTGGGAAAGGGGCTCAGCCTGGAGAAAAGGAGGCTCAGGGGGTGTGGATTTTCTCAGTTCAGTCAGAGAGAAAAAGAGAAAGATTTCTGCCAGGCTAAGCCTGGGAAAACGTCCAGGAGGAATGTAAACAATCTATTACCTTGCTTTCCGTTCATATTGTTTATAGATGTGTTCTACCACACTGATGTGAGTCCAGTGCACCAATCAGGTGAAATGTTTTTACCTTAAGATCAATGGAATTAATGTTCACAATGTTCTCTATAAAAGAGAGAAGTGCTTTTGAATAAACGCTCATTTTGCCTTCTGAAATCGTGCGAGTCATTTCGCCCGTCCCTGGCTCAACAGCGGCAAGGGGGGACCTTGTGGCTCTGCACAGCTCCTGACAGGAGGGGACAGCCAGGGGGGGTCGGGCTCTGCTCCAGGGAACAGGGATGGGACAAGAAGAAATGGCCTCAAGTTGTGCCAGAGAATGCTTAGATTGAAAATTAAGGAAAATGTCTTTGTTGAAGGGGTTATCAGGCAGTAAAACAGCTGCCCAGAGAACTGGTAGAGTCACCATTCCTGGAAGCATTCAAAAAATGTGTAGATGTGGCACCTGGGGACAGGGTTTAGTGGTGGGGTGGCAGTGCTGGGTTAATGGCTGCACTCGGTGATCTTGGAGGTCTTCTGCAACCTGAATGATCCTGACTTCTCCAGCACAGGGGCTGGGCTTTAGCTCTGCACAGCCAGAGTGGCTTCTGTAATTTGATGATAGCATTATAGGGGATCCTCACACTCACTCATTGGGGTGGGAGCTGTTGCTGAGGGCAACATTTTCATTCCACATAGATTGTGAATAAAATATAAAAAAAAAAAAAAAAAAAAAAAAAAAAAAAAAAAAAAAATATATATATATATATATATATATATATATATATATATATATATATATACCCCCCATTGCCCTAATTTGGGTAATTTGGAAAAAATCATGCTCTTTGCTAGGTAACTATCATGAATCTGGTTTACATTGCCTAAAGGATATAAATTTAATTAAACCCACACCAAAAAATGGGGAAAACTGGTCAGCTTTCAGCTAAAGCAGCCCCTCAGTGTCCTTGCAGAATTGCCAGTGGTGGCAGCTCGTGGGGACAGTGTTGCTTGTGTGGCTGGCCCTTGTTCCTGAGCACTGGGGTGGGGAGCCCAGCACTGCCCTGGACACTGCCTTTGGTGGCCAGACTGCAAAAATCCCAAAGGCTTTTGTGGCTGTGTGCCCTCCACAGCCATTCCTACCCTCAAGGAGGGGGGTCCTGACAAAAAGAGCAGGGAAGAAGGATATCAAATGTGCTGCTGCACTGACACCATGTCTGGGCTTGGACCTCCCTCTGTCCCTGGGGCTCCTCCTGTGCTCTGAACTGACAGGTTTTGGGGACAAGGCCTGGAAGTGTGATTATGCACTATTACTAAATCTGCAGTTCTCCTGCTTTGTATGCTCCTGTAACCCTCCTTTTCCTCTCCACCCTGCAGGACTTCTCCCATATTTCATCTGAGTTTCAGAACAGTGTTGGACCCCGTTCCCCTGGTGCATCAAACCCCCCCGGAAGCACTGAGTGGGACAACGACTACCCCAGCAGGGAGTGTGGGGTCAACCACTGCAGGCCAGTAGACAAAACAGCTCATTGCTGTTGCTTTGATTTTTAAAAGTGTTAAGTTTTTTTTATAGTTTGTTTTTTTTTTTTTTTTTAATCACATCAGAGTCACCAGCTGTTGCTTAGACATGAAATAAGTATATAAAAGCTTAGTGAGTCTAAGAAAAAAAAAAGAGTAAATTCTATTTCTAACCTCACAATATATAGAATTCCAAAAGTAACAGTGGATTGGAGGGTGAAATTGCCACCTCTCCAACCACACTGGTCAAACCAATAGAGCATCAATACTCTCCTCCCACAAAGAAGAATACAAAACAATCATTGTTTACATAAACAGTGTGTAAAAACACCAGTAGAAATATATAAACATTATCAAAAGACTAAAGAAGTTTTATGAAAACTTTCAAAAAAACTATAAAAGAAAACTTAACACTTTTAAAAAATCAGAACAACACATTGCTAGTGCACATCTGGGCTGTGACAGTGCCCAACAGCTCCATGCCTGCCCTAAAATGTATGGCCAGCTGTGCTCAGGGAAGCTCAAGGCTCCCTCATCTCTGGAGGCTCGCTGAAGTGATGCTATGGAAGCAGGTAGCTTAAAAAGCATGGATAAATTCTTCATTGGACATGAAAAGTTGTATTTTGTTTTCCCATTTTTTTATTTATTTCCATTCCATGGAAGGGTTAGAGGCATTTCTTTCTGGAGCAGTCCCCCCAGCAGAGCTCCTGGAGGTTTGAAAGCAGCCATGTCCATAAGGCCAGGCCTCTATGTGGCCTTCCAGTACTTAAAGAGTCTTATTAAAAAGCTGGAGAGCAACGAATTGCAAAGGCAGATAGTTATAGGACAAGGGGGAATGGCTTTAAACTGAAAGAGAAGAAATTTAGATTATATGTGAGGAAGAAATTCTTCCCTGTGAGGGTGGGCAGGCCCTGGCACAGGGTGCCCAGAGCAGCTGTGGCTGCCCCTGGATCCCTGGAAGCATCCAAGGACAGGCTGGATGGGGCTTGGAGCAGCCTGGGACAGTGGAAGGTGTCCCTGCCCATGGCAGGGGTGGATTGAGATGGGCTTTAAGCTCCCTTCCAAGCCAGATGATTCTGTGATAAGCAATGTTCTTCTGTTCCTAAAGCAATTGCTCTTATCACTGAGGCCACAAGCTCCTGTCATTGTCTCTACCAGCAGAACCCTTACCATTCCTGGGGTCAGTGTACAAATCCTCAATCCTCCCAAGAGCCACACAATGCTCCATCCCCCTGCACCATGCAGGAAAGCCCTGCTGACATCTACACACATCTTCCCCTTATGCCCTACAAGCTCTGGCATGAATGTGCCAGCGTGAAGGTCCCTTTAATGCTGCTGGAAATCCTCAGTAAATGAAAACATCAGGGTAGCCTTAAAGCTGGGGAGCGGGGAGTGTGTGGAAGCCATTTCCAACCTCTGCCTAGCCCACTGCTCTTGGCTCAGCTCTAATGGTTTGGAGGCTCTGTTGTGCTCTCTAGAACATTCCCAGGGTTCTCTGTGGGAACAGGTTGGGAAGGAGGCTGGATGTGGTCAGAGTATTGATTTCCTTCTGTTTTCACCAGAAATAATAACCAGCTCCCAGGCTTTTCAGAGCACAGCTCCTGTCTGTGCCAGCAGAGCACTCACAACTGCTGGCTGGGCACAGAGTGTACAGACATTTATTTCTTCCAGGGCAATAAATAACTGCCTGATCCATTCGAATATCCCTGCTGTCTGCCTGCCCGAGGGGCTCAGGGACACGGATAGCTCTGACCTTTGCATGCTCCTTCCTGAAGTCTCTGCAAACAGCCTGGAAGAAGGAACATGACCAGAACCTGATTGTAAAAGTCACTTCACATGTTGTGGGTAGAATGCTGAAGGTGCTTGGAGGGCTGTGGCACATGGATCCCAATTTCCAGAGGTGCTGGGCAGATCCCAGGATTGATCTCCCCTAGAAATAAGCATCACTTCTTAAAGGATTGGCTGGGAAAACATTTGATTCCCTCTGCAAATCCCACTGCCTGGGTCCATGCAGAAAGCCCAAGGCACTCCAAAAACAGGTGAAATGTTCCCATAGCAGTGGGGGCTGAGTCCTGGGTTGCTAAAACAAGCTCTGTGACATGTGGCTGGAGTGCCACACTGTAAGCAGAGGGCCCATGCAATTCATGATCAAAGCTCATGCATTTCATGCCTTTGTCACAGCAGAAATATCAAATTTCATGGGTTTATCACAGCTTCCTGGAAAAAAAGAAGTCATTCTAAACCCAGACAGATTATGCAGAGACTTCCAGATAATTATTAGAGTAGATTATAGCAAGGAACTCAGATGGATAGAAATCAGTCCTGCAGAAAGTGCTTAGTGCACTGAAAATATCATGTGTCTGCTGAGGAAGGAGCCATCTCCTGTGACTAAAGGCACAGGAGCTGCTGGCAGCCAGTGCCCAAAGCTGGATTGTTCTCATTTATTGTAAAGCCTGGTATGTCAGCAGTGCCCTCACCTCCTGCTTCTGCTGCCCTGGGATTTGCAGCCTCACTGCCCCCTCTGCATCACCTGGAGCAGCCACAGACATCTGCAGCTCCCTGTGCCTCAAGGTTGCTCACAAGCCAAGAAAAGAGATGATCTGGATCTCCTCACCCAGGGCAAGGAATGATGGGGCAAGGGGCAATGGCTTCCCACTGCCAGGACAGGGTTAGATGGGATATTGAGAAGGAATTCCTCCCTGTGAGGGTGGGCAGGCCCTGGCACAGGGTGCCCAGAGCAGCTGGGGCTGCTCCTGGATCCCTGGAATGTCCAAGGCCAGGCTGGACAGGGCTGGGAGCAGCCTGGGACAGTGGAAGGTGCCCATGGGAACAAGATGAACTTTAAGGCCCATTCCCATCCAATCTACTCTAGGATTCCATGATCTCCCTGACTCTTCTCCTTTCTCCAATGCACTTTGTTCTAATTTCCAAGTGACATTCAAAGTTGTCATTGGGCTCCTCCACAGCACCTTTTCATTAGCTGGGTGGGTCCAACCCTCAGCAGATCTTGGGCACAGCAGTGATAAAGGGATGTTTTCTCCATGGGTTTGGTTCGTCAGTGCTGCCCTAGGTATATTTGGGAAGTCTCTGGACCATGTAATGGCTCATTTCAACCTCAGAAGGGCATTTGGCTTAATTGCAATTAAAGCAGCACTGTGAGGAGCAAAATCTGGCTGGGAAGAGAATGTGGGGATGTGACTCAGCTGTAGAGCCCCAGACTCCTGGAAGAGAGGATCATCCCAACCTCCCCAGCACACAGACAGCCCTGTTGGGTTATGGATTTTATTTCATGTCTAACCTTGATATTTTTTTAGCTTCCAACATCTGTTGGCACTGGGCTAGTTGGGGTAAAACCTCCCAAGCCTCGTTTTCTTTTGTGTTTGTCATCCAGATAACTTCTGAAAAACTGACAAGGTTGTCTTTCTTTCTGTGCTTCTCTATCTAATAAGGGAACTGCTGTAGGGATTTTTGTTTCCCAGCCTATCCTTGCTAGTTAAAATCCATCAAATCACACATCTTCCCTCAAATTCTGGGCTCCTGTGAGCAGACACTCCTTAATTCATAACTCAGCCATGCTGGAGAGAGAGTTTTAAATGTTTCTTACCTCCTGCTCTCCCTATTCTTAATGACTTTTTGCTTACTGACTTCCATCTAATTTTCCTGGCTCTTTCTGGGCTGAAGCCCAAGCTGTCCTAGATTGTGAGTGAAGACATGGGGAGCATTTCTCAGCTCCTGCTTGGTGTTTGACTAGCACTTCCCACAAGTGACTGCAGCACACAATTTCAATGCTTTTTTGCCACCACATCACAAACTCCTTTCCTAGCCCCCTGTCTCCCTCACCTGACAGCCTGATTCTGGCACTTGCTCTTTCCCAGGCACTGAATTCCTCTGTTTCACTGTGATTTTCTCCAAGGCAGCTGCCTCACCTCCACCAGAGGAGGATTGGTTTACAATCACATGCAAATCTTTCTTAATCCCTAATTCAATCTTAACTCCTCAAAGCACCTCCCTTGTTTTTTCTGCCTTGTTTTCTGATTACAAATCTCTCCACACCTTCTCTAGGGGTTGTGTCCTTTCCATCCTAAAACATTCTATGATTTACCTTTGTCCCCTCACACATAGGTATTTTTGGGATAACACTGACCTGGGTTCATCTTTCTATGTCCTTCCTCTCATTTGCAAGGCATGGATTCGGTTCTTTTTGGCTGACATCCTTTAGCAACTTTCCCCCTCTCTTCCCACTCTCGTTTAGGCTAAAAGATGGGACACTGTCCATTACGCCTTGTCCAGGCACAAAAAAAACCATGTACAGCCACTAGATCCAGACATTTATAACCTCCCTAATTCCTTCCAACAATGAAGTGATCCTCTCCAAAGTGGAGAACTTTCCAAATCAGGAGCTAAATGAGCAAACACTACAAAAAGGCAAAGATAACCCATCACAACTGCACTTACTTTGGATTCAATTATTTATGGAAATACTTTGTAATGAACTGGGAAATGCTCTGTAGCATGCTGTGTAAAATTAATGAAGTTTTAGGACTGGAATACCTCGCTGCTGCTCAGTGGCATTAAATATTTTCTGAGTGCAGGAGGGAAGACTGTGCATTTTAAATGCAGATTATAAAATGTGGTGATTAGCAGAGGGTGGGCTCCTGACTCTGTCAGAAGACAGCTCTATAACACCAGCCCTGCTTTGCTGTCTGCCCCTTCCCTATTATTCCACTCACAAACACACTCACACCAGAATCTCCCAGGACTTTAACTTTTAACACTTTTTAAGGCCAAGATGTCTTTATGGAGCTGGTGATGTTTCCATCATGTATGTGCAGGTGATAAACCCCACTGAAAGTCCTGAATCTCAGAGCAAAACCCCCACAGATCATCAGCCAGGGGAGAGGGGCTTCAGACACTTCTCTCTCTACTTTGTCCCAAAAAAAAAAAAAAGGTGTCTGGGCTTCCTCTTTGGGCTCTCCTTATGTAGTGTGAGAATGAGCACATTTGATCCAAAACTAACTCTCTAAACCTCCTTGGCTCAGCCTCAGGTGTGGTGAAGTAGGGGATGGTGGCCTGGGGCTGATCCCAGGCAAAGCATCCCAACATCCTGCTGGTGGGATCTGCAGGGACCCCAGAGTTGGCCCTGCCCTGCAGCTCCACCAAGCCAGAGGAAGAAACTGATGTTGTTGCCCTTGTGGCTGAAATTCAGGAGAAATACAATTGCATCCAACTCTCAGGGGGACCTTCTCACTCTCTACAACTGCAGCCTGAAATTTAGGATGGAGTTAGGGTTACCCCCTGGGGTTGGGGTTAGGTCAGGGCTACCCCCTGATGGAGGGTGTAGCCAGGTGAGGGTTGGGCTCTTCTCCCAGGTAACAAGGGACAGGACAAGATGAAACAGCCTCAAGTTGCACCAGGGTATTGGGTACCCTGATTAGATTGGGTATTTGGAAAAAAAATTTCTGCAGGGAAAGACTGGTCAAGCATTGGAAGAGCTGCCCAGGGCAGTGGTGGAGACACCATCCCTGGGAGGGCTTTAAAAGCCACGTGGATGTGACACCTGGGGACATGGTTTGGCAGTGCTGGGAGAATGGTTGGACTTGATCTTAGAGGGGTTTTCCAACCTGAATAATCCTGCTGTGGTCCCTCTGTGTGCAGCCCTCCCTGTGTTTTGTGCTCTTGATGCCTTTTTTTCAACGTGTACATGAAACAACACACACTTTTGAGATAAGTAGAGGAGGTAATATGAAAGCTGGTCTTTGTTGGAGGCCTTCAGGGGCAGTTATGGAAAAATGTCCACAAAATCCCACCCCCATGGCGGTGCAGACAGTTTTACAAGTTTGGTAAATTAGAATAATTGACAAAAAGCACCAATTAGGAGCACAAGTGGTGATGCAATTCCCACCCCTGGGTCAAGCCCCTTCTAAATCTTCCCTCTGTCACGTGGGACTGGTACTTCGTTGATGAAAATGTCTCTGAAGAGCTGTTTTTCCACCTTGGTTCCCAGGGAGAACCAAGATAGGACAGGGGTTTTGGAATATGTTTTGTCTTTCTGCCTAGGGAAAGGACATGGAAAACTACTGGGAAAACTAGCCACTAACACAATAAGTTACAAATATATGTGAAAAGAATACAGAGAATATATTGATGCCTTGAAGTGGCTCCCTAGAACAGAGCTATGCAGAGTTAAAAGAATAAAGTAGGTATTTATGGAAGGCCTTCAATGGACACACCTTGGGCAGTGAAAGGCCTGGCAGAGGCTACACCCAAGGTAGATAACAGTCACGAGTTTCTCAGACAGATATAAGTTTGGTCTAATTGCATATCAGGGGTTAATTGTCCAATTACAGCTTCAGGTAATGAAGTCACATTGCCCCAGTTTGCTCCCCACATTTCACTTTTGTTTGTACTTTTTTGGGCCTGAGGCTGCAATGATGCCCTTGGTTCCCATTGGGAAAAGGATTGTTTTGTCTGACCAAAATGTGAAGAGAGCTTACTAACACTCTGCGTGGAGTTCAGAGTTATACACTAGTGCAGGGTCTGGAAAACATAAAAGCTAAAACCTTAAGGCATCAATATAAAAGAAAAAAAAAAAAAAAAAGGTAAAGACCAAAACGGCATCACCCCAAAAGCCACGGCTTGGCACAAACCGTGTGCCAGCTGTGCCAGCTGTGCCAGCCCCTTCCCTGCTGTCTCACTGCCTCTGCTCTCTCTTACAGCATGCTGCCAAGGGACAAGGCACTCTACCTCACCTAAGGCTCAGCATCCCTTCGGGAGGAGGCTCAGACGAAGGACACTTGAGAGGGTCAATCCTGCAGCCCGCGCGGGAGGCACGGGCGGGTCGGACGGGCGGGACAGCGGCCGCCGCACCTCAGCGCTGGCTTCGTTTCCAGGCTCTAAGAGCAGTTTTCTTTTCTTTTCTTTTTTTTTTTTTTCCCTTTTCTTTTTGAACTCTAAAAAAAAAAAAAAAATAAATAAAAAGTCTACTTTCCGTGGAAGCCCCCTCCAAAAAAAAAAACAAAAAAAAATACCCCACCTCATAAATCGCAAAGAACAAAAAAATAAATAAAGAGAGAAAATTCAAATAAAAATAATAAAATAAGCGCAAAACCAACAAAAAAAATAATGAAGTTAAGCTAAGGACACAGTTTTTCTGCTTGCCATCAGCTTAGCTACGGACTATTTTCCTAGTGAACTGCTTTTAGACGCAGCATAAACCCAGGTCTGGTGTCCTGCAGCATTAGGCCAGCTCAGTAGGAGGATGCACTCTTTTGACTTGCTAACAGCACTAAACTTTGTGCAAGAAAATGTGAAGTTTGTGTGAATATTGTACATGCAAAGGCCTTGGACGGTCTGGCGAAAAAAAAAATACAAAAATAAATAAAAACTATTGCTAGGTAGGTGGGGGAGAGAGCAGAAGGCAAACTACGAGAGGACAAATGTGAAAGAGATCATGAAAATATAATTTGTTGGATAGTTGTAAGTAGTTTACTAAGTGTTTTAGAGCTGTGCTAAAGACATCTTTAAGATTTTTTTGTGAAAGAAATTAGTAGTTTACTTTATAGTAAAAGCATTTTATATTAATTGTAGCACATTTTTTAGTTATACATAGAAGGGAGATGTGTATAAAAAAACAACAAAAAAAGCCTGCCAAACTTGTTTTTATTATTTGTACAGCAAGAAATGGACAATTTATATCCATGTTGTATGGCATTATTATTTTTTTTCCGGCCATATGTCCATCTATTTAAAAAATTGCTGACAATGATTTTTGTCTATTTATGAAAAATTAGAGAGCATAATTACAGTTTCTCATAAGGTGCATTTTTGGGGTTTTTCTTATTTTTTATTTTGTTCGAGGGCGCTGCTTTGGCAGCACCTGGCACATTCGGTTCACAATGCTTATCTTACCTTTCTTTATAATAAAACGTATGAAAAGTAGAGCTGAAGCAGTCTCTCCTTTTTCTGGGGGACATCCTGGATGTGGCCTCTGCCTCGTCCTCCTCAGCTTTCCAACCCTCTCTCCTCTCCCATCCTCACCTGCCCCACCCTCTTCTCACTCTGCAATATCAAAGTAATTAACTTCATAATAAATACACAATGAATAAAATAAGTGGGGGGAAAATGGAACATTATGAAAACCTTCCTGGAGTTATCATGGCAAGGAGACAGGATTTCCTCCAGGGAGATTTTCTGAGATGTTAATTCTCTGTGTGTGTGGCAGGTAAGTGGCCCTGAGACTCTGAAATCGCAGGGAGGAGGTTTCCAGCCCTGGGAGAAGGTCTGGAAGGGATCATCACTGGGGGTCTTGGTGCCACCAGGAGCCTGTGGCTTGTCCTCTTTGAAGGAAAGTGCCACCCATGATGTCCATCCCCCTGCAGCCCAGCGGGCAACCCCAGCTCTGTCACCTTTGGGTCGCTGTGGCCGTGGATTTGGAGCCCTTTGGAGGCCTCCACTGGGAAGGTTTGTGGGGCAGCAGTGCAGGGAGCCACTGAAAGGTGGCCCTGCCAATTCAGGGGCAACTGTGCAAAGCAACAACCACGTTGTTAACAACTTTCTGGCCACCTCCCTACATTTCTTCAGGGCTGCCTCTGCTTCTCTCAAAGGGCTGGTGGCTGCTCTGGGGCACCACGGAGGGCACAGTGACCCATCTCCAGCCTTGGGCATGTGGAGCCATCTGGGAATGGAGGGCAGTTGGCTATTAGACAGCTCGGAGCATTAATGAGAAATTGTGGGGCTTTCCAAACCACTTTAATCCCTACTAATCTCTAAATTTGCATGATGGCAGCTGTGCTTAAATGGCATTCCAGCTGTTGGCTAATTGTCATGGAGCTGGAATTGCTCCAGGGAAGGGACTGGGAGCTGAGCCTGCCATCCATCATCACGGCTGGCTCACAGAGACACAGAGTAATTTGGGTTCAAGGGACCTTAAAGCCCATCTCAATCCACCCCCTGCCATGGGCAGGGACACCTCCCACTGTCCCAGGCTGCTCCCAGCCCTGTCAAGCCTGGCCTTGGACACTTCCAGGGATCCAGGGGCAGCCACAGCTTCTCTGGACACCCTGTGCCAGGGCCTCAGCACCCTCACAAGGAAAAAAATCCTTCCTAATATCCAACCTAAAAACTAAACTCTTTCAGTTTAAATCAGTTCCCATTTGTCCCGTCACTATCTGCCTTTGCAATTAGCTCTTCTCCATTTTTACCTGCCTCTTCAAGTGCTGAAAGGACACATCCAGCTCAACAAAGGGGTTCAGCCCAGCCCAGAGGCTCAGGACCTGGGGCCCTGGGCAGGCAGGGATGGTGTGGCTGGGGGAGCTTCCCCCTGCTCTGAACCCTTGGTCTGTTATTAACAGTAGTGGAAAATTCAGTAGCCAGGTCTCAAGAAGCCTCAGGGCAAGGTCAGCTCCCCCTAAACCCTGCCTGTGTGCCTAACCTCCCTTTAAAAACTTTTAAATTCCAGGCAGATAACCCAAATCTCTCTCCCTACAAAGCAAATCCCTTGCCTTTGAACACAGGGAAGAATTTATTGCTTTCCTTGTTGTGATAATTTTTTCCATATTTGAAGAAGGATATTGGCTGCCCTTCACCTCCTCTGCAGCTGCCCCAAAGGCAAGGTGGTGTTCCGGGGCAGGATGAGCTGTGCAGCTCCCAGTTTTACTCAAAGAGCACCAGGGGGGTCCTCAAAAGGCTCTGGAACAGCTCTGGGGGCAGCGTTTGCAGGGCAGGGGGCAGGACCAAGGCAGGCATTCCCAGACTTCGGGCTAACGATGGACAGGGATGTGAAGAGGCAGGAGCAGGGAGAGCCCTGGTTAATTGACTTTTGTTTATGAACACATAATTAGCAGTGCTGCAGGGTGTAATAAGGGGTTTAACAAACCTCAGCAGCAGCGTCTCGGTGCTGTTAACCCTTCGAGCACAGCCCCCTGTGAGTGCCATGCCTGGCTCCCGCAGAAATGGGGAATATCCACCAACATCCCACTGCCCCACCAGGACACAGCCTCCCAGACAGCCAGGGTGTGTGGAGAGAGTCTGCTCCCCACCTGTGGATCCTCCTGTGGCACCACCCTGAGCCGTGCCCATGGCACAGGGCCACGAACGCCCCGGCAGGGCTGGGAGGACGCTCTGCTACATCTGTGTTATCATCACTGAGGTGGTGGAACAAAAGGGAAAACAGCCCTGACAATGTTGACAGAAGGATCAAAGGAAAGGACTTCATCTGACAAATCCCAGGTAGGTCGTTGATAGCTGCAGCACGTGCTGGGAGCAGGGGCTTTGTGCCAGCCTTGGTGAGGTCCTGGTCCCCACCCAGGGCAGGCTTGAACCTTGGCAAATGGCCCTGTTCCCAAAGATCCTGTTCCCAAAGGTCCTGGAGTCCAGATGCAGAGCGAGTCCATGGTGAAGGACATGAGCTGTAGCCCTGGGAGCTGGCTCTGGGCATCAGCACCCTCAGGCTGGGCAGTGCCAGGCACAGCTTGGGTGTCAGACCCAGCACGGGCTGCACAGCACCTCCAGCTCCTCCTCCTCCTCCTGTGCTTCACCAAGCTGGGGCCACCAGAGAACCCACACTGCCACCTGTGGCCACAGAGGCAAGCATGGGATCAGAGAATCTCTGAATGGTTTGGGTTGGAAGAGACCTTAAAGCTCATCTCCCTTCATCCCCTGCCATGGGGGGCAGGGCACCTTCCTCTATCCCAGGCTGCTCCAAGCCCCAATGCCCAACTTGGCCTTGGACACTGCCAGGGATCCAGGGGCAGCCACAGCTTCTCTGGGCACCTGTGCCAGGGCCTCACCACCCTCCCAGGGAACAATTTCTCCCTAAGATATAATCTAAACTTCCCCCCTTTCAGTTTGATCCCATTCCCCTTATCCTGTCCCTGACAAAGAGTTCCTGACAAAGAATCCTCTCCCGCTTCCCTGCAGCCCCTTCACGCTCTGGGAAGGTGCTCTGAGGTCTCCACACAACCTTCTCTTCTCCAGGTTGAACAGCCCCGGCTCTCCCAGCCTGGCTCCACAGGGGAGGTGCTCCAGTGCCCTCAGCAGCTCCATGGCCTCCTCTGGACTTGCTCCAACAGTTCCACATCCTCCTTACGTTGCAGGCACCAGAGCTGTACCCAGTGTTCCAGGTGGGCTCTGCTGCATGGAACAAGGGTTGGGATGGGAACCTCCTCAGCAGGACCAGCTGAGCTTCTCCTGCCCTCTGTCCACTGCTGTCCCCAGGGGGTGGAAAGGCTATGCCCACCAAGCAAACATGACATGAGGCACCTTTGCCATCCTTCTGCAGACTGAAGAGCCCAAAAAGGAGCCTGTGTCTCACAGGGACGAAGCACAGTCAGTTTGCTTTCACTCCAGGTGCTCCACCCTGCAGTGGGAGGTTTGTGAGTCTGAGTCCCAAAAACTCAGCATCCCCTTGGCAGCTCACCACAGAGTGCAGGCAAAGTGCTTCCTCCAAAACACGAGGAGTGCAAAATTCCCGGTTTGAATGATGATTTTTGAAGATGAAGAGAGGAATAACAATGAAATACTGTGCTGGCCAGAAGAGTAATTTAGAGTCAGAGTTGAGATCAGATGTTTTATCACTGTCTCCTCAACTCTTCTTGACTTTCAACTGCAATTTGATCAATCAGCATAATACCTGGCACAGTAATTGCTGGAGATTTTATTCCTAATGGGGTTACTTTATTACAACTGCAAGCACATTAGAGAACTTTCTGCTGCTCTGCCATTATTATTGTGGGGACAGAGGTCAAATAAAGCAGGGCTTAGGAGGTGGTGTTTCTGCAAATGATACTGCTGAGCTCTTTTCAGGTGTTTGTGCAGCTGAGTGCCTTCAGCAGTGCTCAGCCTCTCCCTCTCTGCGCCTCCGCAGCTCCTGCTCCCACCCTGCTTTGCTCTTCTCCCTGTGTTCATGCTCCCATTGTGGATCCGAGGCACCAAAATCTGGGAGCACACAGGAAGCCTCACCCAGAGACAGCAGCAAGGACTGGGAGATGCTGCAGTGCTGTCCCTCCTCATGGCTTTTAAGGCCAGCCCAGCCAGGTGGGGACCTGCAGTTGCCTGAAGTCCCTGCCAGCACTCAGCCACGGAGGCAAAATGCAATTCCTCAGCCGGTGATCCCATTAAAATTTTATGATGGATGAAGCCTCTTGCACTGCAAGTCTGTGGGAGAGAGTAACACTTCTACTGCTCTTTAATGTGTAATTAATGCACATTTCATTGCTTCCCAGATGAATTTTTGGTCACGGGAGGCGGGTATGACTATAAAATGACACTTACCTTAGATGGGATACAGACCAAAGGTCAGTGTCTTGTGCAAAGGCAAGAGAGCCATGTGTGCCCTGGGCCGTCCATTTCCCTCAGAGCTGCTGCTAGTGGAGGGAAGGCAGATGGAAAATGTGCATCCATCTCTCCTAGAGGGTCTGCTGCAGTCTGATGTGACTTCACCCTCCTCTTACACCCCCCTGTCCCATGGTTGAGCATCCCTGTTCACATTGCCATCAGGACACCCTTGGGCCAAGCAGCTGTTCCACAACCAGGTTCCTTCAGCTCCTCAACCCTTCCCGTGGCTCCTGACAAAGAGGGGAATTCAAAATGCCACATGTTGGCAATAAACAAGCTGAAAATCCTGTTGGTCTCTGAGAAATTCCCAGGCAAAACCAGCAATTCCCCTCTGGATTCCCTCCTGATCACCCACAGGCTGGTCAGAGCTCAGTGTGGGCATGTCTGGGGATGTGGCTCCCTGCAGCCCTGCCTTGGTTTGAAAAGCCAGGTGTCTGCTAAGGAAGGCAGGAGCCTCCCCTGAAATGGAAAATGTAATCTCCCTCCCTCAGAATTATTATAATTTTGAAATTAAGGGGATCTCAGGCAAAGATATAATAGGAATATAAAAGGAATAACAGTTCTTTACTAGGGAAGAAAATAAAAATAAAATAAACAATGCAGTAACACAAACCAACCCTGCCAGAGTGAGAGCAGGCCCTGGCAGGCTGTGGGTCAGGGGGGTGCCAGCAGTCCCATTCCATGGGGGCTCAGCCCTCCTGCAGTGCCAGCTGTGCTTCTGCTGGAGCAGGATCCTGGACAAGGCTGGAGTTTTCCTCTGAAGCTCCAGGGCTGCTGGAGATGGGCCTGGGCTCCCTCTGGGAATGCAGTGGGGAAGAAAGCTGCTCCTCTGGGAATGCAGTGGGCAAAGGCTGCTGTGGGGTTCCAAAGTCAGATTGGATCCAGGTAGGAATGCTTGGCTCCTCCCCTGGGCACAGCATCTCCCCATGGGATGATGGAATTTTCTCAGCCATGCAGGGACACTCAGTGGCCATGGACAGCAGAGATCTCCTGGAGGGAGGATTGGCTGTGGGAGAGAGAAAGAAAAAACTGCCCAGGGAACAGCAGAGAACTGCCCCAGCTCTGACAGATGGGGACAGAACACACCCCCAGCCACATCCTGCATTTCCAATTAAACCCCTGATTTAATCCCTCCATCCCTGATTCCATCCTGCACTTCAGCCCCATAGGGAGCAGCAGGACCATTGGATGCACCCTGCATCTGATGGGAGCAAAAGGGAGCAGGGAAGGCTGGCTGGAGAGAGCAGCTGGGCCACCCCAACTTCATCCAGCAGCCCTTGGGGCTCCATGCAGCAGGAATGTCCAGAGTCAGACTGCCTCTCTCCATCCCCTTGGGCACATGGAGCATGTCACCATTTCTATCTCCTGAGTAGGAACTTGTAACTCCCACAATCAAAAGGAGGCCTGGAAGAAGTCCCAGGGATTTGGGATTTCTCCAGGAGACAGACTGGCTTGGGGGAAGTTAGCAGAGAAACAGGATAAAGGCATTTCTGACCATATTGAACTCTTTTTTTTTCTCTCTTTCTGGAGTGCACAGACTGTCAGAACACGAGATACCATCTCCAGAAGCACTACACTGCAAGGAGATTTATTGGCTTGGAGCACAGTTTATACGAAATTTTTTTCTCAATTTACACCAAATATTTCAGTAGTTATGCAGGGGAGTTTTTATAATTAGAGTGTTATTTGAGTGCTTTAATTGTGGCTGGTCTTTTGAGTAGTCCTACCCTTAGGAAGCCCATCCTGTCTCCCACTCACCCCAGTGAATGTGGGATACAGAGGGAAAAAGGCCACAGGCACTCCCCCAGTTTTCCTACCAGCACTCTGGAAATGCCCCGTGGGGAGGCTCTTCCAGCTTCTAAAATTATCCAAAGAAAAAGGTGGGGCAGGATGGATTTGAAGGCCTTTTCCACCCTCAGGTCTCATCTCCTGGGAGTTCCTCGTTTCACCTCTCTCTCTGAGTCTTGTGAAGGAACACCTCTAGGGAGAGCCAGCCTGCACACTGAGGATGGATTAATTAAGCAAGTCACACTAATTGCCCTGACAATGGGCACAGTGAGTGTCAGCTCACGGATTGTCCCCCTTGCTGATGTCACCCAGGTGGGCAAGTGCCAGCTTCCCTCGTGGAGCTGCAGCAGTGCCCACAGGGACTGTCCCCTTCCATGGAAATCAGAGGGAAATAAATGCCAGCCACAAAAAAAACCTAAATTTTTGAGGGTATTTCTGCCAAAACACCACGGGCACTCTCTCTCAGTACTCAGTAATACCATTGAGAATATTCACAAAATCTACATCAGGTTTGGGCTCCAAATATCAAGAGGAAAAAAGCAGCTAAATAGCTTCTTTTGAATAATTGAAAAGCAATCTAAAGTCATGTTGCAAAACAAATGCACCGTTCCCATTTTACAGATTAGAAAAATTTGATTTCTTGACACACCCCACCCCCAGCAATTCAAACTCTCAATCAAAAGTTTCATGGGTTTATGTTATTTTTTATTTCCTTTGACCCCTTCATAACACTGAATTCATTAAAGCAAGAACTGCCCAAGAATTGATTTCTTTTCTTTCCTCTGCACTGAAATGTCTCAACACTTCACTTTTTCCCTTTCAAGTTGCCATTTTTACACAGTTTCAGGCATTATTTAGAGCTATAGAGTTGAAAAAACTCACAAACCTGGAGAGAGTACATCTCCTCTTCCCTATAAACATTTGCCATCCATCCCTTTGTATTCTCATTTTTGGCACAGAGGAAGAGAAAGAGAGAAGCAAGAGAGAGCGAGAGCAGGAACTGGAGACATGAATAATTTCTTCTTTCTCAAAACCCAAAATGAAAGGAATACAGAATGAGACATAAACCTTAAATTTCTTTCTTTCATCTAGGAATTTCCCATGAAAAGATAATAATGCACCTCCACTGCATCCTTGTCTTCAGCTCCTCCAACACACAAATCCCTGGCAGGAAGGCAGGGGAATATTTGGCTTCCCAGGGGAGTGACCTAACCCCTTTGGGGGGTCTCTGGATTTGCAGAGACATCAGCACCCTGGAGATGTGGGCTTTGCAGAATGTTCCAGCCATGCAAATAATCAGTCCAGTTCTGAGAGGGTGGAGTGAGCACAAAATGGGTCATTTCTTCCACGCTTGGATGTTCTCCTTGGGGACACTTGGCTGCACTGGAGTGAGCTGTGGAGTGTTTCCTTTTGGAGGTGGAAATAGCCAGATTCTGCTGGATGTCAGAGTAGAAAGATGTGTTCCTGAAGGGTTTAGCACAGAGAATGGTTTAGGTTGGGAGGAATCGTAAAGCTCAGCTCATCCCACCCCCCTGCCATGGCAGGGACACCTTCCACTGTCCCAGGCTGCCCCAAGCCCTGTCCAGCCTGGCCTTGGGCACTGCCAGGGATGAGGCAGCCATCCTGTGCCAGAGAACACCCTCTGAGTAAAGAATTTCCTCCTAACTCCTAACCTAAATCTCCCTGCTTTAGTTGAAAACTCTTCTCCCTTGTGCTGTCCCTGCTGGTGTAAAGAGCTGCTCTCCCTCTTCTCCACAAGCCCTCCTCCAGGCTGCACAATGGTGTCCTCAGAGCCTGCTCTGTGCTGAGCCACTCCAGCTCTCTCAGCCTTTGTAGGAACATCAATAAAAGCTAGTGAGGGTTTTATCAAAGTGCCCCAGAAGGAACAGCTCATCCTTAGTGCTTTTGGAGGGCTTAGATCAAGCCAGATTTATGTTGCAGCATCATGAGGTATTGTTTAACTCTGTTTTTTAAACCACCAGGCAGGTTTATTCACCTGGTCACTAGGTCAACCCATGATCAACCCACACTCAACCCACCAAAGCACACGTGTTTGAGGGTGTCTGGGCTTGGTTTCATGGCAGTTCTGGGCCCTGGAAGTGAGCACTGCCCAGCATCAGCTCATCCCAGCATGCAGGGCAGGGCATGGCATCGGGTGCTGCTTGGCCTCGAGGAGAACCAGCTTGTTTGGGGAACAGAAGGAGTTTGTCTTGTCAAACTGGCAGCTGGGCTGACAGCTCCCCCTGAATTCTGCATCCCCAGGAGGGGCTGGTGTGGTGATGGCACCATACCAGGGTTAAAAAGGGCCTAAAGGCATTTCTGGACAGCACCCCAAAGTCCAGGCTGAGAGGGCACAGGCATTCCCACATCCCTGCCCAGCACTGCTGCTGGGGTGCACGGGGAGTGGGCTGCAGGATCCAGCCAGGCCCACAGCCCAAATCAGCATCACCCAGCACTGCTCCTGGAGACAGCCCGTGGCCCTGGCCCTGCACAGCACAGGGCATCAGCTGCAGAGAGCTCCAGTGGCACTCCAAGCTCCTTGGGAGCCCCCTTGTCTCATCAGCACCTAAGTGTTTGCCCTGGGATAACCTCCAAGAAGCAAATCCCATTAAGAGCTGCCTGTCTGGAGCTGCCTTGACTTTGCCAGGTGCAGGGGAAGAGCTTGGCTGTGAAAACCCAACATGAGTGAAGGTTTTCCTCGAAGCTGAGCGATGCAAAGCTCAGCTGGCAGTTCCTGGAGAGCCACGGGAGCCTTCTGTTCCTGCAGCTTTTCACCATTCCTCCTAATTATGATGTTTTAGGCATGAAATCTGCTCTGGGGTTTGAAGCAGCAGTGGGTATCATCCACTGCCAGCATGACACTGAATGCATAGCAGGACAGGGCTGGGGGACATGTGGGACAGGGCTGTCACAGAGCTTTGGGTAACACAGCCCACCAGATGTTTTATCCCCACGTCCCTTCCTTGCTCAGAGGTACATTTCCAAGCCCCAGCAGTGCATGTGGAGACCCCTCAGAGCTCCTGGGGTGACCACAGCAGGGTTTGTTGTGTATTTATAGGACCGTGTCACACAGTCACAGAAGGGTTTGGCTTGGAAGGACCTCAAAGCTCAGCTCATCCCACCCCTGCCATGGGCAGGGACACCTTCCACTGTCCCAGGGTGCACAAGAGTGACCATCCCTGCCTGGTGGCTGTCCAGCCACAGTGTGTTTGGGGCTGGGACAGCAGAGCAGGAGCAGCTGTGCTGAACCACCTCCGTGCAAAACAGGCTGCAACAATCTCAGGATGAAGCCCGGGAGATGCATTTAGTTCTTTTGTTTTGGCCTCGTCTCTGTGAAAACCCTGAGGGGTTTGTGAGGCTCCTGTTAATGCTCTTCCTTGCACACAGGATGGAGAGGGAGCAGAGGAGCACAGAGACAAAATGCTTTGGCAGGACACATGAAAAGTGCCAGTGTCCCATCCATGGAGGTGTCCAAGGCCAGGTTGGACAGGGCTTGGAACGAGCAGGTCTGGTGCAAGGTGTTCCTGCCCGTGGCAGGGGGAGCAATGAGCTGAGCTTTAGTGTTCCTTTCAACCCAAACCATTCCAGAGCCGCATCAGAGGTGGCCAACAACACCTGGGGGAGAGACAAGACTTTCAGAAACTTGAAAAAACAATCTCTTTACTAAAGCAAGTGCCGGTGAGAACACAGCGAGGAGCTCCCAGAAGCAGAGGAGCCCCACACCACGGGTCCCACAGCGAGGGACACGATGACCAAAAACGGCTGGACAGGGCCAGGGGCTGAGGCCAGCGCTGCCCTTGGGGCCAGCAGCCCAGCCCGGTTATGCAAGCGGCAGGACAGAGGTTTCCGGTGATATTTGCAGTGCCCGAGGAGCAGGGTCCGCCTCCCCCCGCAGAGCTTTGCACTCCCAGCTTGGCTGCTCAGTTCATTATCTTGCGGTTTGAAACAATACAGGAAGGATGTAGGTGTTTGCAAGAAGAGGAGGAGGAGGAGGGGGAAGGGAGGGAGGGAGGCTCCAGAGCCGCGGCCGGGCTGCCCCGCCAGCATCGCGTGCTCAGAGCGCTCACCCACACACGCTGCTCAAGGTGGGGACATTCATTCGGGGCAGAACAGGGCAGAAAAGGGTCAGGTTCCCACCAGAGCTGAACTGGGAGGGGCAGAGGTCCCCTCCTGTGTGATGGGTGTCCTCATGGCAGCCCTGGTTCCTCTGCTGGAGGGATGAACTGGGAGAGCATGAAAGTGAGGATGGCTCTGGGACTCTAATTAAACAGCTGGGAGCAGGATGAGGCGCAGGCAGCCCCCAGCCCACAGCCCAAGGTGTGTAGGAGGCCCAGCAGTGTGCAGAGAGCCTGGGCAAGAGGCTGACAGGAGCTCAGGTCCTGCAGGTCAGCCCCAAAGAATTGCCGTGGGATATTTGATGACAAAGGGATGGATGGACCCAGCTCATGCACAGGTCCCAGGGAACTGTGTGTGCCCTGGGCTCTGCAGAAGGAGTGGGAGATCCCGAGGAGCAGACAGATGTGAGCGCTGTGCCTCACCTGCTAACAGAGCACACCGGAGCAACAGCAGCAAAGGGCTGTGAACCGGGAGCAGCCTGGTCAAACCCTGTATTTCCCACACACAGGGGGCTCTGGATGCCTCCTAAAGCAGAATTGTCCTGCTTCCAGCTGGGATGGAGTTCATTTTCCTCTCAGTAGCTGGCCAGTGCTGTGCTGTGGGCTCAGCATGAGACTAATGCTGATAACACGCTGATGTTTTAGTTGTTGCTAAGGAGTGCTTACCCTAAATCAAGGACTTTGCAGTGTCTCGTGCTCTGCCAGCGAGCAGGAGAAACCAGGAGGGAGCATGGCCAGGACAGCTGGTCCCAAGTGGCCAGAAGGACATTCCATACCACAGAGCATCATGGCCAGTACAGAAACTGGGGAGGGACTGGCCAGGAGGGGCAATCACTGCTGGGGAATGGGCTGGGCATCAGTCAGGGGGTGGTGAGCGACTGTAGCGGGCATCCCTTGTCTTTCTTGTTTTTTTTTCTTGTCTCTGTTTTTGTTATTTCCCTTTTAACTGTTGTTGTTGTTGTTATATTATTATTTTACTTTATTTCAATTACTAAACTCTTTTTATCTTGACCCCTGGGTGTTTTATTTTTCTGGTTCCCCTCCCCATCGCAGGGGTGTGGGGGAATAAGCAGCAGCTGTGTGGTGCTGAGTTACCAGCTGGGGCTAAACCACAACAGGAATAAAGTCAAATATTTGGGGTTGTATATTTTGTGTACAAAAAGAAACCACACTAGACCAGTGTTATTTTGAAAACTTTACTTTGGAAAAGTACTGAATTGCTTTGTGGAAAGACACCCTCATTTAAAAAAGTATTTTATGGCATTGGCATTATGTTACTGTTATATCTAAAGTTGGGCTTGTAGCAAGACAGCAACAAATGAGCAAATGAGTAATTTAGTAATTTTTTTTTTTTTACCATGGAAACCCTTCTGTACTGCACAGGCCACTGTGGCTGATCTCCAGAGTGCCAGGCATGCCATGCAGTGCCTGTGCCCCCCTGCCTGGGAAAGCTGACCCCAGTCTGGTTTTCTCCAGCAGGATAACAGCAGCAGAGCAGAGCCATGGGATACCTGCAGTGCCTGGGGCCAGCACACAGCCCTGGAAACCAGGGGGCTCAGCTCTGCCTCAGCATCCCGGGATGCTGCTGGGGGCCCTGGCACTGGGAAGGGAGCTGGCAGCAATCCAGAGTGGGATGTGAAAGGTGTATGGCTGCTGCAGTGACAGGAAAGCTGTTCTCCTGAGCGGTGTTATCTCATCTATTTTGCAAATACAAGTGTGATAGAAATCTGCAAAATAAGGAATATGCATTAACTTCTGAAAAGTTTTGACTACATATCATTATCTGTAATTTCACTGCTTTGATTTGCATATTCATAAAAGAAACATGCAGCTCGAATGTGTCAAAGGCTTTCAGATGAGCAGGAACAAAAGCAGCAGACTTGCAGGCTCAGTGCTGAAGTAATTGCCAAGACACCTTTGCTTTCCCTGCTGTCAGAGTGATTTTGTGTCCCTGGGCTGGCAAAGCCCTTCCTTGGTCCTGCTTGGGTGAGCTCATCCCCAGGATGTGAGGAAGAGCTTTGGCTGGGCCTGCTGCTGCTGCCCACAGGAAAGGGAACTGCTGGAGAGCACACGGGACACCAGCACCAGCAGAATGGCTCGGAGGCTTTCCAGCCTGGATGCTGCTTGCCCAGAGCAGCTGTGGCTGCCCCTGGATCCCTGGAAGTGTCCACGGCCAGGCTGGACGGGCCTTGGAGCAGCCTGGGACAGTGGGAGGTGTCCCTGCCCATGGTGAGGGTTGGAACGAGCTGAGCTTTAAGGTCCCTCCCAACCCCACCATTCCATGATTCTGTGCTGTCCTGGCCCTGAGCTGATAGGAGATGCCAGCTGGGTGGGCAGAACCCAACAAGGTTTGGGTGCTCAGGCTGGCCATGCCTCTCCCCACCGCTGGCCGTGGGCACGTTCAGGGGTGTGCTGTGTCCCTGATTTTTCAGCCAAGTGACAAAACCAAGCAAACCTGCAGCTGCTATCCCTGCAGGCATCGTGGAGGCGTCAGCACCTGTAGCACCGCTGATAACGAGGTGATAAAAAGTGCAGGTGACTCGGCTTTTAACTTCTTTCCATGCTTTTGAGCTGCTGAGTAGGTGAAGCCACTGCAACTGCCACTGCACCCAGCCACCCTCCGTGCTGCTCTCGGTGTCACAGTGATGAGATTCCAGTGCTTTTGGGGCTCTTGTGGCTCCTATCTGAGTGTTTCAGTATTTATAACGCCTGAGCTACACCCTTCCCTTCCTTTTCCTTATCCCCTCCCTTTACAGAGGAAGAACTCATGGAGGTGGGGTCCCTGGGGAGATGCAGCACCCAGGATCCCACCCAAGCACTTGTACCCAGCTCCAGCAGCACCCACTGGCTCAGACATTGTCAGGACGCTGGAACAACGCCAGTTGCTGTCTAAGGAAAGCAGGTGTGGCAGCAGGAAAAGGGGAAAATGTTATTTTTCAATTTCCCCCTGACATTTTTTCAGGCGGAGAGCAGTGGGGTTTTTTAACAACAGAGAGCAAAGCAGAGCTGACAGGCTCAAATATACCCTGGTCTTCAGTGCTGGTTTGGGTGGAGAGTGTGAATTTCTGCCTGTAAAAATAAAACGTTCTGGTTTTGAAAGCTTAACCCTTCCCCCCTCCCAACCAGCAGAGTTAACCCTCAGCTTGGGGCTTTAGTTCTGGCACTAAAGCATCTCCTGTCCTAAGGCATCCCAGGTCTGGAGGGCACTCCAGACTCTGGCATCACCTCAGGGAAGTCCCCCTGTCACCCCCATCACACTGCAGCCTCCCTGGCACGGGGATCATGTCACAGCTGGGAAAGCCAGTCAGTGGCCCCTGAGCAGCTGGAACCCCAAAATCAGCAGCTGGGGGCAAAAAGGTTCCCAGAGGCTGCAGAGCTGAGCCCTGCAAGGGGAAAGGGCTGAGCTGGACCTGCCCCATTCCAGCTGCAAAGGCTGAACCTGATGCCTCAGGTTTTAGTTTTTATATTTTTCAGGTTCTGAGCTGCTTCAATGTGCACTTCTGAGCTTCATATGAGGGGATGGTGAGCTCTCTGCACAGAGCAGGGAGACAAAACAATTCCTGCTCCAGCTGGGCACCAAGGACAAATGATCCAAATCTCAGGCCCAAGAGCACAAACAACGTGGGCTGGAGAGAGAAAAACAAGCAGGATGGGAGTGCATGGGCTAAAGCTGGAATGGGACAATGAACTGCAAGGTGCAAATGGAGCAGAGCTGATCCCAGTGAGAGCCCCCGGGAGTGCTCGTGCATTTTGGGACCATTTTGGTTCCTCTTGGGTGCAGCCCTGGCTGGGCTCTGGTGCTGCCCAAGGTGGATCCATGGAGGAAATCCTTTTAATAAATCCCTGCTTTATTCTTTAGCTCTGTCTGGCCTCTGTTCTAGGGCAGCCTGCACAAGGCATCAAACCCATCCCTGAACACGAGCTGCTGGTCCCTCTGCCTTACAGGGCTCAGCACTTTCTTTTTCCAAGCAGCTGCAAAGTCTCTCCTCTGGCCAGTGGCCACTTACTTATGTGAGGCAAAAAATGAGCCCTTGGTTTTAAAGGGAAGGCTGAAAATGGAAATGCTGCATGCTCAGAAAGCAAAACCAAGCAGCCAGAACTGAAGATGTGTAACTGTAAATACAGGCTTTTCTTCACTCACACTATGGGTGTCACGAGTGAGGATTTCTGAACCTTCATCAACTCCAGGGTACCAAGCTGTGCCTAAAACTGCTGGTACCAGGGCCTGGAGGGTCACTGAGCAGTGAGAAACTGGGCCCAGTGCAGTGGGGCTGACCTGGATGCAGTAGAGCCTCCCTTGGCTACAAGAAGGAAAATGAGGGGTTGGAGTGTGGCCAGGGAATGGACCAGAGCATCAGGAGCAGCTGGGGGAGCTGGGAAGGGGCTCAGCCAGAGAAAAGGGGGATCAGGGGGGACCTTGTGACTCTGCACAGCTCCTGACAGGAGGGGACAGCCGGGGGTCAGGCTCTGCTCCAGGGAACAGGGACAGGAGGAGAGGGAACGGCCTCAGGCTGGGCCAGTGAGGTTTAGATTGGAGATTAGGGAACATTTCTTCATAGAAAGAGTGGTGAGGCAGTGGAACAGCTGCACAGGGCAATGGTGGAGTCCCCATCCCTGGAGGTGTTCAGAAGATGTGTAGATGTGGCCCCTGGGGACAGGGTTAGTGGTGAACACGGTCCTGCTGGGTCAGTGGTTGGACTGGATGTTCTTGGAGGCCTTTTCCCACCTGGGTGGCCCCATGACTGTGGGATGCAGTGGGCAGGATGGGCTACAGGGTGCACATCCACAGCCCAAATCTGCCCTTCCTGGCCCATTGTCCTGTTGGACCTCTGTGCTTCTGCACAGGACAGGATCACCTTCCTGAATACCAGCTGCTGCTGTCCCCCTTTTCCCATGGTCTATCTTGACCTTTTCACCTCCTTTGGCCCTTGGACAATGCCCAGCTTCTCTTATTCAGTGCCAAGTTTCCATAAGAAGAACCCTTCACCCACTCCTTCCCTTTCACGTGTCCCTGGTGAGCAGCTCCTCCATGGGATCCCACGCTGACAGGGACACTTCCTTGACACCCCTGGTAGTCCAAGAGCACAAATCTGGCCAGGTGCCACATCCAGGTCCTCCGAGTCTGATTCCTGCATCTATTTTAGCCACTTACCTGTTTCCCTTACAAATAATCACACATGACATTTTGCAATAAATTACAAAGAAAAGAATTCAAAAGCTTTTATTAAAATGAACCATTTCTTTCAAATGAGAGTGGTGTTTTCATTGAGCAGCAGGGGGAGGGGGAAAAAAGCACATTCAAGAGCTTTTGAAACCAAGAAAGCTCATATTAAAACAGCAAACAGACCAGGGACTGGAAAGTAGCATCAGCTGAACACCAACCTCCCCTCCACGGGCACATCCCAGGACTCCAAAGGCAAAGGAAAGGATTTGATGTGTAGCTACACCCTGCAAGCCAAGGGCTTGGACAGCCAGTGCTCCTCATTCCTGCCTGAAACCAGCATTCCTGGGTGCACTTCCCAACTATTTTTTGCAGGTCTTTGTGTTCTCTGAAGCTGTTTGAACCTCCAGCACTCCCATCCAGGGCTGCAGTTCATGCAGCAGAAGGAACTGGTCCAGCTGGCAGTGGGAACAATCCAAATTGTCATTTAAAAATAATTTCCAATTTATTCCCTTCTCTGTGCTGCTCAGATGGAAGTTAAATTGATTTTTTTACACTGCCTTCATTTAATGTACACAGCTCGCTCTCTCTCTCTCTGCATCACTGGAAGGAACCTATGAAAATCAGTTAAATAAACACATCTGTGCTCAGAGCCCTGTAAAGACAGAGTGGGCGACTCCCAGGGGAAACCAGGGGAGAGTTGGCAGACCCAGGAACAGAGCTCCCAGCTATGGAGGGGCTGGAGGACATCACACCCAGAGCAAGTGATAACCCTAACCCTAATCCTCACCCTAATCACCTCCAGGGATGGGATTCACTCTCACTCTGGTGATACCCCATCTGCAGAGGTGCCCCCAGCTCCGGGAGAAGGACATGGAACAGTTGGAGCAACCCAGAGGAGGCCACAAAGTTGATTAGAGGGATTGCTGTGAAGAAAGGCTGAGGGGATTGAAGTTGTTCAGCCTGGAAAAGAGAAGGTTTTGGGGTAACCTAATTCCCTTTCTGTGCCTGAAGGGAGCCTGCAAGAGAGAGGGAGAAAGACTTGACAAGGGCCTGCAGTGACAGGACAAGAGGGAATGGCTTCACACTGACAGAGTGGGTTCAGCTTGGGTGTTAGGAAGAAATTCTTTACTCAGAGGGTGGTAGAACCCTGGCACAGGTGCCCAGAAAAGCTGTGGCTGCCCCTGGATCCCTGGAAGTGCTCAAGGCCAGGTTGGACAGGGCTTATGGGTGACCTCAGAGCTCTGACAGTCCTCTTGGAAGAGGATAACACCAGGAACTGCTCCCATTGCCCTGGAGAATCAACCAAAGGTTTCAGCCAAAGGTTCCAACCAAAGGCTTATGGACTTTTCTGCTGGGAGAAACACAAAGGAGGGAAGGAGAGGAAGGAGAGGAAGGAAGGAGAGGAAGGAGAGGAAGGAGAGGAAGGAGAGGAAGGAGAGGAAGGAGAGGAAGGAGAGGAAGGAGAGGAAGGAGAGGAAGGAGAGGAAGGAGAGGAAGGAAGGAAGGAAGGAAGGAAGGAAGGAAGGAAGGAAGGAAGGAAGGAAGGAAGGAAGGAAGGAAGGAAGGAAGGAAGGAAGGAAGGAAGGAAGGAAGGAAGGAAGGAAGGAAGGAAGGAAGGAAGGAAGGAAGGAAGGATCTGGGTGGTTCTGGTGACAGCATGGCTTGAAAGAAGGTGCTCCAGCCCCAGGGATGGGGCTGTCCAGACACCGTGCAGCCTCCAGGGGAGCTGGAACAGCAGAAACTCCCCCCTAAAGTGGAAATCACCCCTGGATTTGTCCCCCTGGAACTCCAGGAGTTATACAGGCAATGATGGATGTTTAAGGGGAGTTGGGAAGAACACAACTCTCCCTTTTTGGGGCCTGTTTTCTGTACTGACCCTAAGTGTTTGTTGCATGAAGACCACGCTCCCGGAGGTATGGAGCTAATGGCTCTCAAGGAGCCACCATCTCTTTGCTGATGGCTCGTAAAGCTCAGCTATTCAACCACCAGGAAAACATGAACAGAGACTTCATAAAGGCACATTTCCAAAATACAAAAAAATTAATGAATTTGTCTGGTATCCTGCCTGCAAGACACATTAATTTTGATAGACAGCACTCAAGGCTTTAAGAGCCAATGCTGCAGAGGGTGGACAGAGAGAAAGCAAAGGAGAGTAAACAGAAGAGAGATTTCTAAGTGCCCATGACATTTGTTCAAATACTTTATTTCAATCAGCTTAAAAGGGAAACATAAAGCTGAGCTTGCTCCTAGGAAAGGGAATGAAATTGAAAACCAAGTAATGCACTGAGAGCAATTCAAAGGGAGCTGAGAGGCACCATCTGCTGCAGAGAGGACACAAGCAGCCCCAACAAGGGCTGGGTTTTGCTGTTCTCATGATATTTTTGTCTCCAAACGCCATCTCGCATTGTCTTGTCTGGAGAAGAGAAGCCACTCCAAAAAGCCAGTGTCTGAACACCACCTGGGAGAGTTTCACCTGCACGGACTATGGGATTTCACACTTATTTTGCCAGATCCTTGAGGTGAGGGTCCAGGCCAGACCCTGCCCTTCAGGAGACCATCCAGGGTTCAAAGCTCATGTTTGATTCTAGAAACACCAAGAACCATTAGCAGCAAAAAGGGGAAGGGGGGAAAGCAGGGACTGAAATATCATCTCAGAAAAGGTGTGAAATTCCACTTTGGCCTCTTCCATGAGCACACTGAGGGGAGGAGCAGTGTGTGATGTCTGATCTGGGTGTCCTTTCCTGGGCAAACTCTCTGGTTCCACTGGGAAGCAAGATTTGGTGAATCTGTTCTGGTTCCAATCCCAATCCCACAATATCCCCTCTCCAAATCCCATCCCATGGCAAGGCAGGGCTCTGCCTCCAAGGCATCAAACCACAGCTCCAAGGGGGATAATGAGGTGGAAAAGTGGATTTTGGGGCAAAGTGATACCTGTGGCTTGGTTTCCAAGGAAAGTTGTAACATTTTTTTTTGTTTGGAAAATAGAAACCCATCAAGCTGATGAAGAGGGAAGGCTGTTTGTGACCACCTTCTAGGGTAGCCTGTGGGGTAAAAAGTTTATTTGTTCGGCAATGTAATTTACTTTTAGTAACAGAAGAGAAAGGTGAGGCTATTGATTTATCATTATTTTCTATTTGTTTGCTCCTTTTTTACATCCATTTTGTTCCCTGGGTTTCCTTTATCTGAAAGCTGTCCCTGACAGGACCCAATACATTCAGCATTTCTATAAATATGTAAATATAAGATATGTATGTGTAAACACACCCGCATAAATCAAATGGTAATGATGTGTGTATCTATATTTGTGTACATATGAAAGCTAAATTATCTCAAATTTATCCAATGCCTTTTCTATCTCCTATGTGCTTCCTATGTATATACAGTCTTCATATTAATATGAAAACAGCATCTATGAGGAATACAGATAAAAGACTAAAGAGCCTTCCTGGTGGATAAGTCACTCCTAATTCCTTGATTTCTTTCTGCTTGTTCCCCAGAGCAAGCAGTGGAAGATACATAAATAAGTCTGCACATGTTTATTTAACCTCCCTGTTCAGCCAGTTTTCGTGGGGTTTGTATCCAAGATACCTGCACTGATGCCAGGAGGAGTCTGTGGTTGTCCCAGGAGTTGGTGCTTTTGTCCTGGTCCAGAACAAACCTTGGAATCAGGAGCAGGAAAATAAGGATGCACCAGACAAGATGAAGACTGAGAGGAATTAAAACACAGAGCAAACCTTGGAATTATGAGCAGGAAAATAAGGTTACTTCACACAAGGGAAAGGCTAAGAGGAATTTAAATATTCCAGGGAGATCTTGAGCTGAGTGGTCCTTGAGATGTATTTTCCTTGAGCTGAATTTTTCCACCTTCCTTTTCCCCCCTGCACAGAGTTAATTCTCAACCTTCTCTGGCTGCAAGGAAAGTAAAGCAGAGGAGAAAATTCTCCCTCCTTGTTAAAAATTGCGAGATTCCCAGCAGTGCACTGAGATCCAGATTTTGTCCCAAAGGGAGTCTTGGGGTCACCACGGTCTCTGCTGCCCCCTCCACCCTCTACCCATCTCCCGGGAAGTTTTTACTGGAGCAAGGAGGAAAGCTCCTCCCATAAAGGGTAGCCCAAGGTCTGCGGTGTTTTGTGTCAGCAAACGCTCAAAGGGCCGAATGCTCCTTCTGGAAATGGGCACCAGAACCCAGAAAACCAGCGACGTCAGCTCAGATGATGCCTGAGCATCTTGAGCCTAAAAACTGCAGCTCATTCTGGCTCTTTTCAGGATTTAACAGTGGCCCAGCCAGGCTGAAGTTCTGGATTTATCACAGAATCATCCCAGAATGGTTTGGGTTGGAAGAGACCTTAAAGATACCTCATTCCACCCTCATGGCAGGGACACCTTCCACCATCCAAGGTTGCTCCCAGCCCTGTCCAACCTGGCCCTGGACACTGCCAGGGATCCAGGGGCAGCCACAGCTGCTCTGGGCACCCTGTGCCAGGGCCTGCCCACCCTCACAGGAACAATTCCTGCCCAATATCCCACCCAGCCCTGCCCTCTGGCAGTGGGAGCCATTCCCTGTGTCCTGTCCCTCCAGGCCTTGTCCCCAGTCCCTCTGCAGCTCTCCTGGAGCCCCTTCAGGCCCTGCAAGGGGCTCTGAGCTCTCCCTGGAGCCTCCTTTCCTCCAGGCTTTCCCAGCCACAGCTGCTGTTGACCTCCCGGCCCGTCTGTCCCGGGCAGCAGCGGGATCATTCGCAGGATGGTTGAGGGAGACGCCTCCACCCTCGGTTTCTCCTCAGTTAGAGGCAAGGTACGACACTGGGGCTCAGCCGAGACCATTTCCCGCGAGCAGGAGCAGCATCCCGGCGGGATGCGGAGGGATGGAGCTGCCGCACGCCTCGAGCTCCCCCTGCAGCGCCCAGGGCACAGCGCCTGGGGGACCAAAGCCACCAAGTCCAACCAAAATCCCCCTTTGGAGCCCCAAAACTGCCCCTCGCCGTTGACACGGTGCCAAGCCGGAGCACGGGTGACCCCCGGGGTGGAAGGAGGTGCTGGGAGAGTCTCCTCTCCCTCTTTATCCCATTTGCCGTGTTTTAGCAGTACCTAAAGGAGCAGCAGCCAGAGCTGCGGGCTCTGCTGAGGGGGTCCCTCAGTGAGGGTGACAGGGACAGAACAAGCCCCCACATCCCCCTGCTGCCTCCTGCCTCCAGCAGCCTGCCCTCACCTTCCTGCTCTGGCCACATTTCAGGAATATTTGTGCAAACTGAGCTTATTTTGCACTCTGTGTCCATAGATGTAATGGAAGGGGGGAAAACCACTGATATTTTGAGATGCCTTTTTCAGAAACAGACATTTCCAAAATTTCCAGAGCCCTAGGATCATTTTGGCTTGAGAGCTGCACTCTGGCCCGTTCCTGGTGGCTTTGATGCAATTTTGGATTTGCTCTCTAATGGAGAAGGGAGCTATTTATGTATTTATATATTTATAGCTCTGCTGGGCTGTGCTGGGCATTAACACTATCCTGGAGCCAAGAACCTCAATTCCTGCCTTAGGCTAAAATGACATGGATATCAGAGCCACCCCACAAGGGAAAAGGGCAGGCTGAGGAGATTGGGAATCATGTCCACAGGAAATCCCCCTTGGCTGCAGGATATGGAGATGAGGCCTGAGCCCAGGTTATAGGGCTGGGAGTCCTCAGCTCCCTGGTCCCGGTGTTTTGGTGGGAATGTGAGCAAAGCCACACCAGCACAGGGGATGCTGGGCCTGCAGTGTCACTGCCAGGGGCTCTGCAGGCAATTTGTGCTTCTCTTGCTTCCCTCTAAACATAAAGGTTCTGGGAATTACCATCCACTCCACTCTCACTGCCCTGAGCCGGGATAGCATCCCTGGGGTGGGGATGGGCTGTGGGGTGGTGGAGCCAAGCTGCAGTGCCCAGGTCCTGTGCTATCCCTGGCTCTCAAGAGATGCAGGATATTTCCTCCTGTGGGATCTATCTGTGGGATGACTTCCCCCTGCTGCAAGGATGCCCACTGCTGCCTTGTGCAGGCTGCCCTAGAACAGAGACCAGACAGAGCTAAAGAATAAAGCAGGGATTTATTAAAAGGCCTCCATGGATCCACCTTGGGCAGCACCAGAGCCCAGCCAGGGCTGCACCCAAGAGGAACCAAAATGGTCCCAAAATGCACGAGCGCTCCCGGGGGCTCTCACTGGGATCAGCTCTGCTCCATTTGCACCTTGCAGTTCATTGTCCCATTCCAGCTTTAGCCCATGCACTCCCATCCTGCTTGTTTTTCTCTCTCCAGCCCATGCTGTTTGTGCTCTTGGGCCTGAGATTTGGATCATTTGTCCTTGGTGCCCAGCTGGAGAAGGAATTGTTTTGTCTCCCTGCTCTGTGCAGAGAGCTCACCACCCCCTGATATGAAGCTCAGAAGTGCCCACTGAAGCAGCTCAGAACCTGAAAAATATAAAAACTAAAACCTGAGGCTTCACACAGAGGGTTTTCTCTGGGCAGCAGATTACTTCAGCCCCAGGTCTGTGCTCTCCCCTGGAGAGCACGGCAGAGTGCCAGCAGCATCCAGGGATGCCATCTCCCTTCCCTCAGCACTCTGGTGAGGCCAGAAATATTCCCAGGTGTTTTGCCAGGAGAGATTCCCTGGGACAGTGCTGCCAGTCTGCCCTGGGTGGGTGTGGGCATGGCAGGGTCACCACAGGCAGTGTGCAGCAGCAGCAGGAGGGAGAAATAACAGTTCACAGAATAGAATTACAGAATATCCTGAGGTGGAAGGGACCCACCAGGATTATGGGAGTCCAGCTCCTAACCCTGCACAGAACAACTCCAAGAATCCCACCATGTGACCCACTAAGGCATCCCAGCAGCAGAGGTGTCAGAGCAGGGAGGATGCAGCCTGTGGGTTTGGGTCAATTTTTTCCCTTTCTCTCTCCATTCCTAGGTCAGGTTCCCCCCTCCACAGGGCAGAGAGCACCCACAAGAAGGATTCAGGCTGGGGTACCCCAAGGGGGTGTTTTTACCCCACATCTCAGTGCTGTCAGCAGGCAGGACCCTGAGATGCCCCAGGCTGAACCCCAAAACCCAGAAAGAGCCATGAAACAGCCCCAAAGCTCTGAGCTGCCCCAGCACACACAGGCTCCTGTGGCTGCCAGGATATCCCTCCCTGCCCTGTGCTTCAGCTCTGCTCCTCCCTGCACAGTCCTGCACCACCAGGACACAAGCTGTCCCTTGTCTGGGCATGCCAGGGCACGGGCATGGGGACATGGAGGTCCAGTCAGGTGCTCCACACCTGGAGCAAGGTGGTTTTCCCAGGGTATCCCAGCCCTGCCTCCCACACCAGGCAGGTTCAGACACCTGGACTTTTCCATTGAGGAGGTCACCCCTTGCCCCTTGCTGGGGAAAATACAGCTTTTTTTTCTTCTCTCCCTTTTTCCAAAATTTTCTGCAAACACATCCCTTTTCACCACTGGGGAAATGCTGACTCGCCAGCACTGTTTTTTAGCCCATTTACAAAGTTCAAACCAAGGAAAAGTTCAGCCAACAAGCTTTTCTCGATGATTTTCTCTTTGCCAAAAACTCAAAGCCTTCCCCCAAAGCTGCTGCAGCTCACAGGACTACACGTGTCCCTGCAGTCCAGGGGGATGTGATGCCATGAGGACATCCCTGCTGACACTGGAGCTTTGGCTGCTGCCACCAGACCCCTGCAGGGTCCCGGGGCTCCCCTGCAGCCCATCCTGCCCTGCACCAGCCCAGCCCCTCCATCTCCAGCCTTTTCCAATGGATGTGCATGGCTCCAGGTGCACAGCAGGGTTCAGCTCATCCACGCTGCTCCCCCAGGCATGGCGCAGGAATGTGGAGGAGCTGGAGGCAGCCCAGTCCTGGATCACAGAATATCCTGAGCTGGAAGTGATGCCTCAGGTTTTAGCTTTTATATTTTTCAGATTCTCTGCTGCTTCAGTGTGCACTTCTGAGCTTCATATGGTGGATGGTGAGCTCTCTGCACAGAGCAGGGAGACAAAACAATTCCTGCTCCAGCTGGGCACCAAGGACAAATGATCCAAACCTCAGGCCCAAGAGCACAAACAGCGTGGGCTGGAGAGAGAAAAACAAGCAGGATGGGAGTGCATGGGCTAAAGCTGGAATGGGACAATGAACTGCAAGGTGCAAATGGAGCAGAGCTGATCCCAGTGAGAGCCCCCGGGAGCGCTCGTGCATTTTGGGACCATTTTGGTTCCTCTTGGGTGCAGCCCTGGCTGGGCTCTGGTGCTGCCCAAGGTGGATCCATGGAGGCCTTTTAATAAATCCCTGCTTTATTCTCTAGCTCTGCCCAGTCTCTGTTCTAGGGCAGCCTGCACAAGGCACCACAGGGCCCACAAGGGTCAGCAAAGACCAGCTCCTGGCTGTGGCCATGGGCTGTGCCCCATCCTCCTGCCAGGGCTGTGTCCCCATCCCTACCTGCAGAAGGTGGCAGAACTGCTGGCATCACTTCCTGGGCTCCTCTGGCTCGTTCTTCACTTTGCTGCACAATATTTCATCATCCACCTCACTGAAATGTATATTTCCCTTTTAAGAGCTCTCCTAGAATAATATATTTTTTTATTATCGTGACAGTGAGGGCTCCTGTTGCCATGGCTACATGCCCTTTGCTGGAGCAGGAGCTTTCTGGGTATTGGAAATTCCGCAATTTTTCCTGATCTACATGGTTTGATTTTATTTTATTTTAATTTGGTATTTATTCCCATTATCATCTGCTGAAACAACAGGTCATTTATGCTGCATATGGATGTGTCACCAGTACAGCAAAGCCTTCAGAAACAACCTTCTGCTTTCAAAAGGAATTATTTTGGGGAGGAAAAGATCTCCCATGCAGCATTGATAATATATAATATAACAAAACCACAGGAACTCTGAATAGGTCTCATCTGTATCTCACTACATCATACATTAAATCCCATTTCTGAACTCCGGAATGAGTGTTATAAAACCAAGCCAAATTTTCTGTGCTTTTCATCTCATTGCTGTAAAACAAACCTTTATCTTCTGGTTGTCAATTGAGCCCCACTCTGGACTGAGCCTCTTGAAACCTCATTTATTTGAGAACACATGGAGGGAAATTAAATGGATGTATTAAATTGAGAGATGATAGATAGATAGATAGATAGATAGATAGATAGACAGATAGAAAGAACAATTCCAGTTTTTGCTCCAGCATTTCCTTACAGACAAGTGCCATAACGTTTACATTTGGAAAGGGATCACACATGGACAAGGACATTTCATGGTGCAGGATTGTGCTCTTCTTCTGCTGTCAACACACACTGGGAGGGAGCAGGGATGTGCCCATTATACAGAAAGGGAAACTGAGGCACAAAGCCAACCCATCCCTGCTCCCAAAGAAAATGAGTAGCAGAGTTGAGGTGAAAACCTCTGAATTTCTGCTGATTTTTTCCCCAGTGTTTTTAGTAACAGCATCCAAACCACTTGTTCTTGTCTCCTGGTGAGGAGGATGATCCAGGTGTCACCTGTGGGTTCTTTTCCCTGTTTCATCAGGAGCAGGGATGCTGCATGACACCCATTTGCTTCCCTCCCTCTGTACTCTCAGCTTGTATTGTATTTTATTTTTAACTAAAAATAGTAGAAATAAGAGAGCAAATGCTCCAGAAACTTGAAGATTTGCCTACAGTAAGGCAAAAGGAAATCTTAAAAGGAAGCAGGTGAAGGGAGGTACTGAGTGGATTTAGCTGGAGCCCACAGGAGAGTCCTGGGAGGGGAGGTGAAGCTCCTGGAGAGTGTGTGATGGCAAGGAAACAGCAGCTGGGGAAGGGAAAAATGGGAATGTCCTCACCTGGGGACGGAGAATGAGGGAAAAGGTATTTATATTCCCACCTCAGCCTCGTGGAGAGGCCAGCTCTGCCTGGAACAGAGGCAGGGAGAGGCAAAGGGACATGCCAAAGGGACTGAGGAACAGCTTCAGCTGGACTGAGGTCCCACCTGGGCACAGCATCTCCCTGCCCACACCAACCTGCTCTGTGTCCCCACAACAAGCTGCACCAAGGGAAATTCAGGTTGGATATTAGGAAAGAGTTTTTCACAGAAAGAGTGATAAAGTTCTGGAATGGCTGCCCGGGGAGGTGGTGCAGTCCCCATCCCTGGGTGTGTTTAACAAAGCCTGGATGTGGCACTGGGTGCCAGGGTTCACTTGAGCTGTTGGGGCTGGGTCGGACTCAGTGATTTTGGAGGTCTCTTCCAGCCTGGTCATTCTGTGAATTCTGTGAATTCTGTGGACAAGGAGATTTCCACCCAAGGACAAGGCTGAAAACTTCCCCCACCAGCTGCCCTGTTATTTTAGGGGACAGTCTCCCTGAGAATGTCACATGTTAAAACATCTTCCCCCAGTTTGCTACACCTCTAATTCCAACGGGAGAACAGGGTTATCCATTACTCATTTCTCCTGCCATCCATGAGATTCCACATCATGTCCTGTTCCCATGGAGATGTCACATGAGCCACCTGGAAGGGACCCAGCACCCAGCACTGGGGAGGCAGAGAAGGAGGAGCAAGCATTTTCCAGAGGGAAGGAAAAGGGCAGGAACGTGGGAGAAAGCAGCAGCCCAGTGGGCACAAGGGAAATTATCAATTATCAGGTCCTGCTTCCCATCCCTGGCTTCCAGCAGCACCCATGGACCAGGATGGGGTGTTTGGGTACCCTGAGCACCAACCCACGTTTGAGAGCTGACCATATTCAAAGTGCAAATTTTAGGTGCAATTTAATAAAGGTGAGAAATAAGCCTTAAAAAAAAAAAAAAAACACCCCCCAAAAAAACCTGCTTTTCATAGAACCATGGAATATCCTGAGTTGGAAGGGACCCACAAGGATCATCAAGTCCAACTCCTGGCCCTGCACAGGACAACCCCCAGAATCTGTAGTTGTGACACAAATGCTGATCGCAGTTCTCATATCAAATCCTAAAGGGATGTCCCTGCACAGAACTTATGTTCTTCAGGAAAGCAGCTCATGGAGCAACACTGGGAAAATACAGCGAGAGCATTTTGGATAGCTTAAGTTCTGTAATTAAAACAAATGTATTAATTTATTAAGTATTGTATTAGCAAAGGAAGAAAATATCTAGAGTATTTTGGACTGTTTAAGGCTATTTCTGGGATGAGGTTGTCCTGGTTTTCAGCCTGAGTGCTCTGTTTGGAGGAGGCAGGAGGAGCACTGAACATCATGAGCAGCAGTGTGGGAAACCTTGTCCAAACACTTCCTCAATGGATTTAACTCCATAAAGTGGGAAGCTATCCCATGGGAGAAGACACTGCATGAGGACAAGGGGGATGGATGTAGGACCTGGGGGCTCCCAGGGGTGTTTTGGCTCCCAGAACACCCCAATGTCCCACTGGGACATTGGCTTTTATCCTCACCAGGTAAACATTGGGCTTGGTTCCCCTGGAGAAAGGTCTGGAAAAACCCATCCCTGTCCAGGGATGTGCACGAGGATGGCACAGCCAAACTGCCACCATGGGGCACATGTGGGGCTGTGGAGCCAGGGACGTGCCACAGGATGCACTGAGGGATGTGCCAAGGGATGCACCAAGGGATGTGCCAAGGGATGTGCCAAGGGATGCACTGAGGGATGTGCCAAGGGATGCACCAAGGGATGCACCAAGGGATGTGCCAAGGGATGCACTGAGGGATGTCCCATGGGATGTGCCATGGGAGGCAGTGAGGGATGTGCCACAGGATGCACCGAGGGATGCACCAAGGGATGCACCAAGGGATGCACCAAGGGATGTGGCATGGGATGTGCCACAGGATGCACTGAGGGATGTGCCATGGGATGTGCCATGGGATGCACTGAGGGATGTGCCATGGGATGTGCCATGGGATGTGCCATGGCATGCACCAAGGGACGTGCCACAGGATGCACCAAGTGCTCACATTCCAGGGAAGGATTCAGCCGAGGCTGAGCGAGAGAAAACATCCTCATTACAGCCTCAGATCCCTAACATTTAACACAGCTTCCCCACTCCCCCAGGGCTCCCTCCTGGGGAAGATCTCTCCTGTTTACACCCATCAAATATCAAATCCAGTTTCCTTGTGCCCTGATGGGGTGATGTAGGTGGGATCACACGAACTCCAGGTGAATATTGACTTTCCAATGACACTGTTCCAGCCCAAACACCGCCCGCTGCACCGGGCAGCCAAAGGGGGCCGGCATGCCGGCGGTCCAGCAGAGGAATTATTTGATTCCCCTGCCCTGCAGCATGCTGTCTGGCAGGAAATTTTCATTTGGTCTCTCCAACTCGAGAACCAATTGTAAATGTCAGTGCTAAACACTCAGATTTAAGTGTTGGGTTGTCTTGTTTGATTACGGCACTGAAAGGTCACAGCTGACTAATGGAAGTACAAGCGGTGTCAGGAGGGAAACTGTGTTCTGACAGGGGTGAGCAAACACCTGGGGACAACCTAATCACTCTTCCCGCTGCATCTCTCTCTTCCCTCTCCAGCTCCTTCAGTCAGGGCTGTTTTTCAGGTCTTACAACCTGGAAAAGCCATTTCTGGGGAAAATTCCTGCTCGTGATGTTGCTGTCGGGGATGCCGACAGCGCTGGGTTTCCCTGCGGAGGAAACAGAGCTCATCTAACCACGGCCTGGCTGGATTTTCTCCCAAAGGGGAAGGGATTGAACCAGAATTGGGCTGCTGCCACCCCCACTGGCATCACCCACCTCTCTCCATGCATGGCTTGGGCTTTGATGCCAAAGTCTCTGTGGCCTCCACTTCCATTCCCCATTTCGGCCCTGCTCTGACAACCAGCATCCCAAGAGCTCCACAGAGTAGAGAGCAGAACAGGGCTGTTTTCCCTCTTCCCTTCCCATTCCCCACCCCTCACACACCTTTGAATTCCCCTTGCCCTGAGCTGTTCCAGTTGTAGTGACCAAATAAATATCCAACTGCCTCAAAGTGACCAAGCTGTAAAAATCTGCTTTAACCTGAGGATTCCCATCATTCCAGGTCTGTAAGCAGAGTTCATTATATTTATTTTAAAGCTGCTTTTAAAAATATTAGTCCATCTGCCGGGCACAATAAAACCCTTAGGAGCTTCTACTCCTCTCCAGAGAACAGCGTGGTAGTCCCAAGCAGGAATGTTCATCACTCCATACAGATGCCATCCTGCACTGGGATCCAGTCCCTGCTGCCCACCCCAAAATCTTCCCTGGGCAGAGAAATTCAGTGATTCCAGATGTCTGAATGTTTCTGACATTTACATCAATGAGCATTGGAAATTTTGGGAAAACTAGGAGTGTTAGGGAATAACTGCAATGTTTTTCCCCCAAGACTCTAAGGTCTGTGATGAGCACTGGCCTCGATTTTACGGTACCAGCCTGGAAAATAGCCAAGGTCCCCAGGGTGCTCACAGCACCCCTCCAGACATCTTCCCAGGAATCCAACATGCTGCTGGGCTTAGGGAGAGTTCTCCAGCTACCTGAGCCTCCTTTTCTGCAGGCTGAGCCCCCCCCCCCAGCTCCCTCAGCCCCTCCTGGTGCTCCAGACCCTCAGTACAGGAGGCAGTTCCCTATTGACAGGCCCCCCTGCAGGAGCATCCCTGGGGAAAGGATCCTGTTAAGAGATGGATGGTGCCAGAAGGGTGAAGAGGCTGAGAAACCACCATAAAATGTGGAAAGGGAAAAAATCCACATACCATCACCAAATGCAAAGAAAGCCAAGAAAATAAATATCCAACTCCAAATGGAGCTATTTCCTCCCCAGCTCAGGCATGGAGCAGCAGTGCTGGGAAAGTCAAAGCAGTTTGTGGTCCGTAAGATTAATAGGAAATCTGTTCTGGATTGGGAACGATTCCCTCTTTTATTGCAATGAACCCCAAAGAGTAATGGCTGCAGGGCAAGAAGAGGAAGGTAAATTGCAGTAATAATGTGTTTCCTTGTGCTGACATGCTTTTGATCATAGAAAAATACACCATCTGTTTCTAAATTACTTGTTGTATTGATTTAACAGTTAGGAATGGGGGCGGAGGGGATCTCTTTTTTTTCTTTTGCAAATCCATTTTGCGAGGTCTCCTGGAAATCTGACAGTTATGTGCAATAAGAAGTAAGGGCTTGTTTATCAGAAAAGATTCCTGCTGTCAGCCATGGGGCTGTGCTGGGAGGAACGGGACATCCCCTTCCTCTCCATCACCCTGTCCTGCCAGCAGCTGTGCAGCTGAGTGCTGATGTACCCAGGAGGAATTATTTCTTACACCAAATAAACTCTTACTGTGCTGCTTCTCCCCTGTGAGGGTGGGCAGGCCCTGGCACAGGGCATCTAGAGAAGCTGTGGCTGCCCCTGGATCCCTGGAAATGTCCAAGGCCAGGCTGGATGGGGATTGGAGCAGCCTGGGACAGTGGAAGGCCCCCGCCCATGGAATGAGATGAGCTGTAAGTTCCTTTCCAACCCAAACCTGTGGTTCCACGGTTCCTCCCTGCCCAGATCACACCCACCTCACTGCCCTTATTGCTCTCTATTTCTACAGATTTCCTTCCTTTCTTTGCAACTTCTCCCCCTGCACCCCAAAGGCTGCCACAGCACCAGGGTCCCTGCCCTGGGGAGCAGTTCAGCACATGGCAAAAGCACGTGTGTCATCCCAATACGTCCCTCAAGGCTCCCCCTTCACAGGGCAGCAGGATACCTGACATCATTGAAAACCACAGACTCAGAGAAGGTCTTGGTTGGAAGGAACTTCAAGCCCAGCTCATTCCATCCCCTCCCATGGCAGGGACACCTTCCCCTATCCCAGGTTGCTCCAAGCTCCATCCAACCTGGCCTTGGACACTCCCAGGGATCCAGGGGCAGCCACAGCTTCTCTGGTATTTTGCTGCTAATCAGTTGTTGTTTCTCTGCCTGCAGCCTGACTGTTTTAGTCCCTGGCCAATGGCTTTCCTGGGAGACTCCAGGTGCCCCCATGGACAGGGCCAGTCCAGAAGGAGGAGGTTAACCCAGAACTTGGCACTGCAGTGATGCAAACAGCTCATTCCTGTTTTCCCAACAACTTTCCAAGCCTCTGCTGCTGCTCAGTCAGGCAGTTGTGATTATTGGAAAAATATAAAAAACAAAACACAACTTTCTTGAGTTTGGAAATGATGCCCACCCTCCTCTGAGCATCCTAAAGTGCAAGTAATCCAATCCCACTTGATCACCATCACCAAAGCTGGTGCTGGCATCAGCAGGTCCTTCTCTGCCACTCCCAGCACAGTGTTTGGCACCTTAAAGACATTGTATCCCCAGCTGAACCCCTCACAGTGTCCCCAGCACCACCAGCTCACAGCAGCCTCCAGGCAAATCCCTTCCTCCCCCTGGTGGAAAACACCCCAAGGCTCAGCCCAGGCACCAACCACAAACTGATTTTCAATTTCTCCAAGTGAAACCAGGAGACGGATCTTGGCTCCTGCTGGTTGTGATCTGCAAAGTTTATTTAACCCCCCCAAAAAATGCATTTTCATGCAGAATCTTTTGGTTCATAAAAGAAGTCATTCCGCAGCAGCCACCTGACAACCCCCCCCCCCCCGCAAACCGAGAAATAAAGTGACCCCAGAGTGCACAAAACCAAACGAACCGTCCAACTCCAACAGAGAAAACTGGTTCCTATCATTCCATACAATATGGAAAAATTTGGCAAATACAGCTGATCTTGCAGTTCCTGTCCCTTAAACACTTTAGGGCTGCTTTGGCCTCCAGCCCTTGGGTTGCCTGTGTGGAAAAAAGACACAGGGGTCCTTGTGCTGCAGGACCTGGGGACTCTCCAAGGGGTCCAACCCAGGTGCAGAAGAGCTGCCGCATCAGCGTTTGGAAGTGGGCAATATAAATATAAAACATGAATACAAATGGGTTCTTTGTACACAAAATATCATCTCTCAAGGCACTGGGGTGATGGCCACGTGTCCACTCGTGGGCTCCCAATGGGCTTCTCCAGCCACCAAGGAAGGAAGGGAGGAAGGCACCGGGGAAGTCCTGGTGCTGCCATCCAAGAGGGGTTTCACCCCACTGCTGCCCCCAAACGCCCTGAGGGGGGTTTTTCCTGGCTGGATGGTGCTTCTCCTTGGTGGGGGGGACTGATTCCATGGGGGCTGCAGTCTCCTTGGGATGGCTCGGGCTGGGTTCGGCCAGGAGGGAGATGCATAGATGTGCCGGGGGCTTGGGCTGCTCCGGCCGCTGCTGGGCTCCCTCGTCACGCCAGCAGCCCCAGCCGGGTCACCTTGGCCGACAGGAAGGAGTGGATGATGAAGACGATGGTCTTGGGGCAGGAGTGAAGGTCCAGTTGCTACAAAAAACAAAAGGGAGAATGTTTGCAATGGGGAGGGCTGTTCCTGCAGCAGCCAGCTTTCAGCCAGGTACCACCCAGAGCTCCCCAAACCCACCACAGCTTTACTGGGGCCCTGGGAAGGGCTGTGCACCCTGGCTGGGGTGGGCAGACGGGGCCACGTGTCACGCCTATGCCAGGCGGGACGGACGCCATGAGCAGGGTGGGTGCTCTGCTCCCCTTCTGCCCCCGGGAGCATGAGTGGGGCTGCTGAAGGCAAAGCCAACTCACGATCTCTCCCTCTGGTCCACCGAAGTCCAGGTAGAGCATCTTGATGCCATCATCCGAGGACATCTGCAGCTTCTCAAAGGGCTGCTGGAGCAGGATGGTCCTGCTGAGCCCGGGCTCGCTGGTGGAGATGGTGAAGCCCTTGTCGATGTGGACGGTCAGGGTGCAATCCTGCCCCTTCCATGTGCAGGCTGAGGACAGGGATGAGACAGGTGTGAGCCGGGGGTCCCACTGCACCCCCTGCCCCCCCCCACCCCGGGCCCCCGCTGACCTGCCGAGACCTCCTGGGCCAGCTCGGCGGCGCCGTGGGTGCCATCCACCAGCAGGCGCGTCCACAGGGCGAGCTCTCGGGGGCTCTCCAAGCTGAAGAGATGGGTCTGCACGCCCAGGCGGCCGCCGGCGCGCAGCGCGAAGGAGCGCTCGGCTTCATAGGGCGCCGAGCCCTTGGCCGGCCCCGAGTGCACCAGCCTGCGCCACGGCCAGCGCTCAGCACCGCGCCCCGCACGGCCCCGGCACCGCCACAGCGCCGACCCAGCACCGCACCCCGCACCATCCCAGTGCCGGACCGACCTGGCTCTGCACCCCTGCACCGCAACATGCCAGCACCAACACAGCACCGCCCAGCACCGCACCCCTGCACTGCCCCGGCACCACACACCGAACATCCCAGCACTGCCCATCAGCACCGCACCGCCTCAGCACCGCACCTCAGCACCGCTCCTGGCACAGCTCAAGCCCCGCTTCGCATCCCGCACAGCCCCAGCACTGCCCCGCACCCTGCACGGCCCCAGCATTGTCCTCCATCCCGCACAGCCCCAGCACAGCCCCAGCACTGCCGCGCACCCCGCACGGCCCCGGCACGGCCCCGGCACAGCCCCAGCGCTGCCGCGCACCCTGCACGGCCCCGGCACAGCCCCAGCGCTGCCGCGCACCCCGCACGGCCCCAGCACGGCCCCGCACGGCCCCGGCACAGCCCCAGCGCTGCCGCGCACCCCGCACGGCCCCAGCACGGCCCCGCACGGCCCCGGCACAGCCCCAGCGCTGCCGCGCACCCCGCACGGCCCCGGCACGGCCCCGGCACAGCCCCAGCGCTGCCGCGCACCCTGCACGGCCCCGGCACAGCCCCAGCGCTGCCGCGCACCCCGCACGGCCCCAGCGCCTCACCCCGCTCCGCCGCGCAGCGGGGCCGCCAGGGGGCGCTGCAGCCCCGCGGATGAGGCCCCGCAGCGCCCGCGCTGGAGCCACCCCCGCCCCAAAACCCCGCCCGAACCCCGCCCAGAGCCCACGCCCTCCACCCTGAAACCCCGCCCCAACCTTGTCCCGAATCCCTCCCTCAAAACCCGCCCTGAAAACCGGCCCCGACACCCACCCGAAATGCCCGTCCCATCCCCGCAACTCAGTACCACTGTGCCCATTGCCCTGACACCAACCCTGGATGTTGTCACCACCCCCGCGCCCTAAGCCCCCGCACTATGCCCGAGACTCTGCCACCAACCCTTGGACACTGTCACCACTTTGGGGGTCTGACACCAGCCCTGGGTTCTGCCCAGACTCCCAGACCCTAGCACTGCCCCCAGGGACTGCCACCACCCTATCCTTGAGCGGGGCAGGAGGGCACTGAGCTGGTGGCCCCTACCTGGTGGCGATGAGCGGGTAGCTGTGCGTGGGCTTGCCCAGGGCGTCCCGGCTCTGCGGCAGGCTCCCGTACAGCAGCAGCTCCTTCTCTGTGAGCACGGCCAGGAGGTTCCTGGTGCCGGCGCTGGGGAGCTGTAAAGGGACTGCGTCAGGGCCACCGGCAGCAGGGTGGCACAGGGTGGCAGGGGACCGGGGGGTACCTGCTCGGTCAGCCAGCCCACGTGCTTGACGTCCCGTCCGGCCACCGTGCCAGCCCCCGCCAGCTGTGCCCGCAGCTCCTCCTTCACCGGCGGCAGCAGCGCGGCCGCGTTGGCCTGGATGGCGCCGAGCCACGACTGCGCCGTGGCCTCATCCTTGGCCCGCAGGAAGAGGGCAACGCGCCCGTCCGCCGAGCACACCTCCAGGTACCTGCAGGGACACGGCCCCGATGAGTCCCTGCCCGCCCTCGGCTCCCCGGGCCATCGCGGTGGCATGGCCCGCCCCAGTGCCAGGAGCTGACCTGTGCTCCGGGTCGGTGGGGAGGCACTTGCGGGACACGTAGCACATCTTCAGAGGGACACTCCGGCTCTCCTGGAGCTCCCGAGGGGACAGCAGAGGGGATGATCGCTTCTGCTGGGCAGCAGGAGAGGGGTCCCAGCTGACCGTGGCCCCCGACGAGGAGTTCTTGAAGTAGGGCGAGATCTCCTTCATGTACTTCACTGGAAGAGAGGCAGCACCCACTGAGGACACGGCCCAGGCCAGGGCAGCCTCATCTTACCCTGCTGAAACCTCCACACTCTCCCTGCATCAGAGCTGCTGAGCCCTCCATTAGATCCCCAGAGCTGCCACCCATGGCTGCTGCAGTTCCCTGCCCCTGCGGCTGCAGGGGTGGCACTGGTGGGTGAGGTCACACAGGGAGTGACACGGAATCACAGAATGGTTTGAGTTGAAACGAACCTTCAAGATCATCCCATTGCAACCCCCTCATTCCATTACTGAGGATTTCCAGCAGCATTAAAGGGACCTTCACGCTGGCACATTCATGCCAGAGCTTGTAGGGCATAAGGGGAAGATGTGTGTAGATGTCAGCAGGGCTTTCCTGCATGGTGCAGGGGGATGGAGCATTGTGTGGCTCTTGGGAGGATTGAGGATTTGTACACTGACCCCAGGAATGGTAAGGGTTCTGCTGGTAGAGACAATGACAGGAGCTTGTGGCCTCAGTGATAAGAGCAATTGCTTTAGGAACAGAAGAACATTGCTTATCACAGAATCATCTGGCTTGGAAGAGAGCTTAAAGCCCATCTCAATCCACCCCTGCCATGGGCAGGGACACCTTCCACTGTCCCAGGCTGCTCCAAGCCCCATCCAGCCTGTCCTTGGATGCTTCCAGGGATCCAGGGGCAGCCACAGCTGCTCTGGACACCCTGTGCCAGGGCCTGCCCACCCTCACATGACACCTTGAACCTTCCCAGTACCTCAGCTCCACCACTGCAGCCTGGGGAGCTCTTCAAGAGGGGTTTAAAACGGCCTTTCCCCCCCTTTTTCCTTCCCTTTAACCCAGATCAGTTCACAGATCCAGGCCTGAGCAGTTCCCTAGGGCAGCACACACAGCCAGGGGTGGGGAATGGGAAAGAGTCCCAGGCCAAAATTACACAGTCCAAACTGTGCTGGTACAGCCAGTCCCGCTGCCAGCTGAGGAACAGTGCTCAAATACCCTGGCTTGGCCCCAGGAAAAGCCTTGGAGAGCGTGCTCTCTGCTCGTACAGCCCTGCCCCGTGAGCCTCAAACCAGGGACAAGAAACCAGTGCTCACTGAGCCTGGCTCCAGAGCCAGAGCCCTCAGAGCCACGCTGGGATGGCAGCTGGTTCCAGAGGTTTGGGAAAAGGGGAAGATGAAAGGTACCACAAATTGACGGGGCTCCACAGCCACATCCTGAAAATGAATTTGGCAATGCTGGCTGAAAAACTCCAGCTGAGCAGGCGGGATGCCAGTCCTGGTCCTGCCCTGGGGTAGCATGGGACCAGCTACTGACTCCAGGGAAGGGTTTCCCTCTGGAGGCCCTTAGGAAAACACCATGGAACAGACACGTGCCTGCAGCCACGTCCCCAGCCATCCTGGCTGCTTCCACTCCAGGTCCAAGCCAGCAGAGTGGGTGGCAGGATGGGGGACACAAGTTTGGCTTTGCAGCCAACCCTTGTGGGTGGCTGGATGGGCCCAGCTCCATCGCTGCAGCCAAGCCACAGCAGCCTGACGTGCTGCCAGAAAGGAGCCCTTTACCCACCAGGAAAGAGTCTGCATGCACCCACTCCCAAACTTCACCTGGCCACTAGATGGGTCATCTCCTACCCATCTTCCCCTGAGGTCACGGCTCCAAGGCCGCCAGAGCTCCAGGAGTGTTTGAACAATGCTTTCAGGGATGCTCAGGGTGGGATTGTTGGGATGTCTGTGCAGGGCCATGGGTTGGACTGCATGATCCTGGTGGGTCCCTTCCAACTCAGCCTATTCTGTGCTCTCCCCTTTCATTCCTATCCCAGTGAGCTCCCTAAAACCCCTAAATCCTGACAGGCCTGCAGGAGCTGTGTGGAGCCAGAGCCCCGTGGGTGCTCTGCGGGACGCGGCTGTAAATGGCCACGGTGCTGTGCCACGTGGGCCGGGTCACCCCGCGGTGGCCCCGGGGCCAAGGCGGCGGCGGGGGGCCATCAGCCTAGTGCCCTGCGCCTCCCGTTACAAAAATAGCCACGTTCCCGCAGGCATCCGAGCCGCGCTGGATCTGACTCGAGCCATTAATCTTGGCAGCGAGGACCTGCCATTATCCCGGTGCCTGGGAACTAATTGGAGTTCAGAAAGATGCCATTGAGCCGCTGAAACCCGAGCGGCGTCCCTGCGCCAGCCCCTGGCTCCCCGGGCACGCGGAGGACGTCACGGGCATTAGCTGGGCGGTGCCGGGGTCACGTCCCGAGGGAGCCGCGGAGGGCAGGAGCAGTGCCCAGTGCGGGACAGGGCACGGAGAATGAGGCAACGGCAGGGTCTAATGTCTCGGATACGTGGCTTTAAGGAGGCTTTCAGACTGGTCGCAAAGCACGGGGGTCCTGAGCCAGCACGGGGAGCTGGGAGGTGCTGGAGGCTGTGACACTCCCTGGCCAAGGCCAGATCATCGTCCCATGGGAACTGCTGTCCCCTCCAGTGACCCCAGCACTGGCTTCACAGCGGGCTGACTTACACTTCTGCCAGTCCCTTCACTGTAGTTGGTATTGAATGGATTAATTAATTTCATCCATTTCAAAGCAAACAACTCAGACCATATCATGCAGTGGTAACTAGTGGTAACTGTAATTCTTGAAGGTTTTTTTCTTTTTAATTAGCACCTTGCAGTGCTGGGACTCCTGCCTGCTCCCTGGCAGCCTGCACCCTCCAAAAACCACTGGGCAGCAACACTGCCTGGCTGCTGTAAACTAAAAGTCACCTACAGCAGACACACAGCCCTCAGTGGCTTCTGGGCTAATCCACATGGCCTCCAAAGCCACGTGGGCTCTCCAGGGAAAGAGCCTGTCCCAATGATCCTCTCCAGAACAGAGGACAGGGGACAAATAGGACCTTTAACTGCTCAGGGCTTTGCACTAAGGAAAAGTTTGTTTTAGGGTTATGGGGAACAACAAAAGTCTCTGGGTGTGCAGCCACTCATCCCATGCCAGGACAGTGCCTCTGCAGAGGGCCAGGTGGTGGCACAGGAGCTCCCAATCACTGGAGCATCCCATGTGTCCTGAAACCTGGAGTGAGCTGTACCAGGGACATGTTTAACCAAAGGCCCTGGGTCTGCCTCTGTGTGGCAGCTGTTTTTTTTTCTCCCCAGCATGCCAGAAAGGGGCAGAACCATCAAAATTCCTTGGTTTGACTTATTGGCTAGAAATTCTCCCCCTCCATCAGCCCATCCCTCAAAAGGATGGAGAACAATCACAAACCAACCACTCCTGGCACCCTGGATCCTGAGTCAGCACAACCTGCCCCACGCATCCCCACAGCTCAGCACTGCTCAGAGCCAAGCCTGACCCCACAGAGCTTCACTGAGGAGCCACAATGCTTCCTCCAGGCTGGAAAACAGACATGGACACCCAGAGCAGTTCAAGAACACCGTCTCACTGCTTGGGTCACCTGCACACTCTGCTTCAGATCACAGCGTGGATTCAAAGAGGTTCCAGACTCCATTTCTGGTCAGGAGTAGGATGGTACTGCTGTTTCTGCTGCCAAAATCTTCCCAGCAGCATCTACACAGCTCAGCAAGGCTATCACATCAGATGAGCTCCTGGAGATTGAGTGCTGGCCCTACAGAGATGCTAACCCCACCTGCAGCTGGTCCCTCTCTGCCTCAGGATTAATGAGGCAAAATTGGCATGTTAAACTGGGGGGCTGAGCAAACACACATCCCAAAGAGACACCCTGAAATGACCTGCCAGCTCCAACCCGATGCTCTGATGTGTTTCCAGAAAGGCCAACACAGTCCCCAGCAGCCCACCCTGGGACCATGCCCTGCCCCTGGCTCCAAGCATGAACACAACAGCAGCTCCTTGTCCCAGCTGCCTCAGCTCAAGTCCTTCTACCCCAGGGAGGAAGATGCCATGGGATGCTGCAGGGTGAGGCGCCACTGCTGTCCCTCCTGCCCCAGGATCCCATCCCAGCACTCAGTGCCACATTCCATGCCCCAGCTCTTTGCTAAACATTCCCCTGTGCTGCACCGTCAGCAGGGACATCACGGGACAACCCTCCGTGTTTCCAGGGAGGAGAAACAAACCCAGGAAACTCCCCAGGGAAAGCAAAGCTTCAGAGCAGCAACGTGTGGAGGTGGCAGATGTGCCCCATCACCTCTTGGCATCATCCCTAGGGCAGATCCAAAGCCTTCCTTCCCACGGTTATGGCAACCAGCACTCTGGAGAATCCCCAGCCCCACTCTCTCCCAGCACCCATTTTTCTGAATTTCAAATTCCAAGCAATTACTTGGCCAAGCAAGTCCTAAAGAGCAGAGATAGCCCCAGGAGCATCCCTGTGGCAAATAAGTCATGGATGTGAGATGTCTACAGCTACCCCAACCCCTCCTCCCCACTGCTCCCAGTTCTTCACCCATGACAGTACAGCACAGGGGCCTCACCAGGAAAACCACTGCTGACCCCAGAACCCTTCCGAGGGCAGCTGGAAGGATGTTTATCAGCCTTCCCCCTGCCATGGAGTCTCTGGATTCCAAGCAATGAAAATAAGGGGGAAAAAAAAAAAAAAAAAACCAAGGGAAAAATAAGGCAACGGAGAGCAACTCTCCCTGAAATAACAATGTAATATAAATACAGTCCAACTCCTCCAGCAAATACCAAGAGAATAGTTTGGCACATTCAAAAAAAATCTTGGCAGGACACACGGAGAGGTATCTGCATGTCCTCACGCCTGGGCAGCAATGACACCCAGGAGCCTGAAGCCTAGCTGAGCAGCCCAGGGTGAAATCTGGCATGTGGAGCCACTGCTGATGCTCACACTAAAACACATCACCTCTCAGCTCTGCCACTTTGGGGAGTCTCAGTCCAGCTCACTGCCCTGTGAGGAGGTGCCAGCTCTCCTAGTTTTGTTACCTGCTGCAATGCCACCTGCAAACCACCCTAAAAACTCCAAATCCCAAAAATGACTGCAGCCAGGAGCAGCAAGGAATGAACAGATACTGGCTGTGCCAAATACTCTGGGTTAGCACTCAGAGCACTATAAGGAAAGCTGGAGTCACACCTGGCAGCATGTGGGGAGCAGAAAGTGTCTAAGTAATGTTAAGGTGCTCTTTTTTAAGCTCTGCCTTCTCCAAGCAGGAGAAGTCAGCAGGGAACACCCCACTTTAACACCCTTCAGGCACTTTAAGGCCACCCCCTGCCCCTCAGCCCTGCCGCCTCTCCCTGGGGCAGGGCGTTTGGCAGCCAGCTCCTGGAGAGCCACAGGGGTGACAGGTACAAGGCAGGGTCACCACCTCCACAGGGCAGTGACAGCCTGACCATGGCACAGTGCCAGCCCACCACCCCCATGGCAGAGCTGCACTGTGCCAGCAAGCCCAAAAACAGGGAGGGGATGGAGATGTACCATGTTTATCAGTGACATCAGTGAGCAGATGAGCCGCACAGATCCCTTCCCTGCTCTGGCTGGACCCCAGCAACATCAGATACAAACTCATTCCAGAGCTCCAGAATGCTGTAGTGGGAGCCAGCCCAGCCCCAGTCTCTTCCCAAGGGTACCTGCTGGGAGTTTTAATTAATTAAGAAACCCAGCAGATCATACCTGAGCTCAGCAAGCTACAGCAAAAGCCCTGCCTGCAACTGCCTCCCAGGAGGGAGACCTGGATCCCAGGGGATGGAGGAGGAGGGGTCCAGGGAGAGAAACTGTTGTCTCCAGAAAGAGCAGCTCCTCTCCACCTCTGGCTGGAGCTCTGGCAGAAGGGAAACCAGCACCAAAGGATGAACAGAAGATAATGGAGGGAAGGTGGTCCAAGAGCAGCAGCTCCAGGCAGGAATTTCACAGACTCACAAAGAAAGAAGCTCTTGTATTTTTCTTTGGTCAGAAAAAAACAACAAAACCACCCCACCACCAACCCTATCTGCTCCCAGCAGCTGTGCAGAGCAGCACATTCCTCCAGCTGAACCGTGGTCCTGAGGCTCCCAGGAGAGGAGGAATCCACAGCAGAAAGGGCTGAGTAAAGCTAAAAATGAAAATCTGGAGCTGAGACAGTCTGGGGAAGGCACAGGAAAGCCAGAGCCACCATGGTCGCTGGCAGCACAGCACACAGAACTGCTTTGTTCAGGGACAGCCCTGAGCACTGCCCCCAAATCAAACCTCCCTTTGGAACCTGGGAAGGGTCTCTGATGCCAAGACCCCCCCTGCTAAGCAGGGTGACCCCAGGGACTAGTTGGAATGAGGGGAGGGGAAGGCTGCTTTCCTGAGGGACAGATCTGGGATGTTCATCCCACCCTGGCTGAGCTGGCAGAGGGTGGGCAAACATGGACAGATACGAGGTGAAGGGTAGCCAGAGAAGAATGGGGTCTCTCCCTCAGGACTCCCATGGTCCCAACCCATCAACCCTCACCCAGTCCTCAAGAAGGGCTTGAGGGGGCTCCTACAGTGTGCCAGCCCTCTCAGGACTCAGAGACCAGGGACCATCTGCCTGGTACCGAGAGGGAGCCTGTTCCCAGGGAACAGCCTGCTCCAGGGTGGTGAAGGCTGCATCCCTGGGATGTTTTTAGCCTCAGCTTCCAGGGATCCCCTTGGTGGGCAGCATCCCCTGGATGGGTAGTTCCTGAGCAGGCCCTGCCTCACCTTCCACCTGCCCAAAACCCACCCAGCAAACCTCAAGTTGCTCAGCAGGAGTGGGGGACCAGTGCACCCCCTCCCTGCTGGCATAAACCTACACCAGCCAGGGATGTGGGTTTAAATTAAAACCACAGGAAAAGTAGCTGATGTTTTCTCTTGCCCGAGGAACTGCAGACATGGGGGTGATGCCGTGCAATGAAAGAATCCCAAATCCCAGAAACTTGTCCCACACCTCCCACTGCTGCCTGCCTGAGGTCCCACAGCGGGGTGACAGAGCCTCTGGGCATGGAGCACTGGCACACACATCCCTCCCTCTTCGGAAGGAGACAGGGAGATCCCAGCAGTTACCTCCAGCTCTCCGGATGAGCAAATTACCCTGCATATGTTGTTTTCCATTTGAAAGAGTATGCAAATGCAGCTGCAGATGATATGCCACCCCTATGTCATCCCAGTAAAGGAAGGAGGACCATTCTGCCCTCATCACATCTTTGTCTCCTACCTTCCAAGATCACTTCCTTGCCTGTCTTCTTCAAGGCCTGCACAGCCTCATCGTGGGTGGCCTCGGACAGGTCGGTGCCATTGACGGCGAGGATGGCATCCCCCACGTACAGCGCCTCGGTCTGGTCCGCTGCCAGCCCCTTAAAGATCTTGGAGATCAAGATGGGCATTTTATTCTCTCGGCCACCTTGAAACAGAAGAGACAGGGAGTGGTTGTGGCTGTAGGAGCACTTGGAGGAGTGTGTGGGGAGGGGGATGCTCTGGTACCAGATGGTCTCAGCAAGGCTGAGCCTTTCTGCTGGCATTCAATGCACTGTGCCAGGTCAGCCCTCTGCCCACTCCCCCACAAACCCACAGGACACCTGTACCAACCACAGCAGCCAAAGTACCATGAGGCTTTACAGCTGATGAAGTGATTGCTTCAAAACCACTCAGATCGGTCACAGATTATTCACAGACTGAACACGTACCCTGGCCATCTCCCCATCAGTTTTGGCAGGAAAGTGTATCGTTATTTGCATTATTAATCGTGTGTGCTGAGCAACTATCCTGGCTCTAAGGACTTTATGATCTCAACGATAAGACAGCTGAATGTTTTTGGAGAGGCCAAAGAGGCAGGGAGAGGTGAACCAATCTGGCTGCATGTTCCTGTCTACACAGCAGCCCTATTTACTGGCTGCTCCCCGCTGTCCCGACTAAAAGAATGCTATTCAAACTCCCGGCGGCTTCGGGAGATCAATTTGCACATCGACTTTTGAACCCGCAGGGAGATCCGAGCTGCCTCCGTGCCAGGGCGCAGGGATGCAGCAGCCACTGCCCGCGGCAGCCGGGGATCAGCAGTGCCCGATGTGCCCTGCGCCCCGGGACAGCCTGTCCCGAGGAGTCTCCAAGAGATAATCCTCATCCCAGAGGGAGATGCTGAGCACAGCCCGCTGTCACTGCCCGCCCCGGGCTGCCCCCAGCCAGTGCCACAGGCATTTCCTCGCTCAGCCGCCTGCCAAGCCAGCGAGGGCTCCGGTTATCAGCTGTCAGAGGCCCCGGCGGGGGCTGCTCCGTCCTTGCGCCAGCGGCTCCTCGCCCGGCTGCTAGTGCCGAGAGCCCTGCCAGAGCTAAGAACCTCCGCCAGCCCGGCTCTCGCTCGGCTTCCCGCTGTCCTGCCAGCCCCAAGCCACGTCCTGTGGCAGGACATTCAACCCCCGGGTGGCACCCAGTGTCCCTGCGTGAAACACGGCTGGCACACGAACAGCGACATGCCAACAGCCCGGTGAGGAGTGATGTCCTGCCCTACCAAGGCTGCCTCGCCCTCCACAACACCTTCCACTGCCCAGTTTTGATGGTAACTACATCTTTTCCACATACGTCACTGCAAAAGTAAAGTTTTAACTGAACCAAGGGAAGCTTCTCCTTTCCTGGGAGAGCCACAGAGCAAGCAATAACTTGGCAGCCAAGGGATGGTTACGAAAGGGGGTTTGTGCTTCCCAAAAAAAGGGCTGGCATGCTGGGACACCCTGCAGACACGGCCAGCAGTGTCGATCCAGTTCCAGCACCCGCACATTCACATTGCAAAACCTCCCCACTTGCAGAGGGAGCCGGCGGCTGCGTCTGTGTCCCCTGTGAGATGGGAGGAGAAGCCACGTCAGGAGGCGAGAGCTGTCCTGTCACTGCCCCCGGGGCGGCCGAGCCCGCTGCCTCGCACAGCCACGCTCCGTGACAGCCCTGTCCCTGTCTCCCCGCTGCCCTTTTCATCCTGCTTTCACAGTTCCAACACGCTCGGAGCCGCGTGAAAATCAAAGCCAAGCAGAAAGGCAGGAACGCCATCCCTGCCCTAAGAAGTTTTCAGCCTGAAGTTCAGGCGAGTCACCAAGGAGCGGGACAGCTCGGGAGGGAAAACAGACATTAAACAGGGAGGCATCCCGCTGCCGCGCTTCCCGGGAGCACACATCTCCTACCCAGCGCCGGCAGATCTCCGGGGGCTTTACATCGCTCCCTTCGTTTTGCTGACCGTTTTAAAGGGGCATTTCCCAACTCAGGAACACGGTAGGACAAGGACACGCCGTCCCAGCCCTCCCTTTGGCTGCTAAAGGGAAACTTTCGTGTAACCGGGTGCCCCCCCGCACCCCACCTGCCCCGTGAGACAGCACCCTACCCGTGGGTGCGGAGGACAGGGGGTCCCCCTCCGGCTCACAAACCCTGGGGTCCCTCACCCGGGCCGGGGCACGGCGGGCAGACACTGGCCGGTCACTCCGCACCCCAAATCATCGCTCTTTCCGTAGGCTGGGAATGGTTCGGGTGCCGTCACTGCCACGTATCCCCCTCCCCGTCCTGAGCTGGGGCTGGGGGCTGTGAGCGGGGTTCGCTCCGAGCGAGCCACGGGACCGCAGCAGCAACAGGTCCCGGTGCCGATGCCCCTCTCCCCGCGCCGCTCCGGGACCCCCGGGCCCGGCCTCACCTTTGATGCTGATGCCGAGCCCCCCCACGTCCTGCTTGACGACGCGCACGGTGCGCCTGATGTTGGCGAGCGCCTCGGGCGCGGCGGAGCCCGGCTCGCCGCCGTTCAGCTGCGCCGCCGGGGCCTCGGGGCCCGGCCCGGGGCCGTCTGCAGGGCTGACTCCCAGCACGTCCTCGGCCAGGGTGAGCAGGACGCGGAGCCACTGCCCGCTGGGGCCGCGCAGCTCCAGCAGCCCGGTGCGCGGGGCGCGCCTGCCCGCCGCCATCTTCGCGCGCTCCGCGTCCCACACCGCCCCGCGCCGCCCCTCAGCGCCCCGCGCACCGCCCGTCCCACACCGCCCCTCACCGCCCGTCCCACACCGCCCCTCACCGCCCGTCCCCGTCCCACACCGCCCCTCACGGCCCCGCACCGCCCGTCCCACACCGCCCCTCACGGCCCCGCACCGCCCCTCAGCGCCCCGCGCACCGCCCGTCCCACACCGTCCCTCACGGCCCCGCACCGCCCCTCAGCGCCCGTCCCTGTCCCACGCCGCCCCTCACCGCCCGTCCCACACCGCCCCTCATCGCCCCTCACCGCCCGTCCCCGTCCCGCACCGCTCTGCCCACTGCCCCGCACCGCCTCTCCACACCCTGTACAGCCTCTCCGCGCACCACTCCGCACCGCCCTTCAGCGCCCCGCACCGCTCCGTGCCCCGTCCCGCCACGCACCGCCCCGCCGAACCGGGACAGAGCCCTGGGAGAGACCGGGACCCCGGGCCCGCCCCATTCCTTCCCGGGACGGGGCACCGGGATGCTCCCCAGTGCTCCCGCACCAGCCCCGGCGGGGCACCAGGAAGGGACACGGCTCCACGGTGCTCCCCTTCATGGAATGGGGCACAGGGAAGAGCACAACTCCCCGGTGCTCCCCGCTCCATCCTGGGGCAGGCACCGGGAGGACACGATATTCCCAGTGCTCCCCACTACTCCCTTCTCCAGCCCGGATGGAGGGGCACCAGAGGGACATGGTGCTCCCCAGTGCTCCCCATGCCTGCCCACGAGGGACACAACTCTCCTCTCCATCCTGGGATGGGCACAGGGAGGGACACAGGGCTCCCCACCGTATCCTAGGACAGGCACCTGGAGAGCCCAGAGCTCCCTAGCTCTCCCCATTCCGGCCTGGGATGGGACAACAGGAGAGACACGGCTCTGGCCTGAATGGAGCATGGGAAGAGACCAGGACACCAGGGCCCCACTCCTCCATATATCCTGGGGTGGCACTCTGGAAGAGCCTGGTTCTCTCCTCACCATCCCGGGATGGGGCAGCAGCAGGGACATAGCTCCCCAGTGCTTCCCAGTGCTCCCACTGCATCCTGGGACCAGCATGGGGAGGGACACAGGCCCCCAGCTGCTCGTCCCAAGTCTGGCCCTGGACATTTTGGGTGTCCCTGTGCTGGGCTGTCACAGGAGGAGCAGTGGGAGCTGGGCACAGAGCTGTGGCTCATCCCAGCAGCCACAGCCAGGGCAGGAACCTCCCAAGAGTCCCAATGGGTGTTAAACAGGACCTGGGCAGGGGGAGATGGTGTCTGCAGACATTCAGATGAGTCTGCATTGCTTTTTCCTTACTTGCCCTGAATCTTGAAAACGGGAGTATTTTTACTTCCTTGGCAGACAATCATTCTTACTGCATTAATTAAGAGTAGGAAATACCTCCAGGAGTAGCAAATCACTCTTGGCACATCCCCTCTGCCCCTTGCAGAGTGCTTCAAGCAGCGCCAGGAGCCTCTGGGACAGGACTACTGAGGTCTCAGCCCCTCTGGAAAGCACAAGGATTTGTAAGACTTCTGTAACATTTATGGTTGGCTGAGAAGGGGGTGGAGAGAAGCTCTGGGCACCTGAGGCAGGGGGGCTGCAGCATGTGCTGCTCAGCACAGCCCTTCCCAGCCAGGGGCTGCAGCCAGCCCTGAGCATCAGCCTCACACAGAGGAGAAAAATGCTCCCTGGGCTCCCTCCCACACACTAGCAGCTGCGGAATTTCTTGAGGTTGCAGCAGAGGAAACCCTGAAGGTTATTTCTTTACAAAACAGACACTTTACATATCCCTGATTTTCTCTTCACTAAAATGTCCAGGGTTTGAGTGACATTTTGCCTTTGCAGTACAGTGCTGCTCACTGTGGCAAGCACTTCTACATCACCCCAAGGATATTCCCCTCTGGTCCAGCCCCACTCTGGCTGCCAGTGCCTCTCGATTTGGGAACAGCAAGGGGACTTTGGTCTTTCGGTCCTCAAGTGGACACAGAGCTCATTCCCCCTGAGCCCCATGCCTTGGGAGCACTCACTTTATTTTCCAGCCAGGCAGCTGCAATCAGCAATTTGTCCAGCTTTTTTTCATTCCCAAGAGCTGCTTTTGATAATTCCATCCTCTAAGGGCCCATTCCCATCTGAGCCAGCAGTGGGATCTCTAACCAGCTCTCTCGGTGCAGCAGAACAGCAGCGTTTGGGTTGTTCCCTTTCGTTTCTCAGCTCTGTGCCCTGAGGCAGGGATGCTGATAAGCATGGCCTGGATGCATGGAAGCCATCCAAACGGTTCCAATGCCTTTCCCTGTCCTGCTGCTGGGATGGAGAAAGCACCATGGTCCTTGGATCCAGGTCACAGCACTCTGACTTCACCTCCTTTGGGGAAACAGCCTCACCCTGTGAGTGCAGCGAGGCCAATGCTCAGTGACCCCAGCAGAGAGCACGTCCCCCAGCCACCACTTCTGCCTGGCTGTGGGACCGCCTGCTTCTGTAATTAATATTCCTATGACACAGCAATTAATATTCCTATGTCAACTTATGTGGGATAGAGACCCCAGGCAAGTACTGCAGGTGGTGTCTTCTAACGGAAACAGGGAATCCGAAGTGCCCTTAAGATCCTAGTCCCAAACTGGGAGGCTCACCCTGAGCAGGGGGTCCATCAGGAGAGTTCAAATTTGGCTGACAGACTGGTGAAGTACTGGGGGCTTGGCTCCAGCACTGGGGGGCTTGGCTCCAGGTTTAATCAAAGACAGGAATCAATCATTTGCTGCCTCCTCTGCACAGCTGGGCCTGGCAAGAGCTGTGGCCTGAGAAACTGGGACATTGCCAGGATGTTCTTGAAGGTCTCAGTGCCCCCTAGGCAGAGGGTGCTGATATTCTGGGGTTTTCCCACAGGCTTGGCTCCTCCAGGCTTCCCCACTTCTTTTTAGCCCTTTCCTGTCTCAGGGCACACGGTGAGCACTGGGAGCCCAGCACACAGAGTGGTCCCAGCTCGATTTGACCCTCACAAGATACCATGAGCTTAATTCCCGTGCCGTGGAGATGTAGGACAGGCGCTGGGATGGGAGGGCGGAGGGCGGAGGCTCCGGCCGGGGCTGGCACGCAGGAGTGAGCCGCAGCTTCCAGGCATGCCAGCGGCGTTCGTCAGGGCTCCTGTGAAAGCCAGCAGGCGGGGGAGGAATTGCTTGAAAAATTGCTATTCACAGAAATAGAAACTTCCCGCAGAAACACGCGTGCGTCGGTGACAAAAGCCCAGCTGGGAATTTCTCCTGGCAGCAGGAGCAGTGGGAGGGGAAGGGGCTGGGGAGTGCAGGAGGCTGAGGTGCAGGACTGGGGGTGCTTTTTAGCTGGAAAAAAGCATCTCTTTACTCCACTATCCTCCAAACGATCCCCAGGAGAAGGACCTGGCAGTGTGGCGGTGAAGGGCTCTGTGCCCCCCACCCTGAACCATCCCCTCCAGCAGAGCTTCCTCAGTGGCTGCTGGGATACTGCAGAGTGCAGAGGCCCTGGCACAGCGTGCCCAGAGCAGCTGTGGCTGCCCCTGGATCCCTGGAAGTGCCCAGGGCCAGGCTGGATGAGGCTTGGAGCAGCCTGGGATAGTGGAAGGTGTCCCTGCCATGGCAGAGGGTGAGATGGGATGAGATTTAAGGTTCCTTCCAACCCAGACAATTCTGGGATTCCACATTTCCCCAGCTGATTTTCACGGCAGGTTTAAGCCATCCTGGCATTTTCTCTGCCTATTCTCTCCAGCCCCCCAAACCCCACCGTTAAGCAGCTATTATTAGTCCCATTTCTTGGCATAGCCAGGAGCTGTGTCAAAGCCCACCAGTCTATTTATAGAGTGCTGTGAGCTGGTTTGTTACTTGTGTTAATTGAATTAATCCCTTCTGAAGAAAAGACTTGAAGAGCTCAAGTTCAATCCCTGGGACAACATTCCCAAGCTGTGGAGATCCAGGCAGCATCTCAGGCTGCTGGATGCCCTGACAATCCTTAGCCCTCAGCACCAAGGAAGGGCTGCTGTGCTCAGTGTTCCTGGGAATTCATGGAAGTGGATGACACCAACCCTACCCTGCAGGACTGAGACTCGTGAAACCCTGCAAGGGATGGAAGGGAAATAGCTTTTATTATCTAGATAGATTTTAGGGTAGATATTAACAGATTTAGATAAGCAATATGTACTTAACAGATGGATTCATCCGTCACTATGCAGGAAACACAGCAAAAAAGTGTGATTCTAAAGTACCTGACTTTAGAATCACTGGGATCTCCAAGTCCTTTAGAGTGTTTCTGTCTGCGTTGGGGCATAATTAGTTCCTACAAAGTTTCTTCCATCTCATGCAGGCTCTTCCCTTACAGATCCCTGTAAGATAACCAGTCAGCTGGGCATTCACAGTGGGAAAATGCTTATGCCACTGCATGGCAGCCCATATGTTATCAGGGCAGGATCATTTAATCAAGGAACAAGAGACTGGATGGGAAAAAGCAGTACCCAGAAGCTAAAATAATTTCAGAAAGGCAAAAGTTGTCACACATTAATGCCCAGTCACTACCTCCTGCAGCTTTGGCTCTCTGATGCTCTTAAGACCAAGTGGTATCAGTAGCATGGGTGTTGATCAGATAATGGACATAAATTATTAATAAAATCAGCACATGACCTGCAGATTGTAAGATTCACCATCATGTTTGCAGTTCAACTGGGCCATTTTTCAGTTTAATTTGCAGTTTGCAAGTGAAAATGCTGTTTTCTTCCTGCCTGGCACTGGGAATAAGCATCTCTTGAACTGCAGAGTTAGTGGGATACACTGCCCAGGAATCTAGATTCTGCAGCTCTCCTGGGGTTTTTATAACTCAACAGGCAGAGCTTTGATAAACATCACTTCTCTCTGCTGCTGCCACCTCTCTCTGATGGCCTGTCAACGTGACACCACCAAGGTTGTGGACACTCCACCCCCAGAAGTGTGCAGGGCCAGCTTGGATGGGGCCTGGAGCAACCTGGTCTGGTGGAAGGTGTCCCTGCCCATGGCAGGAAGGTTGGAACTGGGTGAATTTTAAGGTCCCTTCCAACTCAAACCATTCTATGATTTATGATTCCAAGAGGTGCTCCTTGGAGCACAAGCAGACCTTGATGGATGTGATTTCATTCCCTGACTCAGAGGACATTGCAGGAAGAGCTTCCTGTGCTAAGCCCGTAACAGAGGCACAGGAGGGATGGAATAGACTTGTATCCCAGGAAAAGGTTGTGCTTGAAGCCTGAGGGATGTTTTCCCACTTCTAGCTGGAAAGCCACCTTCAGCATCAGGGTTTTGAATTAAGTGCATCCTTTGTGGGGCTCCACCTTCCCTGCAAGAGCCCCATCCCTGCGGGGCGCTCCTGGCAGGTGCTTGGCTGACAGCCTCCAGGGACCCGCTCCTTCCCAAGAGCGTGGCGAGGGCCATCCCCGGGCCGAGTTTCAGCGTCGCTCCCTGGGAAGAGCTGCAGCATCTCCCGCTGTCAGCAGATGCCAGCAAAGAGCCGCTCTGCAGCCACCGGCGCTGCCGCGGGCTGGGGGCGGCCGGGGACCCCCACCCTGGGCGCTGGGACACCTTCTGGCCCCACCCCACCGTCCGGGTGGGTGCTGCCTGCCGCGGGACAAAGCCTTGCGGGGATCCGGGGGGCCTTGCCCCCAGCTGAGAACCCCCACGCTCAGCTCACGAACTGCAGCATCTGCGGCTGCTGCAGAACTGGTGGCACCAAGCAGAGGAACGGGACAGGGTGACCCTCTGGCCCATCTCACCACGCGTGGCTTCTTCTCACACGGGGGCAGGGGACACGCTGCCGCTGCCTGCTGGTTTTGAAAGTCACAGACTGGTTTGGGTTGGAAGGGACCTTAAAAACCATCTAATCCAATCCCCCTGCCATAGCAAGGACACCTCTGCTAAACCAGGCTGCTGGAAGCCCCATCCAACCTGGCCTTGATGTCCCAGCTCTGGGGCATCCACGTCTGCTCTGGGAAACCCCGTCCTGTGTCTCACTACCGCCGTTGTACAAATATTCCCTCTTTATCTGGGCTAAGAGGGCACTGGGGAGGAATCCTCACCTCTTCTCTCTGCTCAGTTATTCTGGGCTCTGGGTCGGCCCCAGCGCCGTTGCTTGGAGGGCGGTGTCCAACAGGATCCTCCCACATGCCCTTTCTGCTCAGCACCCAGGGCACAAACCCCACCCTCCTCCTAACCCACCCTCCCCTTCCTCACCCAATTCCTCTCCTAAAGACTTGGGAGGCACCTCCTGCTCCCTCCCAGCTTGGCGGGCGGGTGTGACGTCCCTGCTCCACAACAACAGCTATTTTTACCTTTAAAATATTCATGCTCCCCCGGCTCAGCCTCGTGCACTCCCCGTGTCCCCAGTTCCTGGCTGGGTCCCCGCTGCAGCTGGGATCAGGCTCTGCTTGTGTCCCCAAGCACCCTGCCGCTGAGGGGGATGCAGGAGGAGCCCATCCACTGCCCCATAAAAAGCTCTTTTTCCAGCCTGACAAGTAGCTGGAACTTGTTTTATAGGAGGATGTACACATATATATATATGGTTCCTGCTATTTCCCCTTCCCTCCCTGCTATTTTCCCCTTCCTCATGGTCTTCTCAGGTCTCTCAAGTGAGCTCAGGGCTGCCCAGGGGGGCAGTGCTGGCAGCTTTGCCAGGTCTTTTTCATGGTCAGGGAAGGGTGCTGGGCCTGGAAAAGCCTCAGTTCCTTGGATTTGGGTGCCAGGAAGGGTCTGTGATCACTCCCCATCCTCTCCTGAGCTGCTGGACCCCACATGCCTCAAGGGAGCCCAGCACTGTCCCAAGCCCTGCGGACACGCTGCCCATTTCAGTGCTGCTTTGAGGGGCACCCTAAACCAAACACCAGCGCAGCAGCTTGAACCCACAAGGCTCCAGGAGAGCTGAGCAGGGGCATCCATCCCTCTGTATTCCAAGGTGGATGCTCCAGGCACGATCCCTAGAGGGCTTTTGCAGGGACTGGAGGGGCTGCAGAAAGGGAATGGGGGGCATCATCCCTGCTGTGAGCTCATGGCATCTCCAGAGGAACCCCCTGGCATGAGGGGGATGGCAGGGATGGCAGCAGTGGCCCCCCAGGGGAAGGACACCCATGACCATTCCCCCCCTGCCCCAGGCTGGCCCCCTCTCACCTCTGCTACAGCCCTTTGCTCCTCTCCAAAGGGAGGTTTTAATTTACCCTCTTGGCTGGGGAAACCCTATCCCGAGCAATTCCCCAGCCGTTCCTCCGAATCGTAGTAACTACCTCATTACTTTGATATTAATAGAATTCATATGGTCTGGAGAAGATAATTGAAATTAGCCTCGTGGCGAGGGGGAGCCGAGGGGCTGGGGGCTGAGCTGGGTGAGGGGCTGAGCTGTGGCAGGGGGTGAGCCCTGACCCCTGGCTGGATCCTGGCCTCCAGAGTGGGTCCTGGGGCCAGCAGTGCCCACGGGGATGAAGCATCGCTTGCGGTTTGTCCAGCTGTACAAAACTGGGGAGCAGGATGACGCCCGTCCCGGTGTCCATCCAACTCTGAGGATGCCCGGCCAGCCCCTGTTCTGGCTCTCTAGCCACTGACCCTCTCAAGGTCCCCTGCCTTGTCCCCAGCTCCAGGCCAGGGCATGCAATAACCCCACGAGCATCTCCTGCCATGGGGCCATTGCCATTCTTTCTGGGACAAAAAAAAAAGGGGAAAATAAAGGTTCATTATCTGCAAAAGCTCAAAGGCAGACCGAATGTCTGTCACAGGCGATGCCACCGCCCGGCAGGACCCTGACGGAGCCATCCCGCCGCCCCTCCGGCCCGGGTCCCTGCGGCTCCCACCCCACCTGCTCCCCATCAGATGGGAGGTGACCCCCACAAAGGCCTGGGCCGCGTCTGCCCCCCTTGGGTTTTGCCCTGACACGTGTCACCTTAACCTCTTCCTTGGGACCAGCTGCTGCCAGGGGACCCTCCTTTGTGGCCCCGGCGAGCGGCAGACGAGTCTCCCCATCTGGCCGGCGAGGCCTCGTCTGTTAGAGACCCCCTGCCCTGGCTCCTAACGGCATTAACCTCCCCCTGCCCCGCTCCCACCCCCTCAGCTGTCACCGAGCGCCCCAGGTCCCCAGGCTGGGGACAGACTGCATCCCACAGGGCCTTATCATACCCCTCACCCACCCCTGGCACCTCACCGGGACCCAGGCATCCCTGGCTGCACCTCTGCCCCTGCCTGAGGGTACCCCGAGCATCCCTTCCTGCACCTCCAGCCTCCTCTGTCTGCACGGACCGGGGCAGGACAAGGCAGGACGAAGAATTTGCCTCCAGGGGCTTAAAAAATTCCTGCACACCTGTGACTGCAGGTGGGGTGAGTCCAGCCCTGGGGCTCAGGACCAGCCCAGGAGCTCCATCCCAGCCCCCGCCACCAAATCACATCTCTCTGCCCCTTGTTTGGTCCAGCACATGGGGAGTGGGGGATGCTGTGGTGCCCAGGAGTGCCCGGCAAGCAGGGGACCATCGCAAGTGGCATGTGAGGAGCAACAGGGTCAGGCCCTGGAGCATGAAGGAACAGGAGAATAGGTGAAGGAAGAGGAGAGTGGCAGGATGAATTGGGTGAAGGATCCGAGGCAGAGGCTGGCATTCCCTGGCTGCCCTGCCAGCGAAGTCCCCGGGCCAGGACAAGGCGAGGTGAGACTCCCCCTCCCGCCCCTCCCTCCCCAGCCAGCCATCCCCGAGGAGGCCTTATCTGCCGACAATGCTTCGCAGCAGCCGCCCTCCCCAAAGCTTGCGGGCTTGGCAAGATGCTCCGAGACTGCATTTGCTCCAAATGGATTGTATCGGGGGAGAACAAAGCACTGGAGAGTTTTCAAAGCGGAGTTGTGATCGCCGCCCGCAGCAGAGGCCGCTGGTCCCCTCTGGTGGCACCTCACAGGGGACCCTCTGGGGTCCAGGCTCGGCCCCAAAACCCAGCAGGCAGTGGCTGCTGCCCCTCAGCTCAGTGTCCCAGCCCTGGCTCTGCCATTCCCCAGTGGTGTCCGGGCAGGGGCCATTCAACAAGTGCTGGCCACAAGACAACAGCTCCATTTTCACCAAAAAATGTTCTGCTGCAAAATCTGGCCTTGCTCCAGCTGCAAATGAAAAAAATTAGGTTGATTGGTTTTTTTTTTCTTTCCTGCTGCAGAATTTCTTGGAAAGCTGATATGGGGCAGGCACTGGAGCAAACGCTGACCTTGGCATCATGCCCTTGCCCACTTGTCTCCCCATCCCTGGTGCAGGAAGTTCCAGGCAGAGCAGCTGGCAGAGCGGATTTTTTTTCTCTAACACCCTCAAGAGCCTGGGGAGAAAAAGGGAAACATTCTGTCCTCTGTTGACATGAGCATAAATTGCAATCACAGTCAGGAGGGGCAATAGTGTAGAGCTTCCCCTGCCCAGCCTGTGCTCCGAGCCCTTTGGAAAGGGATACAGGTGATGCCAGGACTGACCCAGGGCACCAGGGCCACGTGGTGCATGAACCAAGGGGTGCTCCGTGCTCATGGGGAGGTGTTCCCAAGGAAGCATTGGCACACAGGGAACTGTGCCTGTCAGGAAGGGCTAGAGCAGAAGGAACCAAAGAATGAGACCAGAAAGTCATGTTGGCTTGGCGTTCCCTCAGATCCTCAGAAAAGATGGTGTCAGCAGTGAGTCAGCTCCTGGAGGTATGTGAAATCATAACTGAAGAATGCTGAGAAAACAGCAAAATCCCACAGAAAAAAAAAAAAAAAAAGAAAAGTGGGGGAAAAATATCCCAAATAACCTTCAAGCAAAAGCAAGTGTGGATCCTGGAGCCTTGGTGCTGGGGAGAGTCATGAAAGAGAAGGGGTTCAGCAACTGGGCACATTTCAGGGAGCAAAGGGATAACTGCAGGATTGCATCAGGGATGGGGGAAAAGGAGAAGCCAGCCCTGAGGCAGTGGCTCTCTGCTGTGGGACAGTCACAGGGCACCACATGGCCTCACAGCAGTGGGCTGGGGGCACACACAGGAGATCCCAGAGGCTCTCCCAATGCATTCCCAGCCCGTGGGTAGTGTCACAGGCACGAGGACTCCTCTGGACAAAGTCACAGAGAATCTGGGGAAACAACAGAGCTGCCCAAGGCCAGGCTCTGTAAGTGTGACTGTCACATCGTGAGGGACACAATCATCTGTGCCACTTCAGCAGGAGGGACAGGGCAGGGGCTGAGCCAGGAGGCTTCGACATGCCCATGGCCACAGCAAGAGAGACTCAGAGCAAGTAAGGAGCCTTCTGCAAAGGCAGTGTGTGGTTCACTGAGAGACAGAGGGGAAAGAGGGGGAAAATCAAGCAAAATGTCACAAATTCAGAAGTTCGAAGGAAAAAGAGGTCTGTGTGTCCTGTGGGGAGATGCTGAGAGGGGAAGAGAAGCTCGGGGGGACAGTGCTGGATGGTGGGACTGGGGAGAGGGGTCCTGCCCATTGCTGAAGGGGATCAAAACCAACCTCTTCAATACCCCTTTGGGCCTTCCAGCCCTCCTGGAAAGGCCCCAACACCTGGCCAGGGAGGGGAGCTGGGATCAAAGGCTGGGATGTACAGTCCTCGTGAAAATGCAGGGAAATGACAGAGCCAAACTCCAAGCAGCAGAGAAATAGCAGCAGAGTGAACTTTGACTGGGTGTCCCTGTAAACAGGGCTGTGAAACCTTCCCCTGCACACTGGAGAGAGCCTGAGGGTAGGGAGAAACCAGATGGAAACTCAACATAAACCCAGCCCATGTGGGTACCACAGGTACCAGCAGGCCCTCAGGCTTCTGCCCCTTTACAGCAGCACCATGATCTGCATCAGGTGAGATCAGAGCACACCTGGGGGTGGGAATTCATCCATGCAGACACTACCTCCCCTGCCCTCTGGGACAGCACCTCATGCCTGGCAGTATCCCCATGGCAGAGCGAGCTGGCCACCAAACCATGGCTGAAGAGACCCAGGTGGGAACAGGGACTGTGCTGGGAGCCAAACAACTGTGAAACAGCAACCAAAAGAAATGTTATTTTGTTATCATAGATAAATCAAGCAATCCACCCCCTTCAGTGTACTCTTCAAAGTGTGTGCACTGCGTCAGACAAAAACGATGGCACAAGGAATAGCTGTGTCACAGGGGCTCCCAGGCCATGCCACAGGCAGGAGGAGCACCCTAACCTGCACTTCTCGTGGGTGAAGGCACTGCAGTGGTGATACTGCACCGTGACAGCTGTCATTGAGGGATGCTGCTCCAGAGGCCTGACACATTCCCTGCGCTTCCCTCTGCAGGGGGGCACTGCCCTGGGAAGGAGCAAAGCCCCTGGCACAGCTGGGCTAAGCCTTGGCTAGCTGCTGGACCCTCGCTGGGCTCCCAAGAGCTAAAAGCAATGAGGAAACGCCCGTAAGGACTGTGGGACAGGGAGTCAGGGCACGTCCTCCTCCGGTGGCTGGAGCCCCAGTGTCACCATCTGTGAGGCTGCAGATGTCCCCCCCCAAACTGTCCTGGCCCCACAGAGCTCTTTGCCCTTGACTGGGAGGATGAACAAAGAGGTTTTACATAATCCCCCATGATCTGCATAATGCACGGCCCCAAACCTGCTGCTCTCACCCGCCATGGCGCAAGGAGCCACTGGACGTTCCTCTCTCTTCTCAGCCTGATTCCTCTTCCCTGGCGATGTATCACTGCCAGGAGTGAAATCCTGCATTAAGCAGCTCTGCCAGGCCCCCAGGTGTGGGTACCCACAGCCCAGCATGTTTGGGGTGCTGCTGGAGGCACCCACATCCCGACAGGAAGCTTTTGCTCCAGCTGGGAATACCACACAGTCAGCTGGGGAGAGAAAAAACATGAAAGTGTGTGGAGACATTTTCACAGGAACACTTGGAGGGTGCCCATGGCTCATCCTGAAAGGTCTCTACCTCCACTTGCCCCATCACCTCTATCCCACCCCCAGGGAAGGAAAATCCTGGTGGAGCTCAGGTGCTGAGCTTTAGCTGGAGCCGAGCATTTCAGAGCCACAAAATCCTGCTGCCTCGAGCAAGGGAAGAATCCCTTTCTGGGTGATTGCTGATTTTGCTTAAAAATACAAAAGCAAAGCAAAAATTAAGGCCCAGCAGTCCCTGCAGCCAGTGGCAGGATGTGTTTGCCGGCTGGGAACGGCACATCCAGCACAGCCCTTTCCCTCAGCGCCATGCACAGTGATGCTGTGACAGAGACACCACACAGTGGTGCCACACGGAAGTGGCCAGGCACAAAACCACCAGAAATCACCTCAAAGGAAGAGTCCATCCAGTTGGGAATCACCTTGGGATTCTCTCAAGCTCCTGCTCACCACAGGATGGGCACGAGCAGAGCCGGCAGCACCTCAGCATCTCCAACCGACTCCAATGACACCACCCATAGGCTCCAAAATGTTGGGGAAAAAATAAATATAGCTCAAAGGAGACTCAGAGATCGAAGGGAAATGGCCATTAGCAACCCTCCATCTGCAGTAAAGAGCCAGCCATGTCCGGCACTCCGGATCTAATGGGTTTTTAATATTCTCGTGGCACGCACTGGGGTGTAGTTGGGAAGAGGCACTTGGAGGTCTTGCATGAGCACCAGTACTCGGGGGGCTGCTCACAGAGCTCAGGCTCTTCCTTTCCCTGCCAGCTGCCTCAGAGATGTAGATGTTTCAATTATTCTGTCAAGCTGCATATTCCAAATCAAGGCCAGAGAAGTGTCTCTGTCTTATATAGAAAGAAAGGAAAAAATATATCCCTAAAAGGAAAAGAAATGAACTCAGAAATTAATAAGGCTGATTGACAATGCTGCTTTGGAAACTCTGGTACCATATGGCATCCTTGAATGGCTGCAGTGCTGTTAGGATGGAGCTGACCAGCTGGAGAGTTACTGTGGGTTGTTTGTAATTGTAATAATGGATATCAGATGGCTGGTGTGGAGCAGTTTATAAATGAGAACAGACAATGAGCCGCACTGTTTGTCAGGAAATCATTGCTGATATGGGCTTTGTGCTCCCCACCACTCCCGGGTGGAGCTGGCTGCTCCCGGGGCACCCTGGGCTGCCCTTGGGCCCGGCTCCGGCCGGGAAAGGCACGATCCTGGGGCAGGCACTGCATCGCTGATCCACGAGGGTGGTCCAGCCAGAACCTCCAGGAAAAAACCCCTCACCCTCCTGGTGCTATGGGCAGAGCCCCAGGTGCCACTGGGAGATGGCAGCAAGGCTGATGTCCTTCTGCTAAAGATGTGGGGTGCAGCCAAGGGGCCTCCCTGAGAAAGCCAAAGCAAATGGGATCCACTGGAGCCTCTGGAGCCAGTCAGGACTGCTGGGGGCTCAGATACTGACACTTCCAGATTGGTTTTTGTGCTGAACAGCCGGAAAAATCATGACATTTCAGAATTTGCCAGTTAATGGATTTTTCTTTTTCTTTTTTTTTTTTTTTTTAAGTCAGTAACAGTGGAATTCATTATTTCAATTTCTGCTGATTTCCAACTCCACGGTTGAGCACATAAAGCGAAGTCTGAGCTTGGAACAAAAATGTCACACACTTGTTCCCTCCTCTTTTCCAAAATGAACTTCCATCCAAATTAACACAGGACATTGCCCAGCTGGAATGTCCCCTTGCTCCAGCTGAAGCCACCTTGTGCCACATGGCCCGGCAGCCTGGGGCAGTGAGCTCCAGCCCAGAGAACCCAGGGCAGGAGAAGGCTGGGAGAGAAGGCTGCCTTCAAGGCTCAGCTACTACAGCTATTGTTAATTCCTTAGTGGTCCTGTATTATTTTTTACCCTAAAAGCTATTAAAAAAGAAGTGATAACCGAACTGCATTGTGCATATTCCCGCATCACCTGAAGCCCTTTGGCAGTGCCAGGTGATGTTGCAGGGCAGGACGGGCACACCCACGTGTCCATCCACACTCAAACCCAAACACAGCTGGGCACTGCAGCAGGTCTTATTTCGGGATCATCAGCCCCTGGGCAGGGATGGAAGGAGTCCTGCACTGCCGGGCCCCCTCCAGCTCACCTTCAGGCTGATGGCATCTCTGGTGAGGGGGCCAGGGCACGGCAGGAGCGGCCAGCCGGCAGCAGGCAGAGCTTTCTAGGAAAGCCATCTCTGTGGGAAGGAGGCCAGGTCTGGAGCTGCGGCCACGGCACGTGCCAAGCGCCGGGCAGAGCATCCACGAGCTGCCATGCCCCTCTGCAGGGCACCTCCGCAGCCTGGAAACGCTCCCAGTGCTCCTTCTGGCTGCACGGAGAGACTGCGGGTTCTCCGGGAGCCCCCAGCCAGGACAGCAGCTGCCCTGTGCCCATCTGGGTGCGAGGGCACAGGGAAGGGTGGGCAGAGGGGCTGGAAGTGCAAGGGAACGGCCTGGGAGGGTCACACCCAACTCATCACCCTCAGCAAAACCCCTCCTTCAGCTCCATCATTTTCAGCCCTCACTACCTGTAACAGAATTGCTGCTCTCTGGTTTGGTTTGGATAAGAAATTAAATCTCTCAGATATATATATATATATTTCTACATAAATTATATATTCATATTTAAATGTTTTATATTCTTATATATAAAGATTACTTTCATACTATTCTTCTGTAGTAAAAAAATATTCCTTGGGAACCCCAGGGTGCAGAAAGCTTCACACAAAACCCTTGGTGAAGCTGGACATGGGCAGGGCAAAGTGACTGAAGTCCATGGTCAAAATCAGCAGGCAGGAAACCTTCTAACCCATCACTCCTAAGCAAGATCTGTGGTTAATTCCCTGAAGAAATATGGAGTCGTGCTCCCTGTTCTGAAAACATCCCTGTTTATATGGGGCATGGCTCTTCCTCAAAACTCCAGTATTTCTTTTTTCCAGTTCAGAGGATTATTTGAATCTGCCTAATTGCAGCCTTGATTTTTAGGCTTTTTTGTAAAATGTAACTTACCCATTCATTTTAATAGCAGAGATTACAGGTCTGTCTTACATATATCAGCCACTACTTAGGAAAAATTGGCACCCCATTACATGCACCAAATATCATAATTGAGTTTTAATTTATTTGTAAAGGGGTGCTGAGGTGTGGTGCAGACACAAGAGTGTTTTGGACACCCCCTTTGGAGCTGGACTTGGGAAGCAGAAGGGCTGATGACATTCCCCAGACCCACCCGAGGTGTCCTGTCCCCATGTCCCCAGAGACCTGCCATCGACCCCATCACATCCTCCCAGTTTTAGCCTGAAGCTGTCACTCAGTAGAAAAACTCCCCCTCTTTTCCCATTTCCTCTTTTTCCAGCTCAGCTTCGGCTGACCCCAGCAAACGGAGGGAATTGTAGGAAGGGAAGTAGGGGAGCAGCCCAGGGGCCCTTCCTGCCGGGGTGCCGCTGTCACAGCGTGTTGGTGGCACCACCAGCCGCGGCTCCCCGTGTGGCTTCAGCGGGGCACACGGATTTCTTACCGCTCGCTATCACCTTTTAAATCACCGCGACTGCAAGCCCTGACAAGCACTGTCAGCAGTTTCAATGCAGAGAGGATTAGATTTCAAAAGAAAAAGGTATTCAACATGAACCGTACACAAACTCACTCGTTTTTCCGGCACAGCCACTCTGGAAAGGCTGAACACCCCAGGCTGGCTGCAGCCCCTCCCTGGCACCCGAGCACCCTAAACCTCATGTGGTTTAGTGAGCTCAGCTTGCCTTGCCGTCACTTTTGGGGTGTCGTCTGTTTGATCAGTCCCCAACCCCCCCGTGCCTGTGGCAGGGCCCCATGGCAGCCAGGCTGGCGTCGTTGCTGGTTTTTGTTTTCCAGGGTGACACCCTCCCCACATCCTCCCACCCACGCGCTGTCAGCGGGTTTGCTTTGCCCTGCCTGGCAGGTAACGGCCCCCAAAAGCGCTGTCACTTTGTCATCCCACAGCGGGTGGCAGCCCCGTGTCCCCTCACACAGGGGGCAACGTTTGTGGGATCTGTGTGCTCCTGGAGGGATGGATTTGGGATTCCCAGCTCTGCTCCGAGCCCTGGTGCGCTCCTAGCCCATCAGCATGCCATGTCTTCTTTCTCCCTTTTCATGGGAGGTTGAAAAATCACCAAGAATCTGCTGGAGGGAGTTGAAAATCCAAAGTAGGAGCCAGCTGAGCACCAGGACAGGCCCATGGTGGCTGTGAGCATGGACCCTGCACAGCAACACCACCCCAAAATCCTTTAGGAAAAGAGCACCCAGAGGCAGAGGCAGGACTGGGAGGGGATCAGCACCCTAGCTAAGAGGGAAGAGTCATCCTGAGCTGGGAGGATGAGGATGAAAGCACAGTGCCAGGGATGAAGGTGCATTGGGAAATAAATAAATAAAATAAATTTTATAATAAAATAATAAATTTATTATATAAAATCCAGCAGGGAATTATGGTAGAAGTTATGAGCTGCAAAACACACCAAAAATTCCTTCTGCTTCAGACATCTACAAAAAATATCCTATTAAACCCAAAATCAGGCTCCTACCCCAGCCTCTCTCCTCATTTGCTGTTTACTACCAAACACCTCCATGGTGGCAGCTGACTTTTGCTTTGTGTCTGTGGCCGCTCACATCCTGTTGCTGGAAAATGATAAAAAATGTTTTAAAATAACATAGTAAACCCCAAAAAGTGCTGGGTGCTCGCATGAGGATGGGCATGGCCACATCAGAGGAGCAGCAGAAGCCAGGGTGTGTGAGCAACATCCCCAAGGCTGGCTGTGCTCTGACAGGGGCTGTGGTGATTTGCAAAAGCATCACTCCTTAGGGAAATGATGGGATTTACCCACAGGTGCAGGTCTGGCTGGAAGGGGAGCACAGGCAGGCTGGTGGCGATGCTGCCACCCAAGGAGCCACCACGGGACTGCCCTTCTGCCTCCCCAGGGCCCCTGTGGACAAGGGACCGCTCCGAGCATCCCCAAATCCTTCATCCCCAGCCCATCTGCCGCTCCAATCCCGCTCCCCGCCTGCGACGTCGGGGTGGCTCCTGCTCCTCATTAGAGGTCGCTGCCCCTGAGCAAAGATTAATCTGGCACTTGTGCGAATTTATCTGCTTGAAAAGAGAGGGACTGGCTCTGACCTCGCAGTCTGGAGACTGGTGGGGAGTTTACTGTCCCCTGAGCTGTCAAGCCAATTCCCTGCAGTACCAAGCTGTTGTTCTTGGCATCTGCTAGGCAGAAAGGCTGTGAAACACCCCAAATATCTGTTTGTTTTAAAAGGTAAATATTAATTTCAGGATGCTGTTTACATAAGCAGACTCTTGCAGCTTGAACTCACTGCCTTTTGCTGGTGTCACATGGCATTAGTGTGTATTTAACATTTATTTAACTCTCCTTGGCCCTGCTTGTGCCAGATGGCAGGCAGCCTGCACGGCCAGGCAGGGCTCAGCTCGGGGCTGCTCTGAGCGTGACAAGGGGCTGGGTTGAGGCTGCAAAGTTAAAAGTTGGAGCAGTTTTGTGGCTGCAGGCTCCTGAATGGCACCAAAACATGCTGTGGATTTGTGTCCCCAAGGCTGGGTGGTGTCCCTGCCCCCAGACACCAAAAGCAAGGCAACCAGGGAATCATCCTCTGACAAGTCCAAACCAGTGCGAGGGCTGGCCTTTCCTCAGCTCTTGCCAGGCACTGGAGTCTGATCACCTTGGCCTAATCCTGCCCAGCACTGAGCTCCCTCACTGCTCCCCTGGGAGCAGATCTGTGGATCCCAGCAGCCGTCCCAGTTTGCACGCACTGGGTGGGACACCCAGGGCTGAAACCCTGAGCTGCACAAGCTGGGGGGTGCCTGGCCAGCTGGTGACGTGGACGAGCTGATGACATGCCACAGGAGCTGGTGACACGGCACAGGAGCTGATGACATGCCACAGGAGCTGGTGACACGGCACAGGAGCTGGTGACATGGCACAGGAGCTGCTCACTGGCTCCCAGGCTCCTGAACAGCGAGTTTGCTTCTCTCAGTGAGATGCTGAGAGATCTCATAGAGTCATGCACAGCCCTGATGCACAGCTGTGACTGCTGAGTGCTCACACGTCCCTTTTCTGCCTCTCCAGTCACTCACTCTCCCAGCACAGGGCATTTTTTGGGTAATGCAGCACTGACAGTGTCAGTGCTTTCTCAAACAATGAAGAAATGCAGCCAGATGGCCTCTGGAAAACAAATAAGATATTCAAAACAGTATCAGCCCCTTTTATGGCTGCAGCAGGCACCCATCAGCTTGAATATACAAATGAGGAAGATCTGAGATGGTTTCAGGGACAGGATTACAGCTTCTAGGCTGGGCTGGACACCCTCATGCTCAAACATTGGTGTTTGAAGAAAGGGCCAGCATGATAAATAATGTCCCAAGATTTTATCATGGAACTATTGCCTGTTTGGGCTCGACAGCCGCTGTGTGCTCTGCCTCCCACCTGCTGAACAGGTCTCGTCCCACCCATCCCCTCCTCCAGAAGTTTTTGCTCAATGAGGTCCCACCCCCTCCCCCTGGACACACTGCTTCTCCTGGCAATGCTGAGCACTCACACTGTGCCAGGAGAAACACTGACCAGCCACCAGGACTGACCTTGGGAAACTCCAGACCTCCCTTCTGGCACCATCTGCCTCACTCTCCTTTCACTCAGTTCTCACCCTTGCTAATGATGCCTGCACTGAACTTTCTCTTTTCCTTGTTTGGAAAACCAGTTCCCAGCAAAGGAAGCAGGCAGGGTGCTCTGGCCTGCCCTGTGAGAGAAATCCTTCATCTCATTTCTCACTCATTTCTATGACAGTAATGACTTTTTTTCAGCATTTTTAGAACGACAAATACCTGTGAGATGAGAGATTTCCAAACAACGCTCCCTCTTGCTTTTGTGTTTGCTGTTCTTTGATCAAAGCCATTAATCCTTGCCACCACATCTGCCCTCACTGTAGAGGAAATGGAAGGACTGAGCTGCTGTGGGAACTGGGAGGGGGCAGCAAAGGGGTGAGGAAGAGGCAAGACAAGGCTGTGGGGAGCAAGGCTGGCCATACATCTTTGCCTGACAGAGCTTACTCTACCCAGGGCCACAGCCATCAGCTGAGACCTTCGCTCCCTCCAGCTCAGCAGCCACCTGTGTCACGTTGGTTTTGTTCAGGGGGGACTCCAGGCTATGAACTCTCATAGAATGAGAGAATCAGAGAACGTTTGGGCTGGAGGGACCTTAAACATCATCTCATTCTCATCACAGGCAGGGACACCTTCCACTGTCCCAGGCTGCTCCAAGCCCTGTCCAACCTGGCCTTGGACACTGCCAGGGATCCAGGGGCAGCCACAGCTGCTCTGGGCACCCTGTGCCAGGGCCTCAGCACCCTCACAGGGAAGAATCTTTTCCCAATATCCCCATCTAAACCTATTCTCTTTCAGTTTGAAGCCATTCCCCATTGTCCTGTCCCTCCAAGCCCTTGTAAACAGTGTCTCTTCATCGTTCTTGCTCCCTTCAAGTACTGAAAGGACACAATTAGCTCGCTCTGAAGCCTCTCTTTTCCAGGCTGAACAACCCCAGCTCTCTCAGCCTTTCCTCACAGCAACACTCTGATCACCTTGGTCGGGACCTGATCACTCCTCTGGACTCGCTCCAACAGCTCCATGTCCCTCCTGCCCATCCTGTTCCCTTAACAGAACTTCTGCATGAGCTGAAGGAGCCCCATTCCCTCAGGATGGGCACCAAACCCAGAATGGTACTTCACATCAGTGCTCAGGCAGGGGTAAGGAGGTGGCAGGACAGCAAATAGAACTGGAAAAAAACCCATCCTCGGAGCACAGCTCACTCAGCATGGCATGAGCTGAGCTGTGGGGTGGCAGCAAGTAACCAGAGCAGAGGCCAAGCAAGCACCATTCCCTGTGCACCCGATAGAGAATTCACCACGGAAAAAGTGTCTGTGACCCGACTGCCTGAGATCCAATTCAATGATCTAAACAGGGTGGGAGCACATCTTGACTTTTGGAGGGCATGTCTGAATATTTTGGTGGTTTACTGGCCATAGATACATACCTTGTGTAGTGGCTGTGTATCTATAGTCCTAAAAATGCTGTTTGCAAATCTGTGGCTGCTCACTGGGGAGTGACAGATGTATAAAATACTGGGACATATATATCTGTTATATATCTACCTCTCCAGCATGTGTGTCTCCACATACTGCACTGGGCTAAGTCTTTTTCTTGTCCCAAATACATGATGTGTTCAAGTGATAAAAAGAAAAGGGTTCCAGATGAAGCCCACATGCCTGTAGAGTCTCTTCTCTCATCCACCAGCCTATTTCAAGGACATACAGCAGCATCAGCTGAGTGAACAGGTGTTGCTCGGTTGGACGCAGCACAGAAATCCAGACTCATAAAGCCTGGGTGGGTTTTTTCTCTTGGAGCAAATAAACCCTGCTCTGTCTCCCAATGTACCAGCAGAGGAAAAATTGCATCTGACACCTTCATTTGATGGCTGTTGTTCCACAGAGCACGAGACAAGCTCAGCTCTCTGTACGGCTTAAAATCTGGGGAGGTGGAGGTGGGGAAGGAGAGCTCCCTGCAGGGCAGGCCGTATCTCCACATGACATGCTCCCCTGGCTCACGGAATGTCAGGGTCTGGAGCTCATCCTCCCTGCAAGACCATGCCCACATCTCACCCATGACCTGGCACCACCCGTCTGAGAGCACAGAGATCCCATTCCCTGCTCACACCATTTCCTCTCCCTAGAAGACACTTGCTGGAGGAGCAGCAGGATGGCCACATTTCAACCATGGTCCTGCTTCTGTGGGGAAGTCACATAAACCTATGGAAATGTCTCCAAAACTGCTGTCCTTGAGCAGCTACACCCTTCATCAGCATTGAGGCCTGCCAGACCAAGCTTTGTGTGTAGCTTTTCCTGGTATTCCAGGGGTAGTTTTTAGACAACCCTCTCCTCCCTGGGGTTTCCAAAGAAGCTGTTCCAACTTTAGAAACCAAGCAGCAATGTTCCCTGTCATGGAGCTGCCCTGTGCCCTCCACGGCTTCACCAAAGCTGTGGAAGACAAAGGAAGATGGAAATACATTTGCTGCTCCTTCAAAACTTTCCCCAGCACATCCCAGTGCTCTGCTTTGCTCTGCCAGTTTTCATCATCCTCTCCTCAAGATGAGCAGTGACACTTCACAGCAGGGCTCGTCTCTCAAGGCTGTGTTCCGCATATCGCTTCAGTGGTGCTCTGGAGGGAAGGGACACGGAGCAGGGCAGCAACAGCCCCACACTGTCACCACAGAAGTTCCAACTCCTGTGCCCTCAGCACAGAGAGAGCTCCGGCCTGGGTGAGCCTCAGGGAGATGCCAGGCTGGGACTGGCACATTCAGGTGTCTTGGGAAGCTGCTCCCATCGCGGTGGGCTCAGAAGGAGCCCAGCCTGCCACTCTCCAAGGAGCTTCACAGGCTTTAAGGACCAGCTAAATAAAAACAAAGCCCTTATCAGCGCCCCACACAATGGCCCTTTCTGCTTGACCGGTGTCAAGCTGGCTCCAGCAAGGCTGCAGATGACACAGAAATGAAGTGGTGGCAAACACAGGCCAGAGCCAAGCTGCAGCCAGCGCGGCAGGAGATAAGAGCGGCGCGGGGGATGTGGGCTCTGGCAGAGAGGGGCCAGGGAGCAGGCAAAGCCACAAAGTTAAAACCAAGACAATGGGACTGGATGGATGGTCCTGTTCTTTTAGTGCAAATTTGGATCTGCTCCATCCTGGGACATCTGGGCCCAAGAGATGCCTGTTCCTGGCCAGCAAACTCCAACGGAGCCTGTGGCTCACTGAGCATCAGGAGTGAAACCCTGCTGAGCTGCAGGGCTGGGCTGGCCAGGGGCTGCTGCCAGCACCCACCAGCCCAGAGCTGGGGCAGGTCAAACCCAGTTTGCTGGGAGTATGGTCCTACTGGAAACAGCAGTCCTGACCTCTGTGCCCTTTCTTCCCCGAGGAGGGCTCACAGGTCTCAACGCCTTGATTATACAGGCAGTGACCTGAGGGCAGGGACAGTGCCTTAGGGCAGCCACGTTGGATCTCCTGCCACATCCCAAGCGCTCTCTTTCGCTGGAGTGAGCTCTTCCTAGGCTGAAGCAGGGCATCACCACACTGGTACCAGCATGACTTGGTAACTGGTGAGGACATCTCCCTAAGGCAGGAGACTGGGTCCTGGCCCCGCTTCCAGGACCACATACATATTTTATTGCTGGGAAGGGAAACCCCAGCTATAACCCAATCTGCAGGCACATATCTTCCTCCTACAGCTACTCCCAAGTCTTTTGGGGCATTCCTGACCTAGCTGGCATATTTTCAGCTTCCCAGAGAACACCTAAAATGGCAAATTCCTCCAGGATGGGAGCAAAGCTGTGCTTTGTTTTCAGACATGGATTGGACTTCAGCATAAAGGAAAAGCCTCTTCCCCAGAGGGTGCTGGCAGTGCCCAGGCTCCCCAGGGGATGGGCACGGCCCCGAGGCTGCCAGAGCTCCAGGAGCGTTGGCACAGCGCTGCCAGGGGTGCCCAGGGTGGGGTTGTTGGGGTGTCTGTGCAGGGATGGGGCTGGGCTGGGTGATCCTCTGGGTCCCTCCCAGCTCAGGACATTCTGTGATTCTATGAGGCTGCAGCCTTGACAAACCCTGAATAGGAGTCTCTGAATAGTGAAACTCTCGTGATCCTAAACTCTGGCATTTCCAGGTTTTGAGGTATCCATGCATTGAAAGCTTTGGCTTGTAGGAGTGGAAACACATCTCAGCTTTGCCAAGGATATGACTGCAGCACGACTCCCTGGGACACTTTGTGGATGTGGTTTAGAGCTGGGCTTGGAATATGGGAAGTGCCAGGAGGGAGCAAAACCACTTTGGTAACAGCACCTTGTGGCAGCAGCTCTCTGGCCACAGAGAGCAGGCACAGACTCTCCCAGGCATTGTCCTGGGGAAGGCTGTGAGAAGATCAGAGAAAAGAATGAGAAACAATTCTTATCTCCACTTGCTGCACCTGCTGTTGTGCACGTGTGGAATGTGTTGTGGAGATTTGTTTACCAAAGGGTGATTTCTTAATTGGCCACTGGTGATGGTGTTTGGATTCAAGGACCAGTGAGATCAAACTGTATCAGACTGGCTGTAAGGTGAAGAGTTTCTTAATCAGTATAGTGTAATAAAGAGATTGATCAGCCTTCTGCAGTCATGGAGTCAGTGCTAATTATTACCCAGCCAGAGACATCGTGCTACGACACACCTGAGAGGCTGGGCTGGGGACAAACCTACCCATCCTCAGGTATTGTAAAACCTTTGGGGGTTGTGTGCAGGCATTTTAACATCTTTTGGGGGCATACAGGTATTGTAACACCTTTGGGGTCGGCTGTACAGGTATTTTAACACTTTTGGGGTTGTGTACAGGTATTGTAACATCTTTTGAGGGTGTACAGGTATTGTAGCACCTTTGGGGATGTGTGTACAGGAATTTTAACATCTTTTGGGGGCATACAGGTATTGTAGCACCTTTGGGGTTGTGTGTGCTGGAATTCTACCATCTTTTGGGGGTGTACAGGTATTGTAATAGCTTTGGGGATGAATACAGGAATTTTAACATCTTTTGGGGGCATACAGGTATTGTAGCACCTTTGGGGATGTGTGCACAGGAATTTTAACATCTTTTGGGGGCATACAGGTATTGTAGCACCTTTGGGGATGTGTGTACAGGAATTTTAACATCTTTTGGGGGTGCACAGGAATTTTAACATCTTTTGGGGGCATACAGGTATTGTAGCACCTTTGGGGATGTGTGTACAGGAATTTTAACACCTTTGGGGTTGTGCGCAGGTATCGTCACACCTTGAGGGGAGCCGGAGACCTCCGGGGAGGTGGGGCATGCGGCCCGTGGGGTGTGTGAAGGTTACACCGCACAAGCCGGCCGTACCTCACCCCCAAACCCCCGCAGAGCCCCAAAAGCCGCCCCGGAGCCGGGCAAGGGCGGCGGGGCGGGCCGGGGGAAGCCGCGCCCCGCTCCCGTCACGGCGGGGGCCGGGCCGGGCCGGGCCGGGCGGGAGGCGCCGAGGATCCGGGCCATGGTGGGGATCCCGGGCAGCTGCCAGCGTAAGAGCCGGGCTCGGGGCGCGGGCGGGAGGCGGCGCCGGGCCGGGGCAGCGGGGCTGAGCCCCCGGGCGGGCCGCGGGAGGGGCAGCCGCGCTTTGTGTCGCAGTCTGTAATTCCGCCTCTGATTAACGCGTGCTTCTCAGCCTGCGGGTTCACTGCCCCGAGGCGCGGGCCTGGGGACCCCCAGCCGCAAGCCCAGCCCGGCAGTGCCCGGGTTTGTGCGGGATTTCCGGGCTGGAGGGGTTTCGGAACAAGGGCTGCTGGGGCCGGCACTGCCCGAGCTCGGTGCTGCAGCCCAGGCGGGCTTGCACCCTCCTGGCGCTTCCCACATTGCCGGCCCAGCGCCCGAACGCGTCCGTGAAGTGTCTGGGACACTTTGTGGAAATACCCACGGCAGAGCTGGGCACGAGTGTTTCCCCTGCTGCAAACTGCGGGCACACAGCGAGCTGGCACCTGTGTGTGCGAGTCCTGTGCACAGAAATCCTGCTCGGAGCAGCGCCTCTCCTGCCTGGAGCTGGGAAGGTGGGTGTCCTCAGCTCCATGCGCGTTAATTTCCCCAAAATCCTGGGTTTGTTGCCAGAAGTGTCGTGCCCTCTGAAAGCCTTGAGGCTGGCAGGAGAGCGCGTGGTGCCTCTGGCCGTATTTCAGCCTCCTGAGCGTTTCCGTGGCCTGTGCTGGTTTGTCCACAAGTGGGGATGGAAATGGAGCCATCCCGGGATGAGGAGCGAGGTGCCGGGATGTCTGTGTGTAGCAATGTCCATTACACATGGGCTAGGTCACGGCCTCAAGGTGACTCTGTGGGTAAAAGCAGTTAAAAGCACATCCCAAAGCTCAGGAAATTCAAGAATTTTAAAATGAAGTGTGATTGCTCATAGGGAAGCAGTGTAAAGATAGATGCTGATGCTAATGTGGAAACCACTCTGAAAGCTGCATTCCCGATATGGAGAAGGAATTACCAAGTGACAGAAGTTGGTTTTATACTTCATGGTGCTGCTTAGGGCAGAATGTGTGGAGATGCTGGGGTGAGGCTATTACCCCTTAAGGCAGTTGGAAATATATGAGCCTGTCAAGGCGTGTGGACTTCAGCCAGCCAGTGTCCCAGGTGCCTGGAGAGCACCGTGGTGGCAGAGCTGTGTCCATGTCCACGTGGCTTTGGAGAGCCCGGGCACCTGGCTCCTGGCCTGCATTTGTCAGCCCTGCAGAAAAGGCCCCACAGAAGGAGCTCGGCTGAGATCGTGTGCTTTAACCCTGCTGCCCGAAGTCTGCGCCCAATCTCCTTTCCCCAGGCTCCCTTTGAAGTCACATTGAGAAACAGGCACTGCTGGGGGTGATTCATCTCTCCAGTCTGGGACACCTCTCTCTGAATGAGACAAATTCCTCACTGGAGGTGCCTGAGCTTTTTCATTCACTGCAAGGGGTGTCCAGGAGAGCTGGCTTAGGCTTTGGCAGTGAGGAGCTGGATGAAACAAATGCCACCCAGTGTGTCTGCTCGTGGTGCACGCAGTGGAGTGTGCAGAGACCAGTCAGATTCCCTGCTTCCCTCAGACTGAGCACAGGGAGGAGAGTCAGACCTTTGAAATCCTGCTAAAAATATTTGAAGCTAGGGGAGACAGGAATCTTGTGCCTCCATCATAGCTTCAGGGTGGGTACGTGAAACCGGTTCCTCTCAGCTGTGACACTTTCTGCAACATGGGACAAGTTGTTTGAATATTTTGTTGGATTGTGGCAGGAACGTGTGGATGTGTATGTGGCTGTTGAGTTTTGCAATATTAAACCATGCCTGAAATTAGGAAGAAATTCCTGGATGTGAGGGTGGCAGGCCCTGGCACAGGGTGCCCAGAGCAGCTGTGGCTGCCCCTGGATCCCTGGAAGTGTCCAAGGCCAGGATGGACAGGGCTTGGAGCAGCCTGGGCTAGTGGAAGGTGTCCCTGCCCATGGCAGGGAGTGGAACAGGGTGGTCTTACAGGTTCCTCGCAGCCCAAACCAGCCTGTTAATCTGTGATTAGGGCTTTTCATCTGGGTCCTGCTGGCAGAACTGAGCAAGCAATCACTGACCCTATGGCAGCAGGGACAGCAAGGCCATAGCCCCTGGCAGGAGAGGGTGAGGGCACCTGGAATGCTTGGAGTGACTCAGTGGGAGATAAAGTGTATTTTTGAAATTCAGTTTAATGTGTCTGTGGCCCAGCATCCATTGGGGAATGCTAAGGATAAGCCTGGTGAGCCGTGCAGCTGCTTTATAAAGATAAGCACATAGATGTCTTTGCAGATAGATCAGGTAAGGATTGCCCTGGTAGTGCCAGCTATTGAACAGTGTGAACACTTGCACAAGACATCACTCGGTTCTTGGGCCCAGTGTCAGCCCAAGAACACTGTTGGGGTTTATCAAAAAAAGTGAATAATCAGACTCATAATGTTTATAAATTGAATTATCTGCATAGCCCAATGATTTCTGATTTTTACAGATCCTGGCAATGTCAGGAGGTTGCTTGATTTCTTTGGGTGGGTATTACAGGGAAGTGGATCAGTGCTCAGTGTGAAACTAACAGTGGGGAAGGAAAGAAGAAATGTGGGACTGCTTTGAAACTTTGGGATGTTCCATGCTCGTTTAAGGCACATACCAGCTCTCATGAATGTGCTCTTCTTATGTGGATATTTCCAATGGCTAGAACTTGAAATGGATCATTCAGGGTCTTAGTCTTGATTGTCATATGCTGTAAAATGAAAGGCTTTAGGTGTTCCTCTTCCTTTGTGCCAGTGTTCAGGACAGTGAAATAAATTGACATTTTAAAGCAGTAAGAGAAAAGAAAAAGAACTTTTTGATTTGCTGCTGCTCTGAGTATTGAAAAGAGTTTGTACTTGGGAGAGAGCTTGTGGAGTTGACTCTGTTGGAAGCAGGACTGGAGTGGAATAGGCAGAGTGCTTTCCATCATCCTGAGCTGCCAAGGAGTCACAGGCACCTTGAGAGGCTGCCATGAGCCACTGGAGAGGGGGGGAACTGCTCAGGTTTCCTTCTTGCTGGCAAGAATCAGAGGTGAACTCTTCCCCTTCAGAAGAAGGAGGTGGTTGTAAGACTCAGAAAGGTGAGAAGTGAGCCCACCTCTCCCTCTCTGATGTAAAAAGTCCCAGGGGAAGGGTTTCCACCCAGACTGGCAATTTACCTGGAACTCTTGCAGAAAGGCACCTTCCTGAGAGCATTTGTCCAGCCAGTGTCTGGGGCTTAAAACTTCTCTGTCTGGGGCTTAAAACTGTGTCCCTGTCACCTTCTCATCTCTTTGTGCTACATCCTGAGTGTGTGCACACCGTTGTTTGATTCAGCCACAGACATATCCTGATCATAGTTTGGGCTGTATTTGTGCACTCTGGCTTGATCAACCCTGACTTTGGAAGTCAATTGAAATGTCCTTTACTCCCTTTCATGAGAGAGCAGTACTAACTTCTACAGGTAACAACTTTTCTGGCACTCGGACTTTGAGGTCAAATTCTGCATGTGTTTTCTTCAATGACGTGCTTTGCACACTTGGGATGATTTAAAGGATCTGACTGCTCAGGCAGGGATTTTCTCCAGTGTAGATTTATGTTGGTATTTAAGGTAGTCATTGCTAATAGCCCTCAGCCTTGGGTTGCAAGGGTGTTTTCACAAGATATGTGGCATGCCCTTGGCTTGGCTTTGGGGCCATAGCTGACACTTCAAAGCTTGCTAAAAAATATTTGAAAAATATTACAGAATTCTCTCATCACAGGCAGGGTTTTGAATGGAAAATGCAGGGTTAGCCTTTTTTTTTGCCTGTGGATATAAAATAATCAAATACTTAGTGAATGCTTCCAGACTTACTGCTGTAGGATTGGACTTGATAGACACACCAGTTTGTTTGCATCAATACCAGCTTCTCCCTGCTTATCTGTACTTTTTAATCCTCATGATCTCTTGGGAGTTGGCTTTCACTTCCTAGCAGTGCACCTGGTTGCTGCAGCAGGAAGTTTCTCCAAATCTGTCACCTGACACGCTCCCACCTGGCCTTTGTGTGTGTTTGATCCCGCCTTTTCTGCCAGGAGGCAACAGGAGGAGGAGGAAAAGAGGGATAAAGCCTTAAAGGAGGTAAAGTAAGGCGGCTGTATGTGTTTGGGGTGTGTGGGAGTGGGCTGGGGGAGGAGTGGTTGGGTCGAGCAGTTGCTGACACTGGTGGAACTGTGCTGGTGGCACACAACAGGCTGGCAGCGCTGAGGAGCCAGTCCAGGGACCCTTCCTGACCCCCACCTGGTCAGCAAAGACTCTTCAGTGGCCTTAACAGGAGTGGCGAGCACACAAATGGGCCTGACAGCTCATTACATCCCCCCTATCTTTTGTTTGTTGGCAAAAAACAAATATTTGCTTTATACTTTAAAGCTGTGCATCCTGCCTGCGGAGCCTCTCCGGATCTGGCTGCAGGTGTTGCATCAAACAGAGGTGGAACAGTGGCTGTAGTGTGGGGTACAGCTGTAGGGTCACACATGGTCCTGGGTAGGCAGAACTCCTGGCTGTCTGCTTGGAGCACAGGCAGCTTCCTTTTCTTAGGTGGGTATTGTGGCCTGCAGTATTTTTTGGCTGTATTCCCGAGAGCGAGCACTTCCCTGGCTCTTGGCTAAGCAGAAACTTAATTTAACACTTTTTCAAAGCATGGGGACAGCTCAGCCTGCGGCATTTCCAGGTGCAGATGAGATTAATTTGCTTATCTTAGTTGAGGGCAGGTAGTTGTGCAGGGGAGGTACCAGAGTCAGGATGTTAAAACACAAAGAAGTCAAGTGTTCCTCTGTTCCTCCCCCGTTGTGCGAGCTCGTTTGCATTAAAACACCCGTCTGGCAGATCTGCTGCTGGAGCCTTCCCTCCATCTCCTCCTCCTCCTTCATGACTAGCTTTGTTGGGGGCCAAGAAGCCACCGATGAATTGTGACTGGAAAGCGCTGAACTTAGAGGGGAGATGAAAAAAAACCTTCAAAACATTTGCAGCCCTGGCAGCGGGTCCACGGGTCGCTGATGGGGTTTATCTTCTGACATCATGAGGATCTCTGACATTTCTAGCTTAGAAACAATAACTTGCCTTATCCGTGGTCATGTTTTTCTAATTAAAGACAAAGCTTGGTAAATATTTTTTAAATGATTGAATTTCCCAAGTATGGAAAACACATGTTGGGAGTCAGGCTGGCTGCGTCCGATGCGCCTTTTCCCACCACGTCCCTCAGAGCACGCAAGTGCAAATACAGATTTAGAGCTGTGGGTGACAGGTTTATCTGGGATGATTGGCAAGGATTTATAAACCAGGAGGGGATTTACTTTGCTCTCCCTCCCTCCTCTTCCCCCTTCTTCCCCCGCCTCCCCGACCCCCGTCTCAGAAATAGGAAATTGGGATCACATTAAACCCTAATTGGTTTGGCTCCAGCGCTAGTTCGGTGGCTGCCAAATAGTTAATTTATTGCGTGAGAGTTTGGCCATGTGTTGAGAGGCAAATTTGCTTGAAGCAAGGCATCTCTGTAACCTATACATCCATTCCTGTGCCAGGTCCTGTTTACAGCATCTCCAGAGTGGGGTGCAGGGGTTGCTTTCCGTGCCCAGCCCGGCAGGACAGCGCAGGGGGACCTCGCCTCCCTCGCTCCCCTGCCAAAACGCTTTCAGGGATTGTTGCCTAAAAGAGCTTAAAGTGGTTTTAGCTGGACTTGGCGCTCAACGTTTGGGAGCTGCCAGCTAGATAAGACGTGGGAGGCTCTCAGGAGAATAAATGCATCTGTTTGGGAGATAGCAGCAGGCCTGGGCTGTCACCGCGGAGCGGGGCCAGGTGGGGAGTCCCCGGGGGTGGCAAGATGGCTTTTCCTGCACTGTGTCAGCAGGGACAAGCGGGAAGCTGGCACATCTGGCTGCCCCGCTGAAGTCCTCCTTGTTCCTGCCCTTCTCCACGGCGGCTGTCGGACATCCCGGATTTGTTGTCACTTGCTCACGGACCCATGGCATCTAGTGGTGTTCGGTTCCTGTGGAGTTTTCTGGAAGATGGGCTCCAGCAGAAGAGCTAGCAGAGGTTTGCAGGACAAGCAACCCTTGCTGAGGCCATCACTGCCTTCCCTGGCACTTGACAGGGAATTATTTGGATTTGAGAGGATACTGCAGCCAGAGTTAAAGACTCACTGCTAGCACGTCTCCGGTGTGGAGCATGATTTGAAAGAGGCTGTGTAAGGAATAAATCCATGGCTGTGGCATTTTATTTTGTTCCTCGCTGAGTTAAATAACAAACTCTGTGTAAGTGAGCTGCTTCCAGCTCCGAGGCAACAGAATTATCACAGCCGTGCTCAGTGGAGCCCTTTCTGTGTCAGCTGCTATTTCCATTGTGAACTTGATACCTGAAGGCTCAATATTGTGACCCTTTAATTTTCAGCTGCTGAAATGTCCCCTGCGAGCTGGCTAAAGGGGAAGAGCTCAGAGGGGAACTTGCAATGGTTATGCAGTAGGAGCAATGTGTTTCTTTGGGTATTTCTTAAGTGCTCAGTGTTTAGGAGAAATTGATAGGTAGTAGCTAAACACATTTAGCAATACCTTTCTTTCTGTAGCTCTCGCTTCCTGGGATGTAATAAAATCCATTAAGTTCTATTTATGATCAAAGGCCCAGTATAGCAATAGTTTTATTTGGATAATTATGGCTGTTCTACCAATAATGAAAATAGTGCACACTTCCAAATACTGCAGTGTTTAGAGGGGTGCAGGGTTGGCACAGCCAAATGTTTGCAAGTTTTGCTGAGGAGTCAGAGAGATACCAGTTAAAAAAAACCTGGGATCAAGCTGAGTCCCTGTAGGAAGGCATGTCCTGCCCACAGGTGCCACGTTGGGCCACGCTGCCCTGGGCTTTCCAGCTATCCATGGAGGTGCAGCAGGGTTAAGCAGACCAGAAGGGGTCAAATTTGGCAGGTTTCAGAAGCAAATGTGGTGGTTTGTTTTGGAGAGAACCTTTTCGTCCCCAGGTCTGAAGGCAGGTTCAACATTCAGCTGGGAGCAGCCACTCCCCACTTGTGCATCTCCTGCCTCGTTTGAAATGCAGCCACTTCTGGGACGAGCTGCTGTAATTACTTTAAAGCACATCGTACTTCCACCACTTTTGGCAGGAAGGAAGGAGGAATACTGTACTCCATCGCCAGACAAAATAGAAATCAACAATTGGGATTTTTCTCAAAGAGCAGATCTATCTTCTCTGCCATTAAATCCGAGTTGGATGGGAGCCTTGTACCCATTTTGCTTTCCCGGTGCGAGTGTGTCGTTCTGCAGCTCGCAGCCTGCGTTCATGGGAAGATTTAAAGCAGCAAATTCTAGCCAGGAATTCTTTCTAGCACTTTGCTTTCCTTCTGCTGTTTGCCTCCCTCTTCACACTACAGATGCTGATGGATCACCTTCCATGGTGAGTAACGGGACACGCTGTACTTTACGTGGTGCTGGGAAACCGTGTTGTCCTCAGGAATGTTCTTGCAGAGAGGCACTGCCACTCCTGAAGCAGCACGGGTCAGGAGCTGTGTCACACAGGCAGTGCCTTCTTCTTGGGGCTCCCGTATCAGCCACTGCAAATCAGCTCACGCTGGAATTGTGGGTGGCTCACCTGCATCCATTTACTGGTGTTTATTCACCCCTCTGCTGCAGAGCACCTGACTTCAGATTACTGCCCCTGGCCCACCTGAGTTTCCACATTCCAGAATACACTGGTGGTGTCCTTTTATCCCCCCAAGGGCTGAGTTTTTTCTGTGAGAGCTCGGTTTTCCCTCTTTATCTAGGCATGCTGAGCACCTAGAAGTTAATGTGATGGAATCTTCTGAGGGAGAGTCTTGGTTTTGCACTGCAGTACTCCAAAAACATTCCCAGGTGCTTGTCTGACTGTTTTCTTCTTGAATATATTTGTCTTGTTGAAGAACCCTTTTTTTTCCCTGTATGGTATTGATTTTATCAAGAGGGAGAATAAAACCTCTTTGTGCATATGAATAGGTAAATAACTATCAGAGCACACAAACTGTTGAGCAGGTGATTTTTAGATATTTCTTGATTTGTCCTCTCCCAGTTTTATTTAAATGTTCAGTCACTGCAGTTACTGTGTTCATCAGGATTTATTTCCCATTTAATAATTACAGTAGTTTCCTTTGAGCCCTGTGCCTCTAATTAAGAAAGCTAAGCTTGAGATAAAACTAATGGAATTAAATTTGTCATGTTTTTCTGGTAAAATACGCTCAGAAAAAAAACCAGGTAGGCTCAGTCAATGCTCCTGAACATTGTTTACCACATCTTGATCCTCCACCTGTGCTGAGGACTATCCTGGTGGCATAAGGACAGTAGAGCACCAAAGACCAGGATGTGATCCATGCAGGAATTCTTGCCTTCAGTCTCACAGGTACCAAACAAGATAGTTTGGTTGGCACAGAATCTCCCCTTTTCCCTTGTGCACATGTAAGGATTGCCTCAGTTTCCACCAGCACTGCATTTTTACTGTCCTGCTGCTGCTCCTGCTGGTCTGAGGTGGCCCAGGAAGCTCTGGAGAAGCTGGCAGCACCACTCTGAGCTGGTCCAGCTTCAGGTGTGCTCTGGGCAGGTGTGACCCTGTCCCCATCCAGGCTCTGAGAACCTCTTTTGGTGAAGGGCAAGCCAGTGGACAGCTCTCCCTGAGTACATGCAGCACACCAGGAATTTAGCTCTGTCCAAAAGGCCGTACTGCTCCAAGCAGCAGCTCCGTGAATGGAGATGCACCTCTTCACACCTCCTGTGTTTTATAACACAGGAGCAAAATATTCAGGGCATCTAAATAGTTTATGGCCCGACAAACAAATTCTGGCAGTGGGAGCACGAGTTTCCATCTCATTAAATTGTTGGCAAAGCCCTGGTAATTCCAGTCACTGATACAGCACAGGAATTATCCCTCAACACGACTGGTCGTGTCAGGTCAGAGCATCACTGCTTTTTCTCAGCAATTGTGTGTTTGTACTTGAGGGGAAAAGAAAGTGTTGAAATGTCAATTAACTGGGTTCTTCTCTGGGGCTGGAGCAAGGTCTTGTGAGGTCAGAAAAAAGTGTCTGTGGATTTCTGCACCTAAGTTGTAATGAGGAATTGTTCTCAATTTTTTTTTTTTTTTTTGTCATACAAAACCTGACACACATTCCCGGTTTGGCAGAGGCTCTGAAGTTTATCTTGGAGCTCAGCAGCTGCTCTGCAGACCAAGACACAGTTCCTACCATCTCCCAGCTCTTTGGGCTGTAGGAAATTACTGGACCTTTGGAGCCCCTGACTTGGGGCAGGTCAGCTGTATCATGGCCATTCCCATTTGGGGAAGTGTGATGTGAGCTGGAGAAAAGGAGTGGGAGATGCCAGTGTCCTCTGGCTCCTGTGGCAGGCAGAGGATGAGGTGTTTTGTTGCTGGAGTGGCACATGTGTCCAGAGGCATGGGAAATTTGCCTCCAGCACTGTTACAGATTTTAAGGTGTCTTGCAAGCAAGAGGGAGCAGTTTGCTCTCCCTGCCACGTGTTACCTTCCACAGCTTTGAGACAGCCACATGCAAAATTCATTTTAGAGGTCGGTCATCCAGTCCCAGAGACTAAGGAATGTTGTAGTACGGCTTTTATAAGATTTATATGCTTTATCAAAGGTCCTATAGTTTTCTCATTAAAGCAGGATTATCCTGCTGGGATTAGCTGTTCTGCATGGGTGAGGAAGACAGGCACTCTGCAGTTTCATAGTGAGATGCACTGAGAAACAGGAGAGCTGGGGGGCCCAGGAGACACAGGGATGCAGGTGTTTGGAAACGGGGCCCGAGAGGGGCTTTTACAAATGTCGCCTTGATTTGACTTGACTCCTGAACACGTGGGAGAATGGCAGCAGGCTGCACCTCCAGCACTCCTTAGCATCCAAACATCCCAGTCCTGAGACTCGTCCTGGCATTTAACAGCCTCCTCAGTGAGAACCTCAGGGAGTGAATTTGCAGCTTTTCCATATGCCGAAACAAACAGGCAGGGAAACCTTTTAATTTGCACAAGGATCTTCTATAGTCAATACAAGTTGACCCTGCAGGCTTTCTGGAACTGATTCCTGTCAGTTTGGCCTTGCAAGATTTAATTTAACCCTTAAATTATCTCCCTTTCCCCCAACATTTTATTACATAGACACTCAGAATGGTTGGGTTGGAAGGGACCTTAAAGACCATCCTATTCCAAATCCCTGCTGTGGGCAGGGACACCTTCCCCTATCCCAGGTTGCTGAGAGCCCATTCCAACCTGGCCTTGAGCATTTCTCGTGGATTTTTTTTCCTGTGTGACTACAATACTGAATTCAGCTCAAGTCACTTGAAAATTACTGCTAAGTAACAAACAGCTTCTTTTGCTGGTTCTTTGGTGACCATAAATGTCTGGATCTTGTTGGGAAGTGGGTTTGGGGTTTTTTTTAATGCACTGTCTGCCTCTCCAGTTTATAGTAGAATAGTTATATACCTTTGTGTTGTTAATATAAATATTATTAATATTTGTGTTCTTAATAGAAATACTATTAATACTGCCATCACTGACCAAGAGGAAAATGGTGCAAAGAAATGCTGAAGCAGCACTGCTAACCAGGTAGTTGTATGATGCTGCTGCTTAGTTGTAAGGAGTCTCCAACAAGAATGAACTGTTAAACTAAAAGCCTGTTCAGACTGCAGTATTGACTTGAAGAGAGGTGTTAACTTGACATGACTGCTGTAAAAATCCCTTAAAAACAGTCCTAGTACTTCTCATGCTCTGCTCATCATGACATTCCCTAGAGGATGAGTATTTGTCAAATGTTGTTCTAGAGAAGTGAATTTCCAAGTATTCACCCGGTCAGACAGCAGCAGTGAACAGGACAAGGGTCTTCCTTCCTCTGTCCCAAGGGAGCCTCCTGCCAGCCTGGAGCCCATCAGGGACCTGGACACGTGCAGCTCCTGTGCTGGTTGGGTTGGTGCAGCCCAAAGCTGGTGTGTGAGAAATGCAGCTGGTGTAGAGGTACAATCATTGGAGCATCCAGTGGTGGCCTACTCTGAGTAGGACCCGTGCTGGATTTAGCACTCCTTTCCACATCTTTGGGAGGTTTTTGGTGGCTGGTCAGTGCAAAGCTGCCCAGCTGAGCTTTTCAGGTTCCCTGGGCTCAAAGGAAGCAGATTATTAACCACAAACACAGCACCTACAGCCCTGATACAGCCTTAAATAGGGCAGGAGCTGCTGTAACTCTGATCTCCCCCTGCAAGCAGGGCAGGGCTGTGGCTCACCAGGTGTTTGCCTTCAGCTGCAGCTGCTCCATCTGCCGAACCAGGTGGAGATGTTTGGGGTATAGGGAAAACACAGCTGGGAGAAGTTAAGAGCAGCCCTGGGAGGTGCTGGCTCACCTGGGCAGAGAACATCCCAGAGCAGGCTCGAGGCAATAAACTCAGCTTCACCTTGGCCACAGCCCTGGGTAGCATTAATGAAATGAAGAGGAAATAAATGTGTTTGAGCTGCTGCAGTTTTGTTGGGTTTTTCCCTTAGTAGTGACAGCCAAATCACATTAGATCTTTCCAGAATACTGCAGTTTAGCTGCCTCTGCCATCAACTCCAACCCCACTTCAGAGGAGCTTTGCTGATGAATCTTTCTTTATCTCCTGCTCCAGGTTTTTGTTGTTGTTTTTTAAGTTAAAATGTCTCCTTCTTATTCTTCTCCCTGAGTTGGGTTTTTTTTAATGTAACTCATGATGTCGAAAATGAAGATTTTGATGACTTTTGAAGTTTCAAGTTTAGTAAACCTGAGGTTTGGATTGAAGGTAATTATTTTCTTGCTATTTCCTCTCTGTGCATGCAAATTAACTTCACCATGCAGGTGTTTAGGTTCTTCTGGCTCTTGAAGTTGTCTGAACAAGTATGTCCAGTGTGTGGGGTAGAAGACACCTGTGTGTCTTCTGGTGCTGCTGGTTGGTGTGGAAAGAGCACTCAAGGGAATGAGTACAGCTCTGGGTGAGGGGGGTGACCCTAAATCTATGCTGGAGACACCTGTGGATGCAAGGGTTGGGGACAGCTGTGGTGCTGTGGGAAGGACCTGATGCCTGCATCCGTTCTGAGTTTCCTCTTCAGCTCAGTTGTTTCAAGCTGCTGCATGTTAAATCCTGGAAGGTGGTAAGCCTGGGTGGGTTGAGGGCTTTGTCAGCTCGGTTTTCTCCAGCCCTTTCTCTAGGGAGAAGGTAAGCGTAGCTTTTTGAGATGTGGTTTTCTGTACCTGTTGTGTGTTGTTGAATGAGTTTGTGTCAGAGGGATCTTGTGATTGGATCATCCTTCTGTTGGAAAAAGTCCATCTGTCGAGACAGAAACTTTCCTTGAGAGCAGTGTGTTCTCTCTCAGGAGATCAGATACCACCCTAAGCACTCCATATCTGTCTTTACTAAACTGTACAGTGTGGCCTAAATAAATATTTACTGATTTGGGTCTTTGGCATCCTGGTAGAGCTCTGGCTGCTTGACCTTTGGCTGTCCTCATGTCCTCTTGATTTGTGTAATTTTGGAACAAATAGTGGGTTTTTTTCTTTTTTTTTTTTTTGTTTGGTTTCAGTTTTGGTTTTTGGAGGGTCTTTTTGGTTGGCTTTTTTTTTTTTTTTTCCCCAGTAACCATATGAAAGGGGAAGACTTTAAATCCAGGTTTCACAAGATAGGGTTGTTCAGGTCCAGGGCTCCAATTTGTGAAGGCAATAAACAGTGTCCTCAGCTGCATCTGGGATTGAGCTGGGGGATGGATGGACCCTGGCAGGTCCTGGTGCATCCAGCAGTACCCCCAGACACACTGTGGTCCCATTACTGCCTTTACTGGGAGAGGAGGGCCCACCCCAGTGTGACCAGCTGAGCTTGGCTGTGACTCTTGGAGGAACAGTGTAATGGGAGTGACAGAAGAGTTGGGCCAGAAGAGAAAAATTCATGTTAGCTTGAGTATAGCTTTTCATCCTCTTAAAATTCTTCTGCTTCTTTGAAGTGTGAATCCCAGATGCTACAAAAGTATTTTTCCAGACACGGCTGTGCTGTCTTGCTGTGCATTTTCCACCAAATTGCTGAATTACTGTTCTCCTTCTGGTCTTCAATTTTTTTTTTTTTCCATAGCTTTATCTATTTGTCTCTATGTTTTACATGGCCAAAACTCATTCCTGTCTCCCATACCCATCTGAGCACTCCCCCACGAGGCAGCATTCCCACCAGGCTGTGGTGGAGGACAGGAATGCTGCCTTTTTTTCCAGGAAACTTGTAAACACGAACTTCCTGTTGACATGAGCTGTAAATCTGCAAATAGGCTCTGCTTCCGGCAGGAGGGGAAAGTAATAAAATTTCAGGTCCTTGTTCACTGTGCCTGGTCCTCCTTGAGCTGCATCCAAACACTCCAGAGGCAGTGGAAGCACAGAGAACCTGCTGATTGCTCTGTACCTCTGGAAATGAGTCTTTCCTTTGATTTTTTTTTTTTTTTTCCTCCTTCAGGCACCCAAACAGATGCAATGCTAATAGAAGCCAGTTGGAGAATGTCAAAACCCTGATGACTCCAAAATGATGCTTCATTTGCTTGTTTTCCCCTTTCCTTTCTCACTGCTTCTCCCACCACTGAGCTGATTTTCAGTTTTGGAGAGTTAACTCTGCCTTACATCCACACCAGGCATTTTGGGATAATGAGCTGGCCAAAGTCTGGCAGTATTGGCAGAGCACACCAATAAGTTCCCCGTGGCACACATTTTTGGGAGGCTGATGCATGCTTTAATTCTGGGAGGGTAACAGGGTCAGGTAGCAGGCACCTGGGCAGGTGGCTGAGCTTGCTCAGCACATTCCAGTGGTTGGGAGGACAGTGATGATTTGATGATTTTCAGGATCGGCTGCTGGGGAAGGGATGGAGGCAGATGAGGAGCCTGGAAATGGTGGAAGCAGAGAGTGGCGAAGGGAAGCAAAAATACGGCAAAAAAAGCAGATTAAACAACGAGACTAAAAGCATGGTAGTGGAAAAAAAAAAAGGAAGAAGTGGGTACAGGACACGGCAACAAGGAGCAACGGGCAGGATAAAAGGAGAGCCTGGATGGAGGCCGGCCTCCCTTAATAAGCATGCCATTAATGAAGGCTGTCCTGCGGCAGCACGGGGCTGTGCCCTGTCCCCTGTCCCCTGCCCGCCGGGCTGGCCCTGCCGTGGCTCCGCGCCCTGCCAGCGCTCCGGGCGGGGTGGGAGGCACATGGCAGCGGTGAAAGGGGAGCCTCTGCCGCCCCTGTGCCTGGGTGGGCGTGCTGGGCCTTTCGTAAACTAATAGCTCCCAGCAGTGCTGCTAAATCAGACTTTGTGGAGCCGGGAGCGCAGCGCTGGAATGCCGGGCCAGGCGCAAAGGGCTGCGCTGGGCTCTTTTTTCTTTTCTCTCTCCCCAAAGCCAGCGTTTGTCAGGTCTAAAGGGTCAGCGGGGAGCAGGAGAAGGGAGCTGGCGAAGAAAAATGGGTAGAAAGGAAATAGGGGGAAAACTAGCAAAAAAACAGGTTTGAAATGTGGTTTCTGTGATGGGTTGGAAGGAAAGGAACCCTGCTCACTGCTAAACCTGCAAAGCCAACAAACTGGGATGCTGCTGGGGAGTCTTGCTTAAAATCCACAGCTGGTGGTTTTGCTGGGTGTCATGAACAAAACAACTTGGCATTTTATTTTTATTTTTTTAAAGGGAGATTGGAATTTGGATATTTTAAATCAGTGTTACCAGGTTAGTGACATCTAATTAATGAGAAAAGAACCCTGCTTGGGTGGCTGTGTGCTGGGGAGGTACCACTTTTCTCCTCTGAAGCACTGGGAAAGGAGCAGAGCCCCAGCAGCCCTCACAGATGTGCAGTCCCAGGGCCTGGAGCAGAGGGAAGCTCAGGGTGAATTTGGGGAAAAAAAGGAACCCAAGATAAAGAAGGAGAAGCTCTTTCTGTTAAAAGAGCCTGAGATAAAGAAGGAGGAGACAGAGCTGTGGCAGGGAAGGCACCAGGGGAGGGAGGTGCTGGAAGCAAACTGGGATGTAGTGAGCCTGCTGTGGGGAAGGGGCTTAGGATACATCACGTGCATTTTATTACTCACAGTGGCCCCTGGGATGAGGCAAAACCCCCAAATTCTGCTGCTTTGTTAGGCTTTAACCTGTGCTTTCTTAATTGTAAATGGTCTTGCACATGTGGTGGTGGTGAGCACTGGGAGCCTGGAGTAGGGTGCCTGATCCACACTCGGCTCTCAAAGCCACCACCTCACCTGAAAAAGGGAGGATTTTGGCTTCCAAAGCCTGTCTGCACCATAAACAGGCACTGAAGAGGATGGTCTTGCAAGGAGTGGGGCAAAACTGTCAGATGTAGACAGGAAATTGGGTTTTCCAAAGCAGTGGAGAGGTGGCTGAGAGCTGCAGCAGGGCTCCATCCACACAGCTTCCAGCGCCAGGAATGCTCCTGGTCTGGGTGTTGGGCAACTAAAGTTGAGAATCACTGAAATGACAATTGGAGGGGAGTGGATGTACGTATTTGAACAAATCTCTGTAATCAAATGGCACTGCTATTGATCTGGAAAATACTGTCAAGCTGCAGGGCTGTTCGACTAGAATTAATCCTCTGCAGGCTGGATTTTACTCTCTCTCCAAATAGGATTACTCATTTTTTCCATATTTCTGTGTTTGGTTTAAATACCCGTGACAGCTACAGAAGCTTGGATTTCTAATCAGAGCAGGGGTGTTAGATTTAGGAATTGGTTTGTTGTTTTAGAGGGGATATTTTTGCACAGGATATCAGTTCCTGCATGTTTTTTTTTTTTTTTCTTTACATATGTGGCCACAAGAATAAAGCATCATGTGCTTAGGTGATGTGTGTCCCCTCCCTTAATGGGTGGCCAGGAGTAGTTTCAATAACTTCCTCAGGTTGAGTTTAATTCCTTGTTGCATCTTTGCTCCCCCTGATTGTTTTGGGAATTTTTTTGGCTATGTCTGATTGTGGATGTTCTGGGTGTAAAATTCTTCCAGCTCAGTTAAGGCTGACTTTTAATGTGGTTTTCCCCCTCTCTGGGGAAGATTAAAATGGCACAAAAACCAAACACTGCTCATGTTCACTCCTGAAGGAGGCAATGTGATTGGATTTGGGTTTTGTTGAGGGCTGGAGCTCTTCTGCTCTGGGGAGGGGCTGGGAATGCTGGGGATGTCCAGCCTGGAGAAGAGAAAGTTCCAGGGAGACCTTAGAGCCCTTTCCAGTGCCTAACAGGGCTCCAAGAGAGCTGGAGAGGGACTTTGGACAAGGGTCTGGAAGTGATGAGAGGGTGTGCCTTGGCAGGGTTAGACAGGATATCAGGATGGAATTGTTCCCTGTGAGGGTGGGCAGGCCCTGGCACAGGGTGCCCAGAGCAGCTGTGGCTGCTCCTGGCAGTGCCCAAGGCCAGGCTGGACAGGGCTTGGAGCAGCCTGGGACAGTGGAAGGTGTCCCTGGCAGGGAGTGGGACGAGATGAACTTTAAGATCCCTTCAAACCCAAACCATTCTCCACAATTCTGTGACAAATTAAGCTTGTTAGCATAATCTTCCAAGTGCTAATTCAAATAATGGATGTATTGAAAAGAGGATGTTTGTTAAATGTGATAAATTTGCCAGGAATGGAGAGGTCTAATCTCTGTTTTGGGGATTGAGCTTGAACTCAAGGCAATGAGTGTCCCTTGCAACCCCACCAGCATCGCTTCAAAGGGAGCAGTCCCTTCTTGGCTCCACTGTCTTGTAAGGCATAAAGAAGGCAATAAAATGTTTGACTTTCCTGCCAGACCTGAGCCTGGAGGAGGAGGAGGATCCCAATTGGTTTCCATCAGATTCCAGTTAGCATGAATTTACGGTTTCTACTTAGTCTGATAAATGGCTTTGGCTGCCTTAGTGCATTTGGATTTATTTTTCTGTGCAATGGAAAGTGGTCAGCTTAAAAAGGCAAAGGCTTTCCAGGGTTGCCTTGAATTCAAGTGAAGCTTCTTTCTGAGGTAAGAACACAGCAGGCAAAAAATAAATCTGAGGCACATCGTGAAATATCTGTGGAATAGCAGAGAAATCAGAAGCAGTTTGGGTCTCTTGTGCTCGCTGTGGCAATGGGCTGTGATAGGCATAAAAATTTCACTGCAAACTGGAAAAATTCTTCAGATTTCCTTGCTTTCCTCAGAAACCACACTGAGCAGCAGGTATCAATAGCTCCCAGTGTTCAAACTTTGCTTGCATCGTTCTTTCCATGGAACATTCCCAGGAGAAGAAAGCAGAAGCAGATCAGCATGGTGAGCCAGGGAGAGCAGTTCTCCCCGTGCTGCCTGCACTTCTGCTTCCTTCTGCTGTGCTGGTGATGTCTGGGCTACAAAATCTGCTTTAGTGCATATTTAGGAGCAGACAAGCCTCTTGGGAACAGTGAGAGGGGTCAGTAGATGACATGTGGATGGACTCCTTGTGCCAGATTGGATGGGGGTTGGAGCAACCTGGAGCCCTGGCACAGGTGCCCAGAGCAGCTGTGGCTGCCCCTGGATCCCTGGCAGTGGCCAAGGCCAGGCTGGACAGGGCTTGGAGCACCTTGGGACAGTGGAAGGTGTCCCTGCCCATGGCAGAGGGTGGGGTGGGATGAGCTGCAAAGTCCCTTCCAACCCAAACCACTCTGGGATTTTGTGATTCTATACTTCACGCACCTGCCTCTGCCAGTGGTGAGCTCAGGGATGAGCTTAGGGATAGGTCACGGTTTGGGTGAGCTGAGGCACATGGATCATATGTAAGACACAATCCATGAGCCTTTCAAAGAAGGTTAGGCAATGACTTCCTGGTGTCCATAGTTTTTATACCTGGAGAACCCAAAAGCACACATCTATCTTTCTTACTCTAACGGTGAGCCGTGAGGTCTGGCTTATTCCTGCTTCCCTAGCAAGAAGTGGGGATGTCTTCCCTGAGGATGGTGGGGTTTTAGACACTGGGCTGTGGACACAGTGATGAAGAGTTGTGTGCCTTTTCATAAAGGTTTATAAAGTTGTTGTAACTATACTTAAAATACTTGCAGTGACCTGAGTTCTTGACATTTCAAGGTGCTTTAGGTTGTAAAAACATCGAAGAGATTTATTTGGCCATGGGTCGACAAAGGGTAGTTAGAACCCAGTTGTCACAGTTGTGGACAGCTTTTGTTTGTGTGAAGGGTTACAAGCTGTTCAGGTCCTTAAACTGAAATATGGTTAAAAAAGCAGGCAAGGGAACACCTTGTGCTAGTTACCTATTTCACATAAAGCCCCTTTATCCCAGCCCCAGGATGTCCCCTGTGCCTTCTGAGGGTACTTCTCTTATGGCTTTGACCCAAGGACCTGACAGATGCCAGGTGGCATCTCTTGAGCATCTGCTGTTCATCACAGAGCCCCCCTCTGTCACACTCAGACCAAAGTCAGCTTTTGAGTTCCCTGCCCAGTTCAGGCTGGTCTGGGGGTGGTGGGACAGGGCAGCACAGGGAGCAGCGGTGTCTGATGCTGGATTCTTAACGCTGGCAGCACAGGGCTGGTGCCATCTCCACTGGGGACAGAGCTGCAACATGAGCTTGCTTCTTAGAAGACGTCAGAGACTCCACATGAGAGCCACCGCTGTCGCCACGACCCGGCCGGGGACGGCTCCTGTTGGGGACCTCACAGCCTGAGGTGCCAGGGAGCCAACCATGAGATGCAAGTCCATAGGAAAATAACTTTATTAGTTCTGCTGTTGGTGGAGCTGCTTGGGTTGTGCCTCCCTTCATTGTCTGTGTAATTTAGAGATGGTTTTTCCATCTCAGCTTATGAAATATTGAGAGCTTCGCTATTTTGCGCAACCTCCATCAGAAGTGTCAGAAGCCCCAGCGAGCTGAACTTTCTGAACCTAAATGATTTATTGATGTGCCTTGCCAGCAGCCCCTCCAGTGGGGACTGGGGTGCTGGGGGCCACTGTTGGATCTGCCTGTTCCCGACCTGTTTTGCTGCCTGAGCATCATCTCTTGGGATGCTCCAGGTGTTTGTGTGCTGATACTTGAATGTGATTCACTTCTTTTTTCTTAACTGAAGCATGTGGAATTGCTGCTTTTGGGTGAGGTTTGGAGGAGGGAGAGCTGCTGTAAGCCTGTGTCCCCTCTGCCTGCAGCCAGTCTGCTCTTCTCAGAGTGATGTGTTTGCCCAGCCAGGGAAGCAGCAGCTTCATGTGCTTCTGCAACAGCCCAAAAATCTCCTGCCCAAATTGCCCCCCCATTATCATGCAGCATCCTGCCTATACTGGGAGGTCTGTCCTCTGCAGGAGGAGATCGTGGCCCCTGTGTTCAGGGACTCATGCCGTGCCTGCTTGCAGAATGCTTTTTAATGCTTCCTTTAAAGCAGCTTTCTCCCTTTACAGCCTTTTCCCCCTCCCAAAGAGAAGCAGAGGTACCTTAAACTAATTAGGAATAAGCAGCAGAGAAGCCAGGGTGAAGGGTTACGTGAGATGCCAGGGGGCAGTACCTCCAGAAGGTTTATGGACATAGCAGTTAGCAGTAGCCTGCCAGAGCACTGGGAATTTCATAAAAAGGAGCATTTTGCTGCCTGTGAACAAGTAACTATCCTGTCATGCCTGCACTAACTGTGGAGAATTTGGCATGTATGACTTTTGGACTTGTGAAAAAGCAGCATCCCCCAGCTTGAGCAGTGTCAGGCTCTTAGTTTGCTGGCTGGGGAAGCGTTGAGGTCCCTGGTTCTCAAAAAAAGTAGCTGGAGAGAGAGGTGTTGTTGACTGCAGAGATTTGGAAAGGATCAAGACCTGAACCTGTTAAGCTGTAAGGACTGGAGCAGCAGATCCCTTCTGAGATCTTAAAACGTGCCTGTGCATGGTGTGCAGGCAAAATGCAAACATTGCTTCTCCTCCTGGGGCGGTTTGAGAGGAGCTGGCAGTGGGATGGTGTGGAGCAGAATGGTTTGGGCAGTCTGGAGGGGTGCTGCCCCCTGCTCGGGGCAGTCCCCCGGCAGGCAGGGACGTGGCCAGGAATGCTGTTGTGTAAATCCGTGTTTGCCCAGCGCCCGGCTGGGGGTGAGTGGTGCCGGGCTGATGGGATTAGTCAGGGGCCTCCAGTTAATATCTGTTGTTCACGCCGCACCTCGGGGAGCAGCCTGTCAGGATTACCAGGAGGATTGTAGGTGGCACAGCAGCCACGTCTGTGCATTAATGGGAGGAGGGAAATGGTCAAATGTGGTCCTGCCCGATGGGTTCCTGCTCCGGGCCTCCCTCGCTGCTCTGAGATCTCTGGTGGAGTTTACTCCCTGTATAAAACATTTCGGATTTACATTTCCCTTTAACACTTCCTCTTCGAGCCGGGTAGTATGTTACGCATTTAATTGCTCTTCCTTTGAATTTTCCAGTCCGCGTTTGGTACCCTTGCAACATCAGTATCTTGTTATCTTGTTGTTGCTTCTAATTGCTAACACATGCCAGTTTTCCAGCGCCGCAAACTCTGGCACTGGGCTTGCGGGGATGGGGGGTGGAGTTTGCAGCGAAGATTTACGTGCATGGGGAAACCTTCGGAAAATTAATCCGCCGGTTTACCCAACAGCTCATCCCGGTTTCCAAAGCCAGGGCTGAGACAGCGGCTGCTGTGCCCCCGGTGCCGCACAAGGCTGCTTTGGGGAGGGGGGCGGCGGAGCCGCTTCTGCTCCTGCCGCTGCCTCGCTGTTCCTGCCGGCCATAAACAAATTGGGTGTATTTAACAAGTTAATGTCAGGCGGGCGGCGAGGCGCTGGTAGGTGTGTGCCTGGTGACATCAGCTGGCGAGCAGCCTGGCAGCAGCGCGGCGCAGGCAGGGAGCAGGCAGGGAGCCGAGGGTGTGTGCCTCTAAGCTGGGTATTCTGGCAAGGTGGAGAGCTGGTCTGTTTGGCAGGACCTTCCCATCTGGGATCCATCTGTGTTTCCCTGGAATCGGACAGGCGGCTCCAGGCAGTGAGAAATCGCAGATGTGCGGGACCTGACACATGTCCAGCTAATGAAAGGAGAAGGCAGGCTGGGCTCCGGCTGCGCTCGAAGATCACGGGCGGAGGAGGAGGAGGAAGAGCGCTTTTCTTTCTATTTGAAAGAAACGAGGTGTATTGCACAGCAGCTGGATCCTTGCAACCTCGCTGGCTAGGGTAAGCAAGGAACGGGATTATTTTGAAGCAGCGCTCGGCGTACCCGGGGCGGTGGGGGATGCTCGGGGGGATGCTCAGCCCTGCAAGGTTTGGGGAGCGCCTTGGCTTTCGCAGGCGGGCTGGGGAGAGCCTCCAGCTCGGGAGCAGGTACGGGAGAGGCTGGGAGCGGCGGCCGCAGCGCTTTGCCAGCCCTGCCTCGGTCCTCTGCAGTGCTGGGGAAAACTTCAATAGCCCAGCCGGCTGCATGCGAGGATTCTGCAGCTGAAAAAACACTAAACTCTCTCTGAGGAGAGCTGCGGTACAGCTCGTTCTGGGTTGCTATGGAATGTTTTGGTTTTTTTTTTTCCTTCCCCCCCCACCCCCCCTCCATGAGCAGAGGGCTGGGATTTGGCGTTTTCTGGGGAAATGGCAATGCAGGAAGGGTTTTGTGTGTTTCAGCAGAACGTGTTTTTCTGCTGTGCCTAGGTTTACTCTGGTTTCTGCATGCCGGTATTGAAGCTGGGGTTGGGGAGGGGGGGGAGGTGTAAACTGCAGAGGTGGGTTTCTTCCATTGGCTCCCAAATTTCCTTAATTTCCCCCGTGTTTTCAGGGCTTCTCTGCATTGTGTCAGAGGCTGCTCCCTTTTTGTCTTTGCACTCCTTGAGCAGCAACTGATGCTCCCAGCATCTAAATCTCCCAGATCAATCTTGTGATACCAGAACACATCTCCCCTATATATTTTCACTGTCGGGCTGTAGACAGGCTGTATTTTCTCTTTTTCTATTGTAATCCCTGGATCCTGTATATTTAGTTTAAACCTGCCCTTTTGCTCCTTCCCTGTCTTTTGGGAAGGTTCAGCAGTTGAAATTACTCCTCTGACCCTCTGGTGTAGCTTGTTGTAGAGATCCCTCTGTTGCATGTTTAAGCTGACCAAATATTTTCTGCCCCCTACACCACTCAGCTCCTGTGCAATGATACTCAGTCCATTTTATGTGCTGGAGAAATCCTGCCCAGCTACAGGAGATGCACCAAAATCAGCACTCAAAGTTTGGGGAGCTGAAATGTTGCTGAGTATCGCTTGCTGTCAGGCTGGAAAAAGAGAAAGGAGTATTTGCTGGGTTGCTTGGTGCAGGATGATTCTCTTTGGTGTTGCTTTGTCCAGGTTAGCTTTAAACATGCCAAATGACAGGGTTTCCTGAGGGAGAGCCTGGCTGGGCTCCCTGGCAGCATGCTTGGGCTATAGCTCTGTGCTCGGCCAGTTTGGCCACTCCATGGGCCACCTTAAGATTTTCCTTCTTTTGCAGCATGTAAGCATTTGGGTAGAGGCTTTTAGAAATACTCTATATTATAAGTCTGCTTCTAGATACACATCAAACACCCCTCCTGTGTGTCCCTGGAGAGGAGGCAGAAGGAGTGTGTGCACTTCCATGTCTCAAAGTGCACCAGCACAAAGGAGTTTGAAACCCCAAAAATGTCCAGCAAAGCCGTACAGGGTGTGATGATATCTAGGAGCAAAGAGCCGTGCTCCTCTGCTGCAGCTCTCCTGGAGACTTCCCGAATTTGTGAAGGCAGTGCAGGGTGTTGGAGCAGCTGCCCCTGCGGTCTCCTTGCGGGTCGAGCCCTGATTAAGCAAACGGAAGTTCTGCCGGCATCAGGGCAGCACGATTTGGCCATTAAACAACTAATTTGGTAGAGTCTTGCTCAAGCCCTGCAGGAAACTTTCTTTTTTTCCTCAGGCTCCTTTATTTTTAAAAAGGATTTGGGGTGCCTGATGAGCTGAGTGCTTAGATGAGAGAGGTGGTTGTATTTTGGGAAAGAGGGTAGCTTGAAACTCTTGTCGCCAGACCTGATAATGTTATAGAAATGCTGCAGGACATCCAAGTGAAGACACTTTTTTCCCCCTGCTATTGTCTGCTGGATGACATGATTTTCACTATTAATATGGAAAAGATGTTTAGTCTGATTTCTGGAACTACCTAGGCTTCACCTAAATGACTGTGTGCCCTTCACAGCCAGGCAGCCCAGCACATCCAGCAGTTAGAGAAACACACAAATAATGCAGAACTCAGAGACTCCAGTGTGGGAAACAAGGAAAAAGGAGTAAAGGAACGGCAGTTTGAGCAAATACTGCCAACAGGAAAGTGCAGCTAAGCCAAGAGAAGGATTTTGAAGGGTTTGAGGAAGGAGCAGAATTGCTAAAGGCAAGAAGAATAAATCGTTAATCTGAGAACTCTATTACACAGGGAATGCCCCGAGGAAAAGAGCAGAAACTCCATTTAATAGTGAAAATGCCAAGCCAGGCTCTGCTCTGCCCAGGGACTGGAGCCACAGCCCCTACTTACTTCCAAGATGCTGCTATTTTTGCAACTTGCATCTGCTGGTGTTGCAGAGGCTTGTTTAAACCTGCCAAAGCAAAGGCAGCTTTGCTCACGTGAACCCTGGGTCAGGCTGTTGGGTTTGGGTTTTTTTCTGGTTTATTCTGAGCCTTACAGGACCAGGGTCCCCAAGAGAGTGGGGTTTCACTTAATGCTGCCTCCCCTGTCGCATTGAGTGTGAGTCCCAAATTATTTTATTGCTGCTTCACAGAGCTTTGTCTTGCGTCACCCACGGCGGAATTCGGCTTGTAGAGGTTATCACTGGTTTGACAGGTTTGTGTGGTTTGACTGCAGGAGCTGAGTTTTCAAGTCAATCAGCCCTTCAGTCCCCAAATTGACCCATAAATGCAGTAACCACCAGCAGCATTTAGCAGGAGGCAGCGCTCTCCCACAGTTATGGGATGGGATGGGGGAGCCAGGTGGCCTCTTGTTTTCTCCAGATCTGTTTTTTTAAGCTTTGGACAAAAAACAAGATTTGTTTGACATGTATGTGTGATGTTTATAGTATAGCTGGAGAGCTGAACACAGTCATTTGGGGACTTGGACACATGCAGCAGATTTAAGTCAATGCTGGCTAGGTTTTAAATCTGAGCAGGAGATGGTCATAATCTGTTGCCTGTTTGGTTTTTTTCCCATTATAAAAGCTGGCTTATCCATACTTCTTCTGGGCTGGATTGTAAGCTTGCCTTTATCTAGTGACTATTTCCATATCTGATTGCTTGTTAGGAGCTAGGTATGAAATGTGTTTCGACAGACACTCCAGAGCAGTCCCTGGGGGCAGCATCACTGCAGGTCTCTGGGAGTCTGTTCAACTTTTATTTTTATGAGGGAGACTGCCTTAATTCATGCAGTGTTCAGGGAACGGCTGGAAAAACCTTTGTTTAGAGCAAGAGCAGCAGCCAGGAAGAAATGGTGAGCGGTGATCCCACAGTTAAAGTGCAGCACAGAGAGGCTTGGGTTCAGTTCCTGGGTCTGCAAGCAATTTTCTGAGGCAGGACCTTGACCTTAGCATGGCTTTGTGTGTCAGCAGCTTATGTCCAACAGGACAATAGCAATTTCAGAGGTTTCAAAGCATTTTAAAGTGTAACTATCATGCCTTTTATTGGGCTGGGCAGTGGCATTTTTATAAGCTAAGCTTAAGGTTTTAGAATAATGCGTACTGAATTTCCTCGACGCGCTGCCGGCCGTGGGATTCCCATCTCTGGTGGCTGCAGCACGACTTGGGGTATTGAAGGAGGACACTCACAGGTGGCCAGAAGAACCATTTAGAACCACCAACACTTGCAGATCTTCAAAGTCAAGAGTCAGTTTTCCTTCCTCGCCTCATCTGTGGCAGCGGGATGCCGCAACCTGCCGGCGGGATGCCGTGTAACCATCCCTTTCACCAAAAAAAAAAAAAAACCTCGAAATCCCCAAAAGTGTCGCTAGCCGTGGCGGAGGGGAGGATGAGGAGGCTGCGGCTCGGACCTGTTGCAGGGGGGAGCGGGCATTGTGCGAGCAGATGTGCCGGGCGCTGCCGCTCCGTGCGCTGCCCGCAGCGCCAGGTGCAGCCATTGTTCCGCTGCTCCCCATTCAGCCGCCCTCGCTGCCGCTCTGCGCCCGCTCCCGCATTGTTCCTCCAGGAAATTAGCATTAAAAACCCATCCCAAACCCCCACGTCCCTCAACTGCAGGTGACTGTTATTGGCCCCAGCTGCCACCCTTGTGCTTGATTACTTCCATATGGGGCTGTGGCAAGATGTAGGATCCTCTTATTGATTTTTTTTTTTTAATATTTTTCCCCTTTTTTTTTATTCCCAGCCTTTCCCTCCGCCCCACACAGACCCTTCAGCTTCAACAAAACCCTGAAATCTATTAAGCCCCCGATAGGCTCCAGTTGCTGTTACAACTGGGATGAACATTTTACAAGCAAAGCTAATTACACCCTCTTTGCTTTCTTCCTTTCTTCAGCCCCCACCCCATAAATGTAAAATAACCAGAGGGCAATTGGTAGTAAATTAAATCTTTGCAGTGTCCTGAGAGGAGGTTTCCTTGCTAGCAGGAAGAAGTCTGCTGGGCTTTAGATGTTTTGTTATCTGGGTTTGGACTTGTTGGGGTTTTTTTGGTGGGTGTTTTTTGTTTTTGTTTTTTTTTTTTTTGTTTTTTTTTTTTTTTTTTTTTAACTAGGAAATGGGAAACTCTGGCATACTGCTGTGACACACCTATTAAAGGGATACACAGATCCCAGCCTGGGTCTGGATAGGAAAGGAAAACATAATTAAACAAGTGGGATGTTAATTTGTGAGTGTAGTCAGCTGTTGAGAGGAGCCAAGGAGAAACTCCATGCCAACTGAGGTTACAAATTTCTAGGAGCAATGTGATTTTCTCCTCGTACGATTTATCTACAGGCAGATTCCATGAAAGTCCAGATCTCCTAAAATATCCCCTGGGGTATTCCCTGGGTTTTCCTCACGATAGGATGGGCTGCAGTTGGCAAGAGGAGGAGGGAGGGAGCATCCCTTGCTGCCCTGGCTGGGCCTGAGAAATGCACCTGCTCTCCAGAGGCACGCTGGGGAGCACGGGTGGGTCACGTCCTGTGACGTGCCATCGGCCCACGCAGCCTGACCCACTTTGTGCCAGGCAGGAGTGGAGGAGGGTGGCAGCTCATGCCCATGCTGGAGGCATCAGGCAGAGCTTCCCTCTGTGCCCCTGCCCGAGCAGCCTGGGGGCCAAAGCCCTGACCCAGGCCTGAGGTCGGTCGGTCACACCTCTCTGGAGAAGTGTTGGGTTTCCCTCACCCAGCTGGGACCCCCGAAGGCTGTGCTGGTGGGGTTTGTGCTGGAGGCTCCTGCCAGAGCAGCTCATGAGGGGATGGTGGTCCTTGGAGCACCATGGAGATGTTCCTGCTCCTGCCTGGGCCTCAGGGGCTGCTGAAGGTGAGACCTTACCAGAACCTGGTACGCCTCAGCTGTTCCAGCTTGGGAAGCCATTCCTCAGGGAATCATCACCTTTTGTGGCTTTGCATTCTTGGTGGTGCCCCAGCAGCCACTTCCATGGGATCTCTCTTGTTCCTGCTGGTGATGCACTGAGCAGTTTGAGCAGAGACCTGGCAGGGCAGCATGGCAGAGGTGCTGCGGTGTCCCATCGTGGTACAGATGCAGGAAAGCAAACCTCTAGCTGGAAATGATCCTAGAAATGCCCCTCTCTGCTCACAAAGAGACATGGAAGATATATCCATAATGGAGAATGACATTTTATTCAGCAGAGTCACTGCACTGAGACTTTGCTCAGATACAGAAGTCTTTAGGGACAGCTGGAGCTTGGTTGGTTGATCTCAAGATTACAGATGCAAACTTACTTATGGATGGGGAGTGGACTTGCCCTAAGGCTTTGTGTCTCAGCATTGGTGCTCCACCATTTGTCAGGCTGACCTTCAGCATGAGCTGCATCCTGTCTTTGATATGTGGGACCTGCCAATGTAGACTGTGAGGATTTAAAATAAAAATTCTGGTTGCTATCTGAGAATATTGTTCAGCTGAAGTACTTGGTTTATTTACTGCACGTCCCTCCTTCCTGATCCAGACCTCTCCTGGCTTGGCTGCCTGGCATGGACCACCCAGCTCTTCCTGGGAAGCATCTGTGCAGGTGCAGTGGTGGGGAAGGTGGACTTCTAAAAAAATCCCAGCTCTTAGGGGTGCTGTGCAGCCTGGGGACAGCCACTGGGTACAGCAGGTCAGAAGGTGGATGAAGGAGGCAAGGCAAGCTCATGGAATATCTCGAGCGATTTTCCTCAGACTTGTTTTAAACCCTTCAAAGTCAAATCTCAAACTTAGGGGGTTTCTTCTCCCTAATTAAATTAACAGGCCATATGGTGTTTACTGTGAGCGCCTGCAATATGGAAGGAGCTACCTCCTGGATCACTTTCTTTTTTCAAAAGCTGCTGCTTTACCTGATGTCACTGTTCTGAAATGTTCTTTTCAGCAGCGGGCATGAGGGGTTATTTCTGCCACCTCAGTGCTGTTGGTGTCACCTTCTGATCCCAGGGTTGAGCTGTACCATAACCTGTTTCTGCAGCTTTCTTTGTTTTTTCTTGTTTTTTTCTTAGGCCATTTTGCTGCTTAGTGAGGAGTGTGTATAAGTCAGGGTTTTTTTCATGCTTTTTCACATGCAGGTGATGATTCTTGTTCTTGGAGCTGAGGAGAATAGAAAACAACTCAGGGTGGTTTTTTGGGGGGATGCTAGTGTTTTCTTTTAACAACTGCTACCTTTTTTTTTTTTTCATTGAAGGTAACATGACCGTCTCAGAAATATGTCAAACCGCAAGTTTTGTAGAGTTTTGTTCTTTATTAATGGGCTGGTTTTAAAGAACTTACTTTGCATGTGCTGCTTTTATCTTTGCATGAAATGTGGAGGAGGAAGTGAAGACCTTGAGGAAGAAAAATCATTGGGTTTTTATAAGATCCTTGCAGTTAGCTGAACAGGAAACAGGGTAAGAATCTCTAAACTTGTAGGAGAAGTCAAGGAATGGAAAGTCTCGCATTTTGCTGTCTGTTTTGAGCTGCCCTCACTCTTCTAGCAGGGATTTTTGGTAATCATCATTTGTGTGCGAGTGCACTTGCTGTGAGCTCACCCTGCAACTCTCCAGTGGTGTACCTTAACCTCTGTCTGTGATTTTTAACTTGCTGGTGCATCTGTTCCATAGGGGCTGGGTGACCCTTCATCTCCAGCCAGTCTCAGCTGCTTGTGGGGTGTCTGAGCTCCCAGGAACAGATCCATTTGTGGCCGCTGAAAACACCCTGCCACATTAGCATATTCCTGCAACGTATGCTCCAAGGGTGTTTCTTTGCAGAGAAGCCTCTCTAAAGATAGCACCGTGAAGTTCTGTGTTGTCAACCAGGGACACTTGATCTAAAAAACAACATTTGATACACAGACAAGGTTTGCAAGTGCCATCTGGATTCTGGGAGATGAGCTAGGTTGTCTCTGTTTTGCATACACTCACCAGGAAAAAAAAACAAGTGTGTGCAGGCGGATGAATTCTTCAGAATCACCTGAGCAGAACTGTTTAGTCCACATGAGTGTCCTCAGTGACATGGGACACCTGTGTAATGCCATACCACTGGGTATCATGTCCCTCTGGACCTTCTTAGGGTGCTGGAAATAATTCTGTAGTTCAGTGATACGTTATTGAAACCCAGGTGGGATCAATTGAAATTCTCTCACACCAGTAGTATTTTAATCTCCTTTCCAGCATACTGCAAGGCAGAACCTGCAAATGATGCAAAGCCCTGCAGAAATGGGCATCTTTTTAGGGAGGTGGGGACGCAGGGAACGCAGATGTCTTTGTCTGGCTTCAGTTCTGCCTGGTGGAGAGGCTGTCCTCAAACCCATGCCAGTGCTGAGAGAAACCTGAACACCGTGAAAACCTAAAGTAGCTCTAGAGGGCTGGACAGCAAACTCCCTGTCCCCATCTTCCCAGGGACATGTAGCTTACAGAATGTATTTTCCTTCAGGGCCTATTTCTTGACTTTCTAGTTATCCTCTCATATGCAAATCTAATTTGCCTAATGGGCTGGTGAGTGTAATTGAAAGGCAGCCTGCACTTACACGATAGTGAAAAGTCTCACCTGTGCCCAGGCACAGATGGGGCTCTGCCTCACTGCAGCATCATTAGAGGAAATTTATAGGCGCCGTGTCACAGGCTTTGCTGTGACCAGGGAAGGAAGATGACAGTTTAGAACAGACTTGGGGCTTTGCTGGGTTGTTTTGTGCCCTGGTCTCACAACTTTGGCAATTGAGCTTTTTGGGTTTTTGTCTTGCCCTGTGCTCCAGTTGATGGGGAGCAGGTTAATGCAGGTTACTGGTAACTACTTGAGGACAACGCTAAGAAGGATGAATTGGAAAATCTTGTCTGTGCTGTGTGATGGGCTGAAAGCAAGTGCAGCAGCCGCTGAGCCAGCCTTCCCTCTCCAGTCCCTGTGCATCACTGAGTCTCCAGAGGTTATCCATGGAAATTCTCCACCTCTGCTGCCCACGAGCGGGAGGGGAAGGAGGCACACAGAAACAGTCACTGCTGTGCACCCATCTCTGCTGGGATAATTCCCTGAACAGACCAAGAAATTGTGGATCCCCCATCCCTGGCAGTGTTCATGTTCCAGTTGGACAGGGCTTGGAGTAACCTGGTCTGGTGGAAGGTGTTCAGGGGTTTGGGACAGAGTGATCTTCAAGGTCCCTTCCAACCCAACCATTCCATGATTCTAAACACTGAACTTTGATGGTTCTCCTGTTCATCCTGATCTCTCTGTGCCTGGACTCTACAGGGGATGCTGGCTCGTGGGGCTCCAGGTGTGTAGGGGCCCCTCTACATCATCAGGCCTCTCCAAAACACACCCCTAAGTGTGTTCCTCCTGTGCTGCCAGTTCCAGGGAATGGTGGAAATTTTCCACAAGCTGGTCAGGCTTGGGGCACAGAGGAGGAGCCATTTGTGTAGTGGTGTGAGGAGTGTTTTTAAGAGGCAGAATTGTCATCTTGGCAGGGCTCCTGTGTGTGCCAGTGATGGCAGGGACTATTAGCTGGGCAGCACTGAATGCACTTAGCGCCCAAGTGAATGAAGTGAGCTCTGCACAGAGCCAGGGAGCTGGGGAGTCATTAGTGAGCCTTGGCTACCTCAGTAATATCAGCAGGGCAGTGAGAGGGGTGTTGGTGTGGGCAGCAGTGCCAGGGCTGCCTGGGAAAGCCAGCCTGGCTGTGGGGCAAGGGACACTCCTGGTCACACAAGCTCAGGGTGGGTCCAGCTGGAAGGGACCACAGCAGCTGGGTCATCCCGGAGCACGTGGCACAGGGCTGTGTCCAGGCAGTCCTGGAACACCTCCAGTGAGGGAGATATTTGCCCTCCCTGGGCATTCCCACACAGTAAAGAAGTTTTTCACGTTCATGTGTAACTTCCTGGGCATCAGTTCCTGCCTGTTCCTCTTGTCCCCACAGAGCAGAGTCTGGTCCCTGCTGTGACCCTTCCCTGCAGACACTGACAGAGGGATGGAGTCCCCTCTGGCACTTGTAGGAGATTGTAAATAATGAGGATAAAAGAGATTTTCCAAGTCTTTTCCAAGTTCCTCATGATTTCTTGGACAACTCGCCCAATTTTGGATAAAGTCTGGTGGAGCTTTAGCCCTGGGGCTGGCTGGCAGTGATGAGCTCCTGCTCTTCAGCCTCCATCTGGAGAAGGGAAGACTCTGTGTTAGAGTCTGCTTTATATTTGGAAATGGTATGACTTCAGGGACCCAAGGGGGATGTTTTTCTGTATGCTTCCTTGATTGCTTCATTTTGGGTTTGTGGTAGAACTTGGTTATGGTTTGTTTTGCACTGCATTTGGTTTCTGTTTTGATTTTGCTAAAATGACCATTGTTTTCATCTAAACTGGCCCATCTGACTATGAGTTTCTGGACTGCTTTCTTCTCCAGATGGTCAGGATTTGTACCTGGTCTGTGCTTAACAAACAGGTTTGTTGTTAGTTTTGGGGTTTTGTTTCTAGTTTAATATAGGCTTTTCTAATGGCTTTGGGTGTCCTTGGTATTATTTGTGCCTCTCTGTGGTCACGTTGGTTGTTATGGATTAAATGTGGTTTTCTGCCTTGAGATCTCACTTCTTTCAGAAGTGCTTTTTTTAATTGCTGTTATTTACAGTTATTGGTAGTGGTGCTTGAGCTGGTAGCACTGCTGCTTTGTGTCTGCCTGGTATGCAGAGATCTTTTTATCCCAGTTTGTGCTTTACTTATTTGGAGTACTCTCTACTCACTGGATACCCCTACTCTTAAACCCCAGACCTGCTGTTCCTGTTCTCCTTAGCCCAGATCCCTGTGCTCAGTGATATTCATGATGCTCTAAGAAATCCAGATTTGCTCAGTACTGGTTGTTTTCTGAGGTCAGTGCTGATTTTAAGGTTCATTTATAGTGTTGGGGACCAAACCATCAAGCAGCAGGGTTTGGAAGATGGAGGACAGCAAGAGGGATGTCTTCTTAAATGGTTTTAAAGCTTGACTTTAAATTCCTTCTGTATGTCTTTAGTAATCAGGTTTAAAGCTCCCAAATATTCAGTCACTGGATGATTTTAAGGAGGGTTTGAATTCATCCTTTTATTCTAAAAGATTTAATGATTTTTCAGACTCTGTCCTTTTTCCTTGTGTTGCTTGAACTTCTGAGGTGCTCCAGGCTGTCTCTGCCCTGCTGTGCAGATCCCTGGGGTGTGTCAGTGTGGGATGGGGACCTGTCCAGGTCATGGACAGTGCCTGTGTTTGTTGTACCTAGTGAGGCAGGATCACTGTGGATGCCTGAGGAAAAGGACACATTTGGACAGACAAGGCTGTCTCTCCTGAAGGAGCTGCTGTGGCTGAAGGATTTCTGGGTTCTCTGATGACAAAAAACTGGAGTAAACCTTGCTGTCCTCATAACAATCTGTGGGAGCTGTTGTACAGACCGTGCACGTCCCTGTAGGAACTTGTCCTGCGTGTGGCCACAGTTATTCCCAGCAGCCAACTGGGAGCAGAGGCACAGGGTGGGCAGGATCTCAAGTGCCAGGAGTTGTGGGATTGGGATCTGAGCTCACCTGGCACTGTGATAAGGGATCTCACACCATCCCTCAGCTGCTTGGGGTTAAAAATGGACCAGGCAGTGGAGTGGACTCTGCTGGATGGGATGCTTTTCTCAGAGGAAACTCCCAGAATGGTTGTCCTTGGAGAGGCAGGGATTCATCCCGCAATGAGAACAGCAGGGCTGCTGGTGGGAAGCCTTCAGCAAAGGGGCTCACTGTGCTGACCCAGAAACAGCACCCTTCTCAGCACCTCCTAAATTTCTTATGGAATTGGCTAGAAAATGTCCTCCTTTCCCACAACTTTTCCTGCTGAAACTGAGAGCTGGGACATAAACCACCAGGCAGTGAAAAAAGAGGCTCGACCATCAATTTTGGGATGAACCAGACTCACAGTGCAGAAGCTGCAGGATTCCCTTGGGAAGGGGGTTGTCCTGGGGAAGCCATGGGAATGCCAGACCTGCAGTGCTCCCCTGGGTTTCCTGGAGCAGCTCAGCAGGGAGCAGGGCAGTGCTGCAGAGTGGGAGCTGTGGCCTCGCTGCACTGGTGGCCATCAGCTCCTGCTGGGATCTGCTCTGTGCACATTGCCCTCTCCTCATTTCTTTTGGTAAAGTCGGGCAGCAAGGAGGCTCAGGGTCCTAAATGGAGTTTGTGGGGTGGTGGTGGGATGAATTTGTGGCTTAAATCTCTTATGATGGATTTTTAAACCACAAACTCTGCTCAGACACCTCTAACTGCAGCATCTGTGTAAGAGGCGCTTGTGCAGGAGAAGCTGCAGAGCAGCCAGAACCCCCTGGGAATGCTCCCCTTGGATGAGAGAACCCTGTAACCCTCCCTGAGGCTCCTCCAGAGCCGTTCCTGAGAAGCCCAGCAAGGGCTGCAGTGGTGGTGGCCCCGTGCTGGATCCTCCATGGAGAGCTGTGGGTTCCCTGTGCAGCTCCTTGGGTCACTCCTCGGAGCCTGCTCCAGCAGTTCTGCTTTTCCCAAGCCTCTTTAAATCAGTGGATGCATTCCCATTGACTGTTTGGAGCTGCAGAGAGCCCCTTGGAGCTAATTAGTAATTAGAGGATGCCAATTAACCACGGTTCCCCAGGCTCTGCTGCTTTGCTGGGGCTGCTGGGTCGGAGAAGGAGGGAACAAAATGGAGCCCAGCACGAATGTGTTTCATCTGGAGAGCAGGAGAAGGGTGGAGCTGCTTGTTAAATGGCCAGCAGTCCAAGTTTTGAAAGGATTTATGAGGGCTAGATAAAATCATGTCCTAAAGGCTGTCTCGAAGCCTCTGTTAAGGTGGAAAATGCTTTCTAAACTTAGAGCTTGTTTCACTGTGTTTCCCCTCTCTTGGACCTCCCAAAATTTTACAGGTACAAAAGTTTCAGCTTTATTTACTGCATAGTGTTTAGCCTAGGCAGAATGAAAAAACAGATTTGCACTCTCAAAATTACAGTGCTCAGTTGTTTTGCTGTATAACCTGTGGATTATACGCCTGCCCACCTTGGGAAATGTGGTTCCTAAACTATGGCAGAATTTAAGGAATGCTCCTGAGGGAAACAGGTTTTTACTGCCATTGCCAGGGGAGACTCGGTCACTCAACCATGAGTTTCCCACTTGTTGGATCACTTCTTACTCTCTGGTGTAAAGTTGGTGTTCACTGGACCCCAGAGGGGTGAATCCATGGCCTTGATGCTCTGGTCAGGGAGCCATTTCAGAGCTTTTAGGAGTGTAACCCCTTAAAGCCAACTCTTAAAATTAATTTTTCTATCTAAAAATAGCTGAGATGGTAAAAGTGCTGCTTTTATTTTATTTTTTTAATACAAGCATAATTAACTCAACTCTTGCTTTCACTCTACACAGCATTAACAATAAGTAATACCCAAGCTCTCTTTTGCCCTGACATCTCATTTCCCCACGTGTAGAAGCGCCACAAAATAATCATTAATAAAAAAACCCAATCTTTGATAGCAGGCTGTTGCTCCAAGCCTTTCTCCATGGTGTCCCTTCTGTACGTGTTGTGTCTGGGCTCCACCAGCCTCAGGAGCCGTTAATCTTCCTGGTGTTTTCTTCCCTGAGGCAAATGAGACACAGATGTTCCCATCTGGAAACTTTGCTCCCGCCACCGTTGTTCCGCTCGGAGTCGGAGGCTTTGGAGAGCAATGCAGCAGGCTGAGACTTTTAAGAACTAATTTTTTGCCATGATTGTGATAATTGCCCGTTTGATATCTGTAACTGCTTTCATTTTTCATTCCAAGTGCTTTAGCCCAAGGAGTAAATAGTGCAGGGGAGGAAATATTGCTTAATATTGTTATGGGAGTGGGTGATTTAAAAAAAATAGTCTTGATTCTGTAATGTTAAATGGAACAAGGAATTAATGAAAAATTACCAAAATACTTCGCAGTATCTAAGCAAATGAATTAGTGAGCAGCTCTGGCTTTGCTGAACGAGTGCCCTGTCCCACGTTATAACCCAGCCAAAGGGGTGGTTGGGGAGGTTGTGTCACTCCCCTCAATCCCCAGAGTGCTTCCTATCCTAAAACTGCAATGCAGGCCTTGGTTTCCAGGAATATATTCTCCTGGGCTATATTCCAGGAGTGTATGCCTCCCTCCAGGGTGGCTGTCTCTGATGAGGGCAGAGCAGTCAGCTGGGGAGGATGAGGAGGGTTCCATGCACCAGGGCACCTCGGGCTCCCTGGCAGAGCTCACAGCATCCCTTTGAGACAATGATGAGCAAAAGCTGCTGCCAGGGATAGCAGGGGATGAACTTGGGTACCCAAAATTTATTTGTAGGGATGCTAGTGGTGTGGGAAGGGAATGGCTGTGGTGTGGTGGCTAGAACAGCAACAGCTCCTGGGTGGAAATGGCTGTCAGGGTAGCTATTGCCTGCCTCCTTCATGGAAAGAGAGCAGGAGAGTGGGGATTACCACAACAGGGTGGATTGTGTTCTTGTAGAAGCAAGATGAATTTGGGGGCTTGATGTACAACAGCTGTGGGGTGTGTTGGATGTGATAGTTTGTGGGGTGAATCCCAGATCCCACAGGTTTGGTCCTGGCCCCAGAGGAGGGCCGAGCTCAGGAGGCAGGAGTGCCCTGCAGGCAGGTTTGTGCTGCTGGGTCTGACACGGCCATGGCACAGGCAGAGCTGGAGCTGCCACCGCCTTGTCTGCCTGCGAACTGCCCCGAAATCCAACCTGTGCTACTGCTGAGTTCCTAGAGCCAGGCACATTAATAGGATTTTATAAAAATCACTGAAGGGCAAGATGGATAAAGATCTGCAGTCTGTCTTCAGGAATAAATTATTAATCTTATTTCCCTTATTAACTGCTTTCTGGACTGCTTGTGAACGATAACATACTTTGCTCTTTCAAGTTCTTCTATCTGAGTTTCACATTGAATTGAGATTTAAAGTGAAACAGCTGTGTGTGGGAGAGGACTAGATGGCAATGGAGATACACGCGTTTATTTTTGATTTATAAAATGCCTATCCCAGGCTCAGCAGCTCCCTCCTGTGTGATGCAAGGCTCTCCTGAGAGGTGCCGAGCCCTCTCCACTCCCACAGCATCTTACAGCTCAGGAGCTGGGATGTGCCATAAAACCCAGCTAAACGGGGTAAAAATAGGCTGATCACATGGAGTGGAGGAAATATCTGTACAGAGACATGAGTTACCCACTGGCACTGCTGCTGTAGTAGCATCTTGGCCAGCTCCATGGCATGGAGGGAGGAGGATGGACAGGGACCTCGTGTGACCTGCCCTTGCTGGTGACCTGGTTAAGTGACACACTCGTGTCCCGCAGTGCTGGTTGTAAATCACCTTTTGTTGACTCAAGCAAAGAAAGACCTCTAGAAACCACCCCACAAGCAAGTAAATGTCAATATTTGTAGAGAGAAGTCATCTTGACTACAGACCTCCCAGTGTCTCACTCTCCTCCAAATTGGGACAGACCCAACCATCCTCTTTTTCTGAAAGCTGCTGTATTGGCTGCCTTGTTCCTGATGCTTATCTTCAGTCTTCCCTCTCAATCGCCTTTTGATGCAGCAATGCTGCAAAAAGATTAAATAATACTTTTCCCTTGACGATGTGATTTGAGTTTGAGCTTGGGGGAAGCTGCCTAGAAGCAGGTAAGGAAGGGAATTGCGGTGGAGAAGCAGTAAATGGCATCTTCTGGAAGCCTGAGTAATGATGCTCTTGCTTTGCATGTAGATCACCTCTCATCTGCATGCCTTGGAGAACTGCAAAGGTGCTCTACAGATGGCTTGGAGCCATCAAGGGGAGGGAAAGGCAACCTTGGAGTGGAGGAAAGATGTTAATAAAATTTAAATGTAATTCTTCCCATTTCTCAGTTCCTAAATGTGAAAAATATTAGCTTGGTGGAGACTGAAAACAGATGGTGAGCAGTTGGAGCAGATAAGCATGTTATTCAAAATAAACATTCGCCAAAGCTGGGGAGGTGGCGAACCATATTTCATTTCACCCTATTTACATTATCAGGTCAGGTTACACTGATGCTGCCTCTCGTCTGCATTCAGATGATCAACAGGGACCCAGTGATGAGCCAACTGCAGCACGTCCTCCTTGCTGGGGACGTCAGGGCTGGCATGGCTGGGCTGGGGCATTTCCCTGGCCTGCCCTCCAGCATGAGACATGGAGCTACTTGCAGAGTTACAGAACAGTTTGGGTCAGAGGGGGCTGTTAAAGATCTGTCCCTCCTTCGTTTCCTTCTTTCCAATGCCCTCTCTATCCATTTAGCCAAGTTTGGCATTGCTTTATCTAAAACCAGGGACTCTGTTCTGTGTAAATGGTGGGAAAGAAGTTCCAAGGACTGTTTGTAGGAAGGGCTCATTTTGCTGACTTGTAGGGGGTCTATAATTCATGCCTCCAGCCCGAGTGCTCACCCTGGTGTCAGGGCCAGTGCAAAGACAGGTGTGGCTGATCTCCCTTGCTGCATCACCTGTGGGGTGTCTGTTTGTCTGCTGGCTCTGGAATAAGCTCAGACCTGGCTCATGGGTGACCAAAGAATTTCTCCTGCTGGACCTGACCTTGGCTGTTGTTACTGGGACAGTTCTCCAGTCCCTTGCTCTCAAGAGGCAGGTATGAATTTGGGGCTTTTTAACTTTCTGGGGCGAGGAGAGGCTTTTTAGGTTATGAATATGTTCTGCCTGTTCCAGATGAAAGTTGAAAAACATCTTATGATTAATCTTCTCATGATTAAACTTCTTTCTGTCTGAAATCAGTACATGCTTTCCCTCCTGAGACTGAACCATTGGGCAAACCCTTGTACACAGCCTTTTATTCAGAAAACACCTTTGTTAATTTACAGGTTTGCAATGTAACCACTTAGTGGTAAAAGCTTTGTTGACAAGGTCTGATTTTGAGCCTGTTCTCTGTCCTGCAAGCTGCCAAAGGGAAAAGCAAACCCTTACCTGGGCATAGCTGCTGGTGTCGCAGGGCTGTCTCATGTTTCATGTAGTTTTCTCTTATTTCTTCCAAGGTATTTCATGGTTTGTCTTCTGCAGAAAGTTGGAGAGCTCAAGTCTGGCACATGGGCTGGTGAGACACAGTTCTGACTCTTTGCAGCTTATTTACAAATGACAGCTCCAAAATCACTCCCAGGGCATGCAGGTTCATCCTTCCTCCTTAACTCTTGTGCTGTGGAATCAAGGGGAATCCTACCTGTGCATCAGGAGTGGCTTGAAGATACCACTCAGGGAGGTGACTGGGTTAAATTGTGCCCATGCAGACACTGCAGTGTAAATTCATATAAAGCATCCCCATTTTCTGCTCTGTAGCAGTGGCTCTTCCTCTCTTCCCTTGCTCTGAACAAATCCACGGCACTGCCAGGGAATCTAGATCAAGGTTTTCTCTTGAGCAGAGTGGAGCACCTCCTGGTACTGCCTTGAATTATATTTTGAACTTTGGGAAGAGGATGAGGAGACCATTTGTGTCTGTCTGCCTCACTGTCACTCTTCTGTTCCTAATCTTGCTTTCTGGGGGAAGGTAACATCCAGTTCTCCTCATGCACTATTTCTACATCTCTTTCATCACTTAGTTTATTCTCTAATTGCCAAAGGAATTTAAGGATTAAATTAAATTCCAGTGTAGTTGAGATACTCCATAACTTGTTGCTGTTTTTTTTTCTTCTGCCTTTTCCCTTTTCTCAAGCCCACAGGCATGAAGAGTTTAATGAAGCAGTTTCTTTATACAGTTTATAGTGCAAGTAAATGCTGACGTTACCTGTCACAGCACCACCCTCTTTGTACTAAACACTATAGGTAGAAGACTTCTTTAAAGAAAATAAACAGGATGAGATCTGTCTGGAGCTGGTGTTGAAACTGCCCCCCTGAGATGTGCTGTGGTATTGGAGAGCTGGGATTGCAGGAGTGGGACCTCTCTGAGCATCAGTTGAGACCCCAGATTTTTTCTTGGCGTCTTGTCCCATTGCGTCACTTTGCTCTTTCTCCTCTCCAGAAAGGAAAATCATCAGCTGCACTTAATCCTGACATATGTTCCTTTTTAATTTGTTACGCCAGGATGGCAACTGGAGCAGCAAAGGAAATCTGGTGCGCACCGACAGCCAGAGCGGAGCCAGATGAACCCGGGGCCTTGCAGCGTGTCAGGGAGGGAGGGAGGGCTCCAGGTGTACTCACAGCTCTGGGGCTTTCTGGTCTCTTGCACACCTGGGCTCCTTAAATGGGGCACAAGAATATCTAGGGCAGGAGCACAGGCTGCTCTGTGGCTGCAGCTGCCCGTGCCCAGCCGGCAGCGTGAGCTGCTGAGAGCTGTGAAATCCGCACCGCAAGGCCACCGCTGCTGGAAGGAGATGGAATTCCTGCGTGGAGCCAGGACTAAAACAGCATCTCATTGGGTTTTGTTTTCTTTGAGTCTTCTTCCCGTGGGAAATTCCTGTGTGTCTGAGGCTGGAAGGCAGCTCTCCCACCCAGGTATCCACGTCGCTGCCGCCTCTGTCCCTGGTCACCTTGGGCAGGTTCTGGTGCAGAGCTGAGCACGTGTCACTGCAAAGTTTGGATATTTGGCAGCTTGACAGCCAAAGTGTTGTGCCATAAATATGTCTGGCCTGCTCCTGAAGGCACTGCTTGAGAAGTATCAACAGCATTTGTGTTTCTGATCCAGGTAAGGTTTGGAAGGAGGAGGTTTTGTAGGAAAACAGTGCAATGTTTCCAGTTTGGGCAGGTATCTTGCTCTGGTGCTTGGAGCATTCAGTCATTGACAACAATTATTCTTGTTAGAGTATCATCCAAAGTCTGTGATGGCATTTGACTCTTTAGGTGAGTGACTCAGCTGGTGACTTGCACAGGTTTTGAGGAGCCTCTCTGCATCCTCTCTTTGCAAATGGAGGCAGCACTGAAAAGCTGCTCTTGGTGAGCCAGTAAATATTTCTGAGTGCTGGAAGTGAAAGAATGAGACAAGGAAGGCAGCCTTTCTCCAGGGAGCAGCTCACTGGCTCAGCTTTAGCCCCAGGTCAGCTCGAGGCTGACTCAAACCCTTGGTCACAGCCTGGTTTGCTCAGATGATTCTCATTAAATGGACATGTTTAGGCTAAAAAAGGAGAGCTTCAGAAAGATGCTTTTTAGCTGCATTTATAGATGCCCCAGGTCATTAGCAGGAAGCTTTTAAATTTGACAATCCTGTTTGCTTCTTGTCTGTTGGAGTGGGCTTGGAAAAGAAGGTGTTGGCTTCTTGTGGGCTTCAGTTTTGGTGTCTCACACAGTAGCTGGTTTTATTTTGGGGTTATAAATTCTATGCGAAATTTATCTCCCTGCCTGTAAATTAACCAAATCAGTTCAGCTTTCTTAATGTGCCCTAGGAACATTTCAGGGAGGAATAGGGAGAGAACTTAAGGATTTCATGCTCTCCAGAGTATGGCAATATCGGGTTGGCCATGTACACCTGGGAAAGGGGGTTTCATGGGAAGGGGGAGGAGAGGAGGCAGGTGGGTGACAGTGGGTCCCTAGATGGGTCATTGGGCAGCTGACACTGAGTGCTGGAGAGGCACAATTAGTGCTGTTTTGATTGAAGAATTTGGGTCATTTAGCAATGTTTCCTTTCCTTGCCTGAGTGAGGCAATTCAGACTTTTTGTGGTAGAAATACCTCTAACTTTGTGTACAAAATTTCACTGTTTTGCTGCATTTATGTAGAGAGGAAAGAAAGTCAGGAGTTTTTCCCTGCTCTTGCTGATAAACTGACCTGCTGGAGTAGGTGCCTACACGTATAAATGATGTCACATTCCTACCTCAATGCATGGTTATTCATCTGAATATCATATTCATGCATGGGAATGACAGGGAGGGTCTGCACATCAGGGTTCAATTGTATGGAAGCTGGACCACATGTACAGTAGTTTGCAATATGGGATTAATGTAGTTATTATATGTTAAAATTAATAGTAGTTTCCCTTGGCTCAATATCTCTCTACTTCATGAAAGTAAAGCCTAGAATTTTTTCCCTTTTTTTTTGAAAGCAGGCTTCGATAAATGAAGACACCAATGTTCTCAGATGTGGGTTTTGTAGCAATTCCAACCCAAGTTATTCCACCTGTACTGACAGGGCAGGAAAACATGGATTTTCAGTGTGCATTATCCCTGCTTCCCCTTCCTGCAAACAGCAGAAAGAAATGCTGGGAATAACAAAGTTCATTTGTTACCTCGCTGGCATCCCCCATGACTTGCCATAAGGAAAATAAATGAGGCAGCTCAGTGGCTGAGCAGGTGCTGGGGCTGACAGAGCAGATCCCAGGCAGCAGCATGAGGGCTCAGGTGCCAGTTTGTGTTTTCTCTGCTCTCAAAAGCAGCATTTTTGTTGTTGGGAGTCGAGAAGTAGCAAGTTTGGGTTGTATTGCAGAATTTTGCCACCTATTCAGTGCTCTATGGGAATGCAGCATCTCATTGTTTGCCCAGGCTCAAAAGCTGAGTTTCTTGCAGCTGACAGATATTGGTAAGAGCTGTGGATAACAAATTAGATGGTAATGATCCCAAGCCCAGCTTGCATTGCTGGAGTGGTGGAAGTTGAGTTGAGCTCCCTCACAGCCTGAGCTGGGGTGCAGCTGGACGTGCTGGGGACCCGGCCGTGTTCCTGGGTGGGACAAGATGCTCACATCTCGTTAGTGAGTTAATTGAGCAAGGGGAGGGGCAGCTTGAAGGGCAGGGAGTGGGGACCATCATCTCAGAGGGATGATTTCTTTGGGGTCATGGACACTGGAGACGCTGGCAGTGCAATACAGAGCACCCCACAGGAATTGTGCTTTGGAGATCCTTAGGCTTTGTCTGCTGAGCTGTGTGCATTTTAAAAACCAAAAATCCCCAAAACACCACTCTCAAAACAAAAAAAAAAAAAAAAAAGCATCCCAGTATTACATTAGGATGTTTCTTCCTTTTTGTCTTGTGAAGCTGATCCCAGCCACTGGAGCTGGGAGTGTAAGTCACACTGCAGTCACACTGTTCCCCTGAGCTGGGACATCCCTCAGGGCTGGAAAGGAAGCTGCAGTTTGAGCTGGTCATAGATTGGACACCAGAGACTGCACACAGGAGTGGGGCTGTAACTGATACCAGCTCATTTCTACAACTCCAGGCCCATTCCAGTCACTTCTGGCACAGCCCAAGTCCATAGTACTGCTTGCATGGCTCCCAGAGGTTGGGATTCCTCTGGAAAGGCTCATCTGGTGTGTACCAGAGAGATCTTAAATAGGGGCAAAGCAAATCGACAGAAACACTTTGAAGAGCATCTTTGGGCGTGAGGGGTGAGGAGATGGAGTCAGGAGAGCAGGGTGGTGAGCACAGACACCACAGGCATGACCCCTGGTGCCTGTCCCCAGCTCGGGGCCCTCCAGAGCAGCGTGGGAGCCTTGTGTGACTTCCCCCAGCTCTTATCTTCACCCCTGCAAGCGTTCCCGGCGTGCTGGGCGGGGAAATGTGTGTCAGTGACTGTCACTAAGCCTTGCCACCTTCTCTTGGTACAGTTGCTGGTGAGAAGAGGGTGCCAGTGATGCCCGGATCGCCCGTGGAAGTGAAGATACAGTCCAGGTCCTCTCCTCCCAACATGCCGCCGCTGCCCCCCGTCAACGCCGGCGGCCCCCGGCCCGTGTCCTTCACTCCGACTGCACGTAAGCCCGGCTTAGCTCAGTACTGCTGCTTGTCCTGGGACCAGCTCTAGCCAGCAGGGCAGGCCCTGCTCACAGAACTCCCTGGGGTGGCCAAGCCATCAGCCAGGGCACGGCGGGTGATGCTGCCTGGCCGTGCGGGAGCGGGGACCGGGGCTTTCCTGCAGTTCTGTAGCGCATGCAGGACATAAAAGAGGCTGTGTAATCCCCCTTTGCCCCCCTGCCTGCTCCTGCCTTGCTCCTGGTGCTCTTGAGGCTTTCTCTTTGCAGGTGCAGCCTTGATTTCCACCATAAACTCCTTAAGAAATTGAATCTTTTATCAGGTCAGCTTCAAGCAAACCAAGAGCTGGGCTTTCCTCTTTATCTTTTGGAGGAGTTAATTCCCACTCTGCTGTATCTCACTTTGCAGACATCATTCCTGCAGCTGAGATTAGAAAGTTTTTCATTTTTTTAATTTCCCAGCCTTGAAAATTCCTTGCTGTCCATCCAGATTCTCTTTTTTCCATCTTCTCTTTGTAATCTTTCCTATTAAGCCACAGTCGGTCCTGATCCTGCCCAGCTGTAGCACAGTCTTGCACCCACTTCTTCTAGCTGAATGTTGCTCAGAGGTGACTCCATAGATGGAAAGGACCTTCAGCCTTTTCTTACAGACTAGAAAAGGTCTTTTTTTTTTTTTTGCCTTCTTTAGCTAACATTTAAGCCATTTAATGTCTTTTTAAAAGCATTGTTCCGGAGCAAAGCTGCTTTACTTTGTTGGGCATGGAGTTATCTGACCCCCACACATGGCATGTGCATATTTTCCATGCTCTCCTCACCCCTTTTCCCTGCACAGAGTGTTCCCTAGCTGGTTCTGCGTTGCTGTGCTGTCCATGACAGTGTCTGGGCTATCTCAGAGTTCCATGCTGGCACTGGGGTTTGCAGATTTCCAGCCCAGCCTCCTGGAGGACACACTGTGATGTGCTGGCAGCAGCACTGATCACTGGGTTATCCCGCCAGACACATTGTCCCCATCTTTATGTGCTCAGGCGTTTTTAATGGCTCTCCTTTTGCTCAGGCAGAAAAAGACCATTAGCAAAGTGACAGAAATTAATTTTTCCAATGAGGATGCTTGGCATGCTGTTAAGGGCCAAGAAGCCTGAATCTGCTGATTGCAGATGACTTAATTGCCTCTTTCCAAGACACATGAGAGATGTGACCTATGGTGAAGTTCATTCTTGCTTTTTCATTTCTCAGTTGCACCAGAGGGTCTTGATCACTCAGTGGGGGTGTGACCTGCCCTGGCTTGGGCAGGTGAGGTGGAGCAGTTGGAACAAAGCCATACCTGCCTGTGGATCACTAACACAGGGTTGGAGAAGCAGCAAAACCTTTGACTGTGTAGGACCTAAGGCAGAATTTAAGAGTAGCCTTAGATGACTTTGTTCCCAGGAATTTTATCATCCTGCTGTCCCCAAACCAGCAATCCCACTGGTCTTGGTACGCTGCCTCGCTTGTTCCGGCGCTGTGCTCTCACCTGGAAGTGGAGGTGCCAGCCCTGCTGTGTGGTCTGTGGTGGAGCAGATCCTGGTGGTGTGCAGGATCAGATAACTGCCAGCTGCCCTGTGGTGGTGCCGTTGGCAGAGGGTCAGGAGGGCTGAGCCCAAAAACACAGCGCGGTTACGGGGCCGTGTCTAACGGCATCCCCCTGTCCACCAGCATCCTCTGCTCCCTCCTTGGCAGCCTCTCCCGAGGGTCCCCCACAGCCCCAGGGGTGTCTCACAGCCCCTTTCTCCTGAGGTATAAATAGAGCCTGTTGCTCTCCCCAGACTTTCATCTGAAAGAATAAGAGGAAGTGAAATAGAGAAGGGGGAAAGCGCCTCAGTTGTGGCTGCCGGAGAGCACGGAACTGCACAGCCTTTGCTGTTTGAGAGGAGCTTCTCTTGGCAGCTTCACCCCATTTATAACCCTTTTATAGTGAAATAAAGGCCTTTATGAGTAATTACCAGAAAGGCCTTGCCTTTCACACAGCTCTGGTGTACTCTGTGGAGCTGTACCTGTGGGTACATCCTGATGTCCCTGTTGTTTTGCTGCTTTGGGAGTGTGTGTGAAGAGCAGCAGTTTTTCAGGTTGCTTTGCTCCATAACAAAAGGCATGAGCTCACATTGCCTTCGTACCTCCATCCTCTCAGTGCTGGCCTTCACCTTCATCTCATCATCTGTCTGTGAGGGCTGTCACCCCTTGGTTAGCAGGAACCACCTTTGTTAGTCTCTGTAGCCTTATCTTTCCTTGCATCTTAACTGACTCTGGTTAAGTTTCCCTCCTGTGCTCACCACCAAGGTCCAGGTGTGTGGAGCCTTTCTAGCCTCCAACCCTGGCATGCCCCAGAGTGGTTTAACTGTTCAAGTACCTCCTGTCTTCTCTGAAAAACCCCTCACTGGGTTCATCAGGATTTGCTATGATCCTCGTGAAGCTGCAGCAGAAATTTTGGCATCTTTTCTCACAAGTTTCTGCTCCTCCCACAGGCAAGGGGCAGCTCTGCCAGGTGGTTTCAGGGCTTCTCTGAACACCATCACTTGAAATGGTTTTTATACCTTATGGCCCCCTTGTCAGCACTTAAATCCATAAGGGATTCAGGGCTGGGTTTTTAAGGATAAACCCTGTGGATCTGCTATGACTCTATTTCCAGTGATGTGCTTTTCACTCTGAAATTCTGGGTTTATACTGATCTGGGGCCCCAGTGCACAGCTGCTCATCAGACAGGGCTCAACATTGCACAACCACAGTGTGGAGATGTCAACAATTTATCCTAATCCCTTGCCGAGTTCCCAAACTTCCAGCCCTTCAATCTGTTTCAACATGCTCACCACTTACAGGAGGCAAAGTTTCAGATGGGACCAGGTTGGAAAAAAAACAACTGTGTTTGCAAAACTCCCTGTAAATCCCCAGGGAGGGATGGCAGGCACAGGGCAGGCTCTGCCAGCCCTCCTCAGGCGAGGTGGAGCCACCTGAGGTGCCCCTCAGCAGCAGCAGCAGCCTCCTGGCTGGAGGATGGATCCACTTCAGCACCAGACCACAGGGATGTGTCCATCTGGTGCTCAGCATCGCTTCTGTCTCCCCTTTGCAGTGCCCAACGGAATAAACCATTCCCCCCCGACCCTGAACGGGGCCCCCTCCCCACCCCAGAGGTTCAGCAACGGCCCTTCCTCATCCTCCTCCTCCTCACTGACCAACCAGCAGCTCCCAGCCACGTGTGGAGCCCGGCAGCTCAGCAAGCTGAAGCGCTTCCTCACCACCCTGCAGCAGTTTGGGAATGACATCTCACCAGAGATCGGGGAGAAGGTCCGCACCCTCGTTCTGGCTCTCGTGGTAAGTCCTGCACCGTCCCAGGCTGCCTGGCTTTTCCCAGCTCCTGGCACACAATGTCGTCTGTTTGCATCTTTGCGGAGCAGGACTGTTATGTTTGTGCTTCCTGAGAAACTTAATTATGTATTTTTTCTTGCCTTTGCTATGTTTCAAAAAGCTGTTGGTCCGGGGGCTTAGGCACGAGCTTGTGTGCAGCTAAACTTAAGGAAAGCTGGAAGGAATTGGACAAAGCTTTTCTGTAAATCATGGAATCACAGAATGGTTTGATTTGGGACCTTAAAGATCATCTCATTCCTAACCCCTGCCGTGAGAACACCCTTCAAACCCAAATGAACAGATCTTGCTGTAGAATTGTATCCATTGTTTGCATTTATACAGAATAACTGGGGGAAGTACTGTCCAGTGCATTAGACACGATACTCCACGTGCTTTACAAAGGCATGGAGTGACAGGACAAGAGGGAATGGCTTTAAACTGAAAAAAAGGAGGTTTGAATTGCATATTAGGAAGAAATTCTTCCCTGTGAGGATGGGCAGGCCCTGGCACAGGGTGCCCAGAGCAGCTGTGGCTGCCCCTGGATCCCTGGGAGAGTCCAAGGCCAGGCTGGACGGGGCTTGGAGCAACCTGGGACAGTGGAAGGCATCCCTGCCCATGGCAGGGGTGGAATGAGATGATGAGATGGGCTTTAAGGACACTTCCAACCCATTCTGTGACCTTGGACTGAGGCCCTGGAGCCCTGGGCAGCTGTGGTCCCATGGGGCACCCAGTGGGGCTCCTGCACTGATCTCTGCTTTTTGGCACATTTTCTTTTGAGGCTCAGCAGGCACTGAAGGGAGCTAGACTGCAGCAGCCTGGAGCATTTCTGCTTCCAAGGCAAACCTGAGTCTGTCCATGTCCTCAGGGCCACTCCCAGGGCTTAAGCAATGGATGTAAAATGCTGCTGCATTTATATAGCATATTTAATTCCATGGATGTAGGATAGTACCTTAGCCTGCCCTTTTGGGGAGGGAAGGAGAAGCTGTCCAGGTCCCTTTGGCTGTTGTTCTCACCCCAGATTGTGCTTATTGCTGCAGGGCTGAGTTTTGTGTATGCAATTATCAAACGCTGCTGTCCCAGGGATTCCCCAGCCTGAGCAGCCCTGGGGGAGGCAGGGCTGGACCGGGAGAGGACCACAGTGAGCAGAGGGGCTGATGAGACTCCATGGATGGGTTAGATGAGCAGAACTGAAGGTGTGCAGTTCTGGGCAGCTGGGATCAAAGTCTGACTCTCCACAGCCTGCCCCAGCATGCAGTAGATGGCAGCTGTGTCCTGCTGCCCTGGAGTCAGCCTCTGCCTCCCACTCTGGAGCTGGGGGGTGCTGAGCCAGGCAGTTCCCCCTCTCCTAGTGCAGCATTCCTGCTCCGCTGGCCTGAGCCTTGCTGGCTGCATCCAGCAGGATCCAATGCAAACACTGTCAGTCCTGGAGCAGCAGATGCTGTCTCCCTCCCAGTTCTGTTCATTTGGAGCCATTTCCCACATGTCTAAAAATAAGAACAAATTGCCATTTCGTTTCTTAATTTCTTTTCTCAGAACTCAACGGTGACAATCGAGGAATTTCACTGCAAGCTGCAAGAGGCGACCAACTTCCCCCTCCGGCCATTTGTGATCCCCTTCCTGAAGGTGACAGGGAGCTGCTGGGGCTTGCTGACACTCCGTGTGCCTCTTGGCACTGTGACATTGCTGGGAAAGCTCTCCTTGCAAGCACCACGGCAATTCTGGAGCCCAAGACAGACTGCACAGAGCGTAGTGCTGGCCGTGTGGGACTGGCTGACGTTGTGCTGTGTGCCACATATGTCTGCTTGTGTGCTGGAGATAAAGGAGGCAAACCAAGCTCCATGTGGCAGCTTCTGAGCCTATGATCTTATTTGCAAATGTTCAGATCTAGAATGTTTGAAGTGCTGGCACACGGAGTCTGTCTGGGATGGTTAAATCACAGAATCGCAGGATGGTTTGGGTTGGAAGGGACATTAAAGCCCATCTCATTCCAGCCCCCTGCCATGGACAGGGACACCTTCCACTAGACCAGGTTCCTCCCAGCCCTGTCCAACCTTGCCTTGAGCACTTCCAGGGATGGGGATTCCACAACATCTCTGGGTAACTAGATGCTGGTAGCACACAGTGCTTCCTGTAACACTTGGATTTTGGGTCCACCATCATCAGGCTCCTGGGAAAATACAGGTAAATCTGACAGTGCAGACACCAGGAGCTGGGGGATCCTGAGTGGGGCTCATGGGTCACAGGTGTTACTGCTCTGAGCTATTGATGAAGACCAAAGCTTTTGGAACAGCTGGAAACCCCTGCCCTGCTGTAATCCAGCCCTGTGCTTGTTTTCCAGGCCAACCTCCCTCTGCTGCAGCGGGAGCTGCTGCACTGTGCCCGTGCTGCCAAGCAAACGCCCTCCCAGTACCTGGCACAGCACGAGCACATCCTGCTCAACACCAACACCACGTCTCCCGCTGACTCCTCCGAGCTGCTCATCGAGGTCAACGGCAATGGCAAGAGGCACAGTCCAGACAGGTGAAAACCAGCTTTTGTCACTCTGCTCAGTTGTTGAAGTCGTGACTTTTGTTTTATCTTTGCTGCTGACAAAGCTTTAAGCAGCATCCAGGATCTTATCACTCCCAACAACTATTCTGGCTGTTCTAAGACTCCAATGACTGCTCCTGCTGCACTATGAATTCAGGTTGGGTTTCTCTTTCAGGCAGGGTGTGTCCCAGAGGGACTTTTGGGTAGCACTGAAAAGCCCGAGCCAGAGAGCTGAGCAGTTTCCCACCCCCAAGGCAATGAGCGGAGGCATTGGCAGGGCTGGGAAGGATGCGCTTCATTTTCACCACGTTTTATTCCAAGATAAAAGTTGTTATGCAATTATGTGGAGCATGCCTCAAATTTATAAAAACTGTGAAATTTTAATTTGGTCATGCTCAGAGAGATGAATCACAACACTCAGGCATCCTGAACCCTTTTCTTTCACGGGGTCGCTTTGTGCATCGCCTCATAAATTGAGCGCATTTGTTTGAGCTCTCTGCATTTACCCCGTGGTAAAATCATTGCTGCCCAAACCCTGCTGATTCCAAATCTGCGTCTTTCTGAGTACATCTATGGGATGCTAAGGAATGCCTGTCTCTGCTGGTGTGATTGCAGGAGGGAAGACAGCAGCTTTGAGAGGGAGCCGCTGCCAACAGAGCCTCCAGCCAAGAGGGTTTGCACCATCAGCCCCGCGCCCCGGCACAGCCCTGCCCTCACCATCCCCCTGATGAACCCCAGCGGGCAGTTCCACCCCACCCCGCCACCCCTCCAGCACTACACCTTGGAAGATATTGCCACCTCCCACCTCTACAGGGACCCCAGCAAGATGTTGGAGCACAGAGAGATCCGGGACAGGCACGGCGGGCTCGGTGAGAGCCTGGAGGGTTCCTGGTTGGGCTTTGGTGTTGGTCTTTGCTTGGCCACTCGTACCCAAAGATGGGTGATGCTGGGCATATCCTCACAGCTGATTCTTTGCAGGGAGTTCAGAGGAAACAGTTCAGTTACAAACAGGAAGACTGAGAGTTTGTATTTCCCTGTATGAAGGCTGGAGTCTCTGAGGGTGAGGAGGAAGGACTTAGTGTGTGAGTTGAGTATAGCCAACCCAGCAGGTAGAAAGAGAGGACTGGGAAATAGAAATTAACTTTTCCAAGAGCTCCAAAGCAGGACAGTAGAGATTGAAGAGATTGACCCCCTGCCCTGTTTCTCCAAGGGATGTGTGGGAGGTGCATGATGTGTTTCCAACACAACAGCCTGAATCACAGGCTCTGAGCTGCTGTGATTTTATAACAGGAGAACCAGCTCCACAAGCAGGTCAGAACTGGAGCCACAAGTGGATTGTAGCACTTCCCAGACAGTGAAGCAGACAGGGATAAAAAAGCACCAGCATGGAATTACCCCTGTAGAGCTGCCACCTGGAGATGTGTTTTAAAATCCCAGCTCTGTGGAGCTGGAAATAGAGCTCTTTATTCTTGCTTTGGGGCCACTTCTCTCTCCACTGGTCCATCTAATCCCTCTGTGGCTGCGTTTTGTTGCAGGGTTGAATGGAGGCTACCAGGACGAGCTGGTGGATCACCGCCTGACAGAGAGGGAGTGGGCGGATGAGTGGAAGCATCTCGATCACGTAAGGAACGGCAGGGGCTGTGGGAAGCTCTGTGGGAAGCAGCAACCAGTGTTCCACCTGCTCCAGTTGGTGATTTCCTTGTTGATACCATATCCAGGCTCTCCTGGTGGCTGGTGGAGGAACAAACCACCACAAGCAGGTGGATGGTGGGGAGGGCTGAGAGGAGCTGTAGTGCTTTCCTCTGCCCATGGTCAGTGGAAACTAAAATTGGCGTGGATGAAGTGTCTGGAGCTGGGGACCTTCTCCTGCAGAGCACGGCCAGGTGCTGCCATGGCTGGCTGAGCAACCAAACTCAGCTTTATCCCCACTGGGATCTTTTCTGTCCCAGCCCTGGCCAGCACAGAGTGCACAGATGCAGTAAGTGCAGTCAGGATATGGACTTACAAAATGAGTAAACCTATCATTACTGCATTTTAAGACTTTTTTTTTCCCTGAGGTGCCAGCCTTTTATGGACCAAAAAAGGCACCCAACAGCAAGACCTGGTGCTTCTGGCAGATTTTATGCTGAGCTTTTTCCTTCTGAGCAAGGCAGCTCCTCCAGGCACTTCACTGGTGTTTCCGTCAAAGAGATGGGATTAAAATTCAGCTTTGATCATAAATGCAGAAAGACCTCACGGTTCAAAGCTAATGGGTTTTTTTTTTGAGGGGATGGTGTTGGGGTGGAGCAGAGGCCCAGTAGCTGAATATTTGGAGTTGGACTGTGACTCTGGAGCTCTGACACCAGCATAACCAGCCCTAATCCCATAGGAAAGTGGTGGGGTTTTCCTCTCTGCTTTTAGGAGCGTGTCCTGGAGGCGTTGAGCCACCTCCTGTGGTGACCCTACCTAGTGCTGTATCCTTGGACACGGCACCATCCCGACTCCTGGGAAACCACCTCGCTCTTGTCTCATCTGCCTGGGATGGTCCCTCCAGGGTGAAATCCAAGACGATTGAGACCCTTTTCCCCCCGCAGGCCCTGAACTGCATCATGGAGATGGTGGAGAAGACGCGGCGCTCCATGGCGGTGCTGCGGCGCTGCCAGGAGGCCGACAGGGAGGAGCTCAACTACTGGAAGCGGCGCTGCTCCGAGACGGCCGAGCCGCGCAAGGCGGGCGCCGAGCTGCTCAGCCGCCAGCACAGCCCCGCCAGCGCCGACTCCGCGGGCAGCGGTGAGCAGGGCACGGAGCGATGGGCGTTCGTGCCACTCGTGGGATGAGTTTGGTTAATGTGACAGCCTGGTCAGAGAGAGAGAGAGAAAGCAAGATAAGTTTTCCCATTAATCAGCCTGGGAGGCTTTAGGGAGCTGGAGATAAGCAGCGATAGTCAAATATTAAAACAGTCTGCAGGTGGTGTTTTTTAACAATCTGTTCTGCTGTTTTTCTCATAAGGTTGTTTACAAATGGGTGTCTTGTTAATTAGCCAATCATGTGGAATGTATTGATTAAGTGACCAATCAGGTGCCCCTGTAGTGAACTAAGGTATAAAAGAGAGGTTCAAATAAATGGGGCTTTTGCTATTTTGCCTTCTAAAAAAAAAAACCACCAAAAAAAGCCCAAAACAAAAAACCACAGGCTGTCACATCTACAAAGTGCTTAAGTATTTTTCTCAAGGATTTGCAGAGAGGCGACACAGGGAGCAGTTTTTGTCAGCGTCTAAAGGCACCTTTGCTCATGCTTTCCTTGTCACTGCTGGCCAAAGTTGGTCCAAAGCTGGGGGTGAAAAGGCAGGGAAGAGGTGTTAGTCTCCACCACTCTCCCCCTTCCAGTCCCTCTTGCCTGAAGGATTTTAAATGTCAAGGTCTATTTATTCTAAAAATACCAAAGGCTTTTGTAAGTGTAATAGCTACCTGTGTTACTAATTCTATTTTTGTATCATGAGTCAACTTTATCAAAGCTGACTGGTTTCCCCATCCAGTGTGCAGGGTTTGACCCTATAGAAAAAAACAAGTCTAAAATGCTGATTTATTTCAATGTAATTCTGATTTCCATCCAAACAAACCCAATGCAAATGAAAGTTCTGGGGAAAAAACCCTCTGATTATTCAGTAATAAAAATGGATTTCTTCCAGCAAGAATAAATGTCAATTTGATGTATATTCTACTTGTTTGTATACAAAATATAAAGTGAATCCTCCTGCAAGGAATCCAAGTGCCCCTGGCTCCAGTTGCCACCAAGCCTGAGGAGCAGTGGGTGTATGTGACAGCCTGGAGGGCACAGCCAGCTTTCAGCCCTCCTATATTTAAGTATATCATGACTAATACACTTCCAGCCCCATGTTGTTAAAGGTGATATAATTTAAAATTTATATACAAATTTGGAAAGCTGTTGCTTTCTCCCCTTGTGGGACCTAGGGATAATTTTCAAGCTCTATTGCTCTTGTGAGAAGGTTCAGTTAAGCATCAAGCAGCATCTCCAGGTGTCTTGGAGGACAGTTTGTCCATCAGTTCAAGCCTTTGAATTGCCCTGGGATTGGGAAGTGCTGTGCTTGATGTAAACTGCTGGTGTGCAGATTGATGCTCACAGCCTCTGGACAGTGCAGTAGTTGGATAACATACATTTATAAACATTGCCTGTTGTTTTAGAGTACCAGGAGGTAGGTTATACAGAGTCATAAATTATGCAAGGTGCTAATTAAACGTTGTAATTTATCATCTGAATGTTTGAGGAGCGGCTTTAACCATAGAAATCCTCTGCTTTGAGTTTTAGCCGGTCAATCCTTCCCTGCCCCGTGATGGCCTGAGCTACCACTGGGCACGTGAGCGGCAGCTGGGTGGGATGAGGCTTTGCCAACCTTTCCCTGTGTCCCTTGCTCCAGCAGATTCCCTGCGGGAGTTCAGCAGCAGGTCAGGAACGGGCTACGTCACGGAGGAGATTTGGAAAAAAGCCGGTGAGTGTTTGCGGTGACCCGGCCGGGATCCTGCCGGATCGCCCGGGGTAAACACCAAACACACATGCTGTGGATTTGCTGTGCAGAAACAGCAGAGCCCAGCTGCAGCAACGCCCCAGGACGTGCACATCTGGCTGCCATCGTCCCCACCCTGGCTTTCCCAAAGGGCTCTGCTCCTCTGTGGTGCCACGGGGATCCCGTGGGACTGAGGCCGGCCTTGCCGCTCGTTGGTGCTGGGAGCACACTGCTGGAGCTGTGCTTCTCTGGGAGGCTCCCCTCACTCCCAGGGCGGGTGGGTGAGGCTGCTCTTTCCTTCCAGAAGAAGCTGTGAACGAGGTGAAGCGGCAGGCCATGTCGGAGGTGCAGAAGGCGGTGGCCGAGGCGGAGCAGAAGGCGTTTGAGATGATCGCGTCGGAGCGGGCGCGCATGGAGCAGACCATCGCCGACGCCAAGCGCCAGGCCACCGAGGATGCCTTCCTCGTCATCAACGAGCAGGAGGAGTCCACCGAGGTGAGGTGCCAGGGGACAGCCTGGCAAGGCCTTTCCAAGGCTGCAGAGTCTCCAGGTCAAGCCTGCAGGGCCCCCACCCTTTTCACAGAATCATAGATCGCACGATGGGTTGGGTTGGAAGAGACCTCAAAGAAATCTCATTCCAAGTCCCTGCCATGAGCAGAGACGCCTTCCACTGGACTAAGGTGCTCCAAACTCCATCCAGTTTCCAACACCTTTTCCTTTTAGCAGTCTCTCTCCAATCAATAACTAAACAATGCACCAATATAATCAAAAATCCTTTTTAGGTTTTGCTGGCGGGGAGTCAGCCTGAACAGTGTCTCTGGACACGTGTGTGTGCAACCACTGGGCACCCTGAGCTGGACTCAGTGTAATCACCAAGGATTTTGTGGCATTGAAAGAGGTGTAGAAGCAAAGGGAAAAGGAAGCTGGTGCATGCAGCAGTTTAGGTCAGAAATTATGGTGGGGTACTTGATCATTGCAGGAAAGAAACTGCTGTTTGTGGGCTTGAAAATAGGGCAGGGCAGAAACTGGGCTGCAGGAAAGGCTCTTGCACATTCCTGGTGGTCTGTACCACGCTTCCATGTTGGAAAAGAAGGGATGGGATGGATCTTGGTTTGTCATTGCCAGTGCCATGTGCTAAATGGGTGCCTCAGAGTATCTCTTTCTACTCTTCAATCATCAATCACCCTCCCTGTTGCTTAACAGGAAGGTCACTTGGTAGAGTTTTTGAGATTTTGGGCAAGGGGAATCACATGGCTCATTCCTGCACTACCGCATCCCATCCATGTCGGCTTTGCTCCATACTTTAATTTGTCTACACATACAAGAGCAGAGGGTTTGTGTCTGCTGAGCATCTGATGGGACCACGCTCTTTGTGTCTGCTGGGGTGTGGAGGCAGCAGGTCCATCCCCTCCTCCTGGTGGGTTTCAGCTCAGCTGGGGCTCAGGAAGTGTGGCCAGAACCATGGAATTACTAGGTGTCATTCCAGAGAATTATGTCCATACTGCAATTCCCAATGAAATTGCTGAGGGTTGAACGCACCAGTCGTATGATGGGAGTGGGTGGAACTGCTCAGGAGGCCATGGAAGGAATGAGGCAAGTAGTGATTTCTCCATAGGGGAATAGCAGAGGAGTGTCCTCCTCCTCCAGCTGTGCTGAGGAGCAGTCTGGGACCTCGAGAGCTGCTGAGCACCCCTGTGCAAGCCCTAGAGACCCTGTCTAAAAGCTGTCCTGTGTTCTGGCACATCTTGTAACCTTTGCAACACAGCTGAAAAACACTTGAAGTGTAAACAGCTGCGAAGCAGTGACCCAGTTTTCCAAGAGCTACCACAGCCTTTGGTAGGGATTTTTTGGTCACAAGTCCTGTTTCTCCTGGAAGGTGGAGGACCTCTGGGGACACAGAGGCTCTGGAGCAGCTCACTCCAAAGTGAACCCGTCAGGTGCTTCACTGCCAGCCCATAAATCATCACCGTGACCTGGTGGCTCCAGTGCTGAGCCTGAGAGTGGGAATCTCCCAGCCCTTCCCCACGGCAGGGCTGCCAGGTAGAGCCCAGCATCTCCCAGCACCCCGCTCCCACAGCTCTTTGATGGTGATCGCAGCAGCCGCGTCCCCACAAAGGCCAGCTCTGACAGAAGCTGTGTTCCCTCAGCTGAGCTTCCCTCCCCAGTATGTGTTTGCTACACCCTGGTCCAGCTGCAGGGAAGCTGCTCTGCCGTCCCTCCCCTCCCTGGAGCAGCTGCAGCCCTCGCTCCAGCGCTGGCCCCTTGCCCCACGCTCCAAGGGAAGCGGTGGCACGCGGGAGCCACCAGCTGACACCTCTCCCGGCGGTCAGAGGGGCTTTGCTCCACTTCCAGGTTGAAGCTCAAGCTCTGGCAGTGCTTCCACCTGGCTGGGAGGCTTTCAAATGAGCATTTGCTTTTCCAAATTGGCCTGCTCCAACCTCTCGTGCAGCGAGGCAGGGTGCGGAGCAAATGGTGCCTGTGCAGCGCGCCGCGATCCCTGCGGAGAGCGCTTGGCTGGGCGCGAGACCAAAATAGAGCTGCTTAAAACAGGAAATAAAAAGGCCCAATAGCAGCATCTGCAGAGTGTTTTTCAGTCCATGCCTGCTGTTTCCTCTCTGCATTCGGGTGGGTCTAGGGGAGAGGATGTGCCTGGAGCAGTGTGACAGCGGCTGCGGGCAAAGAGCAGTGGGGGTTAGAATCGTTGGCAAAGAGCTGGGGAATAGCAGGAATTAATGGATTGCTCTTTTTCATATTCTTAAATCTGGGCCACAGGGGATGAACAGTCCCCTCCAGAGCTGAGTCAGCACCATCCTGCAGCTCCTAGGGAAACGAAACCCCTTTCAAGCACAGTGTCTTTGGTCTTGCAGAGCTGCTGGAACTGCGGCCGCAAAGCCAGCGAGACGTGCAGCGGCTGCAACATCGCCCGGTACTGCGGCTCCTTCTGCCAGCACAAGGACTGGGAGAGGCACCACCGCATCTGTGGGCAAGGCCTGCACGGCCAGAGCAAGCCCCTGGCCCTGCCCACGGGCCGGGTGGCAGCGGCAGCCAAGAGCCTCGATGGCATCCCCAGCCCAGCCCTGGAGAAAACCTCGGCCACCACCTCGCGCTCCTCCACGCCAGCATCCGTGACGGCCATAGACACGAACGGACTCTAGGAGGGAGGCTTTGCTTCACTCCACTGGATGAGTTCCCTGGGTTTTTTTAAGCTGAAAAAGCCCCTGCAGCAACTGTTACCACTTGACATTTTTCACTCCAGCTTTGCCCTCTCATCCTGCCTTTTCCTTTGTGGCTCGTGGACTGGGGTGAGCCTCGCCTGCAGCATCTCCCTGCTCCTCTCAGGGGGACGCCAGAGCAGCGTCAGGACCTGGGGGACACTGGGCACCCACTCGGGGGGCCTGGACAGGGGGGAGAGCGCTGGCACAGGCCGGAGATGCTGAGAGTGTGGTGCCCAAGCAGGGAGCCCTGTCCTTGTGGCATGCTCGGGCTCGCTTCCCAAGGTGTCAGAGCCACCACTGCCTCCTTCTGCCACCTTTCCTCCATAATATCCAGAGTTTGTTCCCTGCTCCCAGGCAGCTGTGCCTCAGGTGGCTGTGTGGGCCGGTTGTTGCTGTGAGCAGACCAGAGCCAATTTCCCAGCAGGAGCATCTCATCCTCTGTGCAATGGCCAAAGCTGAGCCCACTTCTGCCTCCAGGCTGGCATCTGAGGGTTGCAGAGAGGGAGGAGAGGATTTGTCTGCTCTAACACAAGAGGCAGTGGCAGGGAGGTACAGCTGGATGGCCTGGATTTCATCCCGGTCTGTGGTGAGACAGACAGTTGGGTGTTTCCTGGGTGGGGCCTGCGCTGGGGGAACACGTGCACAGCAGATCTGGGCTGGGTGCAGGTGCCCTTTCCACCTCGGGGCCGTTGTTTTGTTTTTTCACTGCCTGGAAGCTGCTGGTTTGTGAGTTCCTGCTGTTGTTTTTGAGCCCAGGGATCCTTGCTGGTGCGAGGGGTTGTTTACAGCCTGTGCTCTCCACTCACATCAGCCACACTGGTGAAAGAAAGGCAGGTCTGGGTGTCCTGTGTCTGTTCTTATCCCCAGCTCCAGGGGTTTCCTGCAATGCTGCATCCAGAGATGCCCAGGGATGTGCATCCACCTTCAGAGATTATCCTGAAACCACAGGATCAGAGGATCCCAAAAGAGGATCACGAGGTCCCTGGGGAAGGGGCCAGCCCGGGGAGCTCCGTCCATCACAGAGTCCCTGCTGTGGGGGAAGGAGGGGTTGGAGGGACCCAGGGCAGTGCAGGCTGTGACAGCACAGCCCTGCAGCAGGGCTGGCCGGGAGTGTCACACAGGGTGGCAGTGGCACAGCCCGTGGCAGGGAGGGGATGTGCCCTGCTCCCTCCAGGAGCTGCTCCCAGCTCCCACAGGGGCTCTAGAAATCCATCTCTTCAGCAGAGCCGTGTTTGTGACTGTGTGTGTGCCACTGCTGGGCTGGAGCCCAATGAAGCAAGTAATTCCCAAATTATTTTTGATCACTTTTTCAATTGGAGGTGAATAATGGAGCTGTAATGAGTCGTCACAGGGGTGAGCAGGGAACCTGCTGCCCCAGCCCTGGCCCCTTGGGAAAGCTCCTTGGGATGGAGCTGGTGATTCCCTGTCTGCAAGGTTTTATTAAAAAGCCACGTGGTCTCCTGGTGTTGAAGACAGCTCCAGTGGCCCTGGGGATGTCTCCCCTGTGTCCCCAGGAGTCGGTGCTGGAGCACACTGGCATTGAGGCAGCTCCCAGTGGGGGTGGCACTGGAGCCACCCTGACCTGCAGCAGCCCATGCTAGGGCTGTCAGGAAGGGATTTCCTGCCCTAAGGGACTCTTTTGGAACAGCCTCAGGTCAATCCCACGTGCTTGTGACGTCCCCTCCTCACCTGCAGCCCCAGGCTCAGGCTGTGGGTGCGTGGTGACAGTGCCAGGCTGGGGTGGGAGGGGAGAGCAGGGCAGGGCTGGAAGGAGTTGCTTGTAAATAGATTGTCTTCCATAATTCTCATGCAACGTTGATGGCCGTGTATTAAAATTAACCCCAGTGTAAATGAATGAAATACTAACAGTCATGATTAGAATGATTGCTTCTTTCTTTTTTGTTGTTTTTTTAAAAGATGGAATGATAAATGTGAACTTGGGGTGTGGGAAGACATTGGGTTAAGGTTTCTATTTTTTTTTTTTTTTGACCTTTAATTCTGTAATAGAAATTTGTTACTTCATTCCTGTGCATAACTTATTTAATGTCCTGTATAAAGGAGCCCAAACTGTTACAGATGTATTTAGTTTGTTCTACTCAAAAGTAGTCAATAAAAAGACTATATTCATCCTCCAGCTCCCCCTTCTCTCTGGGAAGGGGCAGAGGTTTTCAGCAGTGCTCAGGCAGCTCTTGGGGTTTTTGGGGAACACTGGCACACCTTGGCCTTGGCCAGGGGACTTTTAGGGACAAAAACTGCCTCCCCTGTGGTGGTGATGCTGTGGGCAAAGCCTGGGAGCAAGTGCAGGCAGAGCTGGAGTTCAGCCCTATCCTCAGTGCTTTCATGAGTTTATAGTTCAATGTGTTGTTGTTTTCTGAGCTTTTTAAAAATTACTTCTTTTTATGTGAGCACAGAGCAGCCTGCAGGGTGCTGTCTCAGCTGGCTGCCACTGCCAGCCCTGTGCCCCCAGGGCTGCCCCCTGCCCACACCTTGGCTTAATCTGAGGATTTTGGTCTCCAGGCTGCTGCAAACATTAATCCAGTGGTGAAGAAACCCAGAACTGAGGGGTGAACCCCACACAAGGCTGGGGAGGCAGCTCAGGAATCCCAAACCAGTGCCTGCTGCAGCTCTGCCCCTGTGGCTGCCCCTCTCTGACCCAGCCTGGCTGTGCCCTGGCACAGCCTGTCCCCTCCTGATGGCCCAGGGTGCTGCATCCCTGCATCCCTTGTTTGCCACTCCCAGGGGCAGGAATGTGGCCCTGGGCCCAGCAGCTGCCCCACGGGCACAGCAAATCCTGGCTTTGGCCAGGGAAAGCAGCAGGGATTGATAATCAGGCAAACAACGTGGTGCTTGGGGGATGGGTCCCCATGGGAACGGGGACAGGCTCTGCCACCCCATCCCTGGGAGGGCCATTTGTGGTTTGGGTGCTGAGCCTGCCCTGGGCCGGGGTCTGGCAGTGCCCAGCTGGGCTGGCAGCAGCAGCTGCTGTCCCTCCAAGCAGGAGCTTCCCTGATCCCATCTCTGCAGCTTGCTCCTGGCATCAGCCAGGTCAGCCCCTGGCACCCCAAACCAGGCAGCTTCTGCTGGAGCAAAACAAGCTCCCTAAAAGCCAGTGACCCCTCCTGTGCTGTCACCCCCTGGGGCCAGCGGTGCCACCGTGTCAGAGCCACCCAGCACAGTGTGTATGAGGGGTCCCCAGGCAGCAGCTGCACCCACTGCCCCTTCAGGCACAGGTTTTCCTGCCTGCAGCCAGGGACTGGGGCAGAGGCACTCAAATTAATGTTTCTGGTGGAGCAGCACCCACAGGGAGTGGGAGAAGAGGTTGGGGGTGGTAGCAGGTCCCGGGTGAGTGAGGATTGGGGGTGCCACGCTGGCACTGAGGACAGGCACTGAGGATAGGCACTGAGGACAGGCACAAGGATGATGTTCTCCAGGCCAGGAGGGTGGCTGCTGTCCCTCCTGCCCCCTGTGCCCTCCCACTCCCTCCACACTGGCTGTGACAATGCATTTTTTCCCAGCTCAGCAGAGGCTCTGCTGCTGCAGCACCACCAAGGAAACCCCCAGTGCCACCCTGGAGCAGGTGGGATCTGCTCCAGCCTTCCCCCCTCACTTAGTGCCCCCCACCCCAGACCCCTCCCCATTAACTCAGCTCCAGCTTCTGGCACCACTGCCCAGTGCCAAGGCTGGTTTATGGGAACTGAGGAAGCAGCAGCCTGGAGCCACTCTGGCCTTCCCTGGGAGTGGGATGTGCTGGGGACAGGTTCAGCCGTGGGCACAGCTGGTGGGGCACAAAGCCAACCTCAAAGCCACAGCGCGTGCTGCCAGCGTGGCAGGGCATGATCGGGTACTCCCTGCCAGAAGCACTTCATGAAATATTTTTTCCCTATAAAACACTCTTCACAATCCATACCAGGCCACCTGGCTCCCTGGGCAGGATGTCACAGCTGGCCAGTGCCATGTCCCCCTGCCCATCCCCGGGCAGCCTCAGAGCCAGGAGGAGGAGCTGAGTGCAAGAGGGACTGAGGGCTCCTGGGCTGCAGCACCAGCGCAGTGCTCCCCCAAGGGCCAGGCTGCCACCCCACCCACGGCTCCCCCAGGCGGCTCGGACACTGGCTTAGGAGCAGGATAAAGAAATAAATTAACATGACAAGAGCAAAGGAGCAGAACACTGGCAGGGCCGAGGGCAGGCAGCCCCCGCTGGCCACAGGAGGGAATGGAGGGACAGGGAGGTGACAAAGGTGACAAGAGGCTGTGCCCAGGGCTCCACGTCCTCCCGCATGCTGATGGTGTCCTGGAGACGCTGCCCCGGGTCAGTTGTTGTTCATGATCCACCAGGAAGCTGGGAAGAGAGGGAAAGCAGGGAGGTGAGCGCGGTGTGAAACTGGGAATGGGGATTTGGGGTGGCAGAGATGGGGGACCTGACCCTGCAGGTCCCTGGCTCTAAAGCACCCACCCCACCCCGGGCAGGGAGCCTGGAGAGGGGAGATCCCCTGGAAATGTGGCAACTTGTGCAGGAGAGCACTGGGAATGTGGTCAGTGGCACTGGCAAGTCGGGAGCAGCAGGCTTCAGTCCAAATTAATCCATGTTTTATGGACTAATATTTTACAATATTTACAAGATCCCTGAAAGCAAACCAGGGCTGACTTTGGTTCCCAGTTCCCACAGCTGGTCCCATTTGCATTGGTACCCTGGGAATGTGCACATCCCCTGTGCTGGCCTGCCCTGCCCCAGCGCTGGGCTGTAACCCTGCACGCAGCCCCTGGCACTGACCTGGCAGCAGCAGCGCTCTGCAGAGCACGTTCAGGGCTCAGGGGAAACACAAAACGAGGCACCAGGTGTATGTGGGACAGGACTCAGCTCATCTGCTACCCGGGCAGTGTCCCTGCTCCTGGCTGTCCCCACTGGAGAGCACCCTTGGGCAGGGGACAGACCCAGCTTACACCCAAACCTGCTGGGGACAACGGGTCTCACCCTGAGGCTTGAAAAACTTCATTTAGGTCACCCCAAACCAATTTTCTGCTCTGCAGGGAGCCACAGTGCCTGCTCCTGGCCTGTTCCTGCCCTGTGCAGCACACCCAGAGCAGCACTGAGGCACCCTCACCTGGGAAGAGCATGGTGGTCAGCAGCTCCGGGGACTCCAGCAAGCTGAGGATGGACTGCTGGAAAGTCTTGCTGCAGCTGGACTGCAAGTGGCTGTAAAACAAGGTGTAGGGTCAGGGGGATGTGGTGCCAGGGCCCTGTGCCCACACACAGGGACAGGGCAGCTTCTGCACCCCCAGCACCAGCCCCTGCTCCTGCCCTGCTCCCCAAGTCCTTTATCGGGGCGTTCACCCCTGTGAGCTGCAGATGGCCCCAGGGCACACGGGGCAGAGCAGTGGCACAGGCTGGGCAAGGGAAGGGAGCAGTGGGCACCCCTTTGAGCCCCCCCAGCCCCACCCATGGGCACGGCCCCACCTTCTCCAGGAGGTCACGTCCCGCCAGAACTCGTACAGGATGAAGCAGGCCTCGTCCGTCAGCTTGCAGGCAGAGACACTGCGGGGACAGAGCCACCCTGAGCTGGGCTGGGCAGGCTGGCACAGCCCTGGCATGGCCCTGGCATGGCCCTGGCACAGCCCTGGCACGGCCCTGGCACAGCCCTGGCATGGCCCTGGCACAGCATGGCCACGTGTGCCCCCGCAGCCTGGGGCAGCAGGGCACTGCTGTGCCCATCAGCCTCCCCACGAGGCTCCCAAAGCACAGTTTGGGTGCATCCACACTTTGTGAACAGCTCCAGAGGATCCCGAACCCAAATCCTGCTCCACGGCTCCTGTGTCCAGGTGCCAGAGGAGCTTTGCAGCTCTTACACTGGTCTTTGCTGCTGCCCAGGAGCCAGCACGTTCTGTGTTTTATTGTTTTACTACTCCCCAGCACTGACACAGCTCATCCTGCCGGCCCCTTGGAGTAGGTGTATGTCACCCTTCACACGGGGGGAAACTGAGGCACGGGGGCAGAAGCTGAGCTCACAGCACAAACCCACAGCTCTCTGTCCCCAGAGGGCTGCTTCCCACATTCCTTCGTGCCCAGGAGAGGCTGGGGCTGGTGTTGGGGAGGCAGCCAGGGGTAACTGCAGTGCTGGGGGTGCAGGGCCAGGGGAAGCAGCTGTGCTGGGCTGCAGCAGCAGCAGTTCCAGCTGAGGACCAGCGATTCCTGCAGCTGCTGGAGGGGGCCAAGCCCTGGGGGGACAGCACAGCGTGTCACCCAGCAGCTCTGAGGCTGTCCCCTGCTCCCACACGGGGCTCTGCCATTCCCTGGAGGGACCCAGCCCCACGGAGGATCCCTGGGCTCGGCTCCAGCTTTGGGCTCACGTGGAGAGCCAGCCCACGCCACGCCACCCCGCTGTCTCCACAAATAGCCCTGATGACAAAAAAGCCCATCAATTCCAAAGAAAAAGCCTCCCATTCTCTCCACCACACGTGTCACAGCGAGCATCTTCCTTTTGTTTGGACTGAAAATGTGAATTTGTGCTGTTGAACGTGAAGAGCTGAGAAAGGACACTTGAAACGGGAACAGCAGGAACATTCCCTGCAGGAGGCGGCCTGGAGTGTCCCGTGGGACAGGGAAGGGAGCAGCTGTGCCATCAGGGCCAGGCTGGCACTGCCATGTCCCTGCAGGCACAGCAGGGCTCTGGGGCAGCCTTGGCCTCACCCAGGGGCAGCTTCAGGTGCTCGTGGCAGCTTCCCACAGGCTCTCCATCAGTCAGAGCTCTGCAGGAGCCCTGCCCTTGCCCTTCCCATTGCTTCTGAGTGCTTCAGTGCTGGAGGAGCTCGTGCATTCGCTTACAGGAACACGCCACAGCCACTCGTGCAGGCACAAACCCCCCACTCCTGGCCAGGCACTGGTTCTCACTGGGAATACCTGCGGCAGATGGGATGCTACTGCTGCAGCCGTGACACCATCCTGCCTGCCAGGTCCGAGCCCAGCACACAAAACACTCCACACAAACCCTTGTGTCCCCCGAGGGTGTTAAAACCCCCATTTCCGGGGGGGGGGCACCCCCCAGAGCACCCCCAAAACACCCCACTTACTGCAGGCAGCTGCTGTGCCCGGCCGTGCCCTCGGTGTAGGAGCGGAACGCCTGCCGGAACTCCTCGACGCTGCTCGTGGCCACCGAGATCTGCCTCTTGGCCACCAGGATGTGCTGCCGAGGGACAGCACGGCGTCAGGGGCTGTCCCCTCCTGCCCTCCCTGCTCCCCCCTGTGTGCGATCCTGTGCCACCGCAGTGGGTCTGGCACCACCGTGCTGGGGACAACGGGGACACAAAGCGGCCTCTCCCCAGCTGGACAGGCTGTCCTTACGGGGACCCCACCAGCGGGAGATGCTCCATCCCCCGTGGGGGTCCTGCTGCAGATCCCCCACAGAAAGGGGCTTGGGGACCCCCCACCTGGGTCTGTGGGCACCCTCAGCGCTCCTGGGGGATCTGGGCTCTCACGAGCAGAGGGCTGCATTCCTCTGGGCTGGCAGCGGGCACTGCCCGGGGCTGGCAGGGACACGAGGGAGCTGCATTTGTCCCCTGGATGGTCCCAGCCCTGAATCCAGCCTGCTGCATCAGCGGGTCACAGCAGAGCTGCCAGGCTGGGCACAGGGGCAGCGTCCCTGCAAACCACGGGGACAGGGACAGGGACAGGGACAGGGACAGGGACTTACTGCATCCTGTCCTTTGCACATGGCTTCTTCCTTCAGCGGCTCCAGGCGCGGGCTCTGCGTTAGCACCAGGGGAAAACCAGAGTTACTGGGAAAAACCGGAGGTACCAGGAAAAACCAGAGGTACTGGGTAAAAGCAGAGGTACCGGGAGAGCTCTGCAGCAGGACAGGCACCGACCCCGGGGACAGCTGGGTACCGCCCCAGGGACACCCCCTGTGCTACCTGGGGGAGGGCAGGGCTGTGTCCTGCGCACCTGTGGGGTCACTGGGGCCTGAGGGACTCCTCAGCACCCCGGGGAAGCCAGCAGAGCTCAGCAGAGCTGCGGGGGAAGGGGATGCAAGGCTGGGGCCGGTGCGTGGGTGCAGCTCTGTGACAATGCCAGGGCTGCTGGCACAGGAGGGGGTCCCAGCACTGATGTGGCCGTGCCCAGGTGTGGGGCAAGCCCAGCACCCCCCTGGGCACACACCTTGCACTCCAGCTTCTCGATGAGCTGCTGGAGCCTGTTGATCTGAGCCATCCACTGGCTGCTGTCCTCCACACAAACACCTGCAGGGCAAAGAGCACAGAGGTGTCACCCAAAATAAGCTCAGCTTTGTCACGGCCAAAGCTTGCTCAGGACCTAAAACCCACAAAATCTTCTAGACCTCTGATTTAATCCAAAAAACTAGATTTTTTTTTTCCTACTGCCCAAAAGATACAACATCCCCCAGAAGCTCCAGCTGGCATCTGGACAAGATGCTCCGGGCTCCATCCTGGAGGAGCCCTCACTGCCCAGTGCTGCTGGAGATGTGGCACTTGGGGACACGGGTCAGTGGTGGCCATGGCAGTGCTGGGAGGACGTTTGGACTCGATCTTGGGGATTTTTTTCCCACCTCACTGATTCTGTGATTCTGTGCTGGTCCCACACCCCCTCCGGGCTCCAGCAGCACACAAAGAACCTGAGGAACAGCAGGCACCTGTTGTCAGCATCCCAGAGTAGGGGTCTGTTGGGGACAGGCAGACGTTCTTCTGTCCCCTGCGCCCACACCGCCTCCCTGACCTCAGGCCAACAGAAGTCTCCGATTTCTTGATCTCCTTTCTGGAATTAAAACAAAAAAAAAAAAAAAAAAAAAGCAAAAGGAGGGCTTGAAGTCATTCCTAGAGGTGTCAGCTCCGCACTGGGCTGGGAGAGGGCTCCTGGCTGTCCCTCCCAGTGAGGAGGGGGCTGGGGACAGGGGGAGCAGCACGTCCCAGCCCGGTACCTCTCCCGTCCCGCCTGCTCCTCCACCGTGTCCACGGCGCACTCGAGGGACGCCTGCAGGGACTGCAGCTGGTGCATGGTTTCCCGCAGCAGGAACCGCGTCAGGAACTGCTCCATCTTCGAGGCTGTCTCGTACCTCTGGGGGAGAGGGGAAAGGATCTGTCAGACCTGCCTCTGTGCAGGGACAGCAGAGCCACACCTGGAAAGGGCTGTCCCTTCAATAAACCAAACGCGGTGGGGTTCAGTCAAATTTTAATCATCACCAAAAGCGGCATTTGAGGGCAGAAGTGAGGCTGTGGGGCAGAAGAAGCCTCGGGGTGCATTGCTGTGAGGTCACAACAGGGAATGCAGCCACGGTTCCATGGGCAGCCCTGCCCCAGCACCCACAGCCCGGCCCTGGCACTGCCAGCCCTGGCCCAGCACTGCCAGCTCCAGGAGCCGTGGGGGAGGGCAGATGGACACAAGCCACCAGGTGAAGGTCACTCTCAGGGACAGCCCCCAGCCCCAGGGAGGCCCCCAGGGCTGGCACAGCACCCCTGTGCCACCCGCTCACACCCTGCTCTGCTCACTGCAGGGCTTGGGGACAAGGCTGACAGCCTGTGGTGGCACCCTGATGCTGGCAGCTCCTCCAGGGACCCCCCCACCACTGGCAGGCCCAGGCAGAGGCTGGCTCTGTGCCCTCTCTGCCCAGGGAACAGTGCCAAGCCTGTCTGCTTCCATGCGAGATTCCCTGATGGATTTCTGACGTGTGCTTACACTGGGCATGTAAAAGTGCATCCAGAGGGGCATGTGAGAAGCTCTGGGGAGAACAAAGGGGTCACCTGGCCTGGAGAGTGCCCAAAGAACACGTCAAGAGGCACACCATGCCACAGGAGCAGGTCTGGGAGGCACAGAGAGCCAGGAAGGAGCCTGGACACACAGAGGCACCCCAAACTCCTGCCTTTCTCTGCCAGCTGGGATCACAGATCCTCTCAGCTCCTCTCTGTTGTGCTATGGGCTCTGCTGGCAGCAGCATTTACAGAATCATAGGATGCTAAGGGATTGGAACGGACCTCAGAGATCATCCAGTTCCAATGCCCTGCTGCCATGGGCAGGGACACCTTCCACTGTCCCAGGTTGCTCCAAGCCCTGTCCAGCCTGGCCTTGGACACTTCCAGGGATCCAGGGGCAGCCACAGCTGCTCTGGGCACCCTGTGCCAGGGCCTCCCCACCCTCACAGTAAAGAACTTCTTGCATTTAATATCCAGCATAAATTTCCCCTCTTGCAGTTTGATCCCATTCCCCTTGTCCTGTCACCACAGTTCCTGACAAAGAATCCTCTCCCGCCTCCCTGCAGCCTCTTCACACTCTGGGAAGGTGCTGGGAGGTCTCCACACAACCTTCTCTTCTCCAGCCTCAAGAGCCCCAACTTTCTCAGCCTGTCTCCAGAAGGGAGGTGCTCCAGTGCCCTCAGCAACTCTGTGGCCTCCTCTGGAATTGCTCCAACAGTTCTGTGTCCTTCTTATGCTGGAGACACCAGAACTGTGCACAATATTCCAAATGGGGTCTCACAAGAGCAGAGTAGATGAGAAGAGTCACCTCCTTTGACCTTCTGGCCCCTCTCCTTCTGGTACAGCCCAGGATTTGGTCCAACTACTCAACTTTCTGGTCCAGTGATCACTTGCTTCCTTAAAACCACCTCAAGTTCTGTCCTTGCACTGTTAGAAAACCTCTGGGGATGGAGACAAGGTACCCACGCAGGGACACTCAGTGAGACGGGGAGTGAGGAGACAGGAGGGACACACCCAGACGCTTCTAGAGCAGACACCGCTGTCCTGCAGTGGGGCTGAGCCAGCCCCCCTTGCAGAGCAGGCACCTGGGCCTGGTTTGCCCTCACCAGACCCCTCTTGTCCCAGCGCAGGCTCTTCCTCCGTGCCCGGCATCCCTGAGGAGCGCCAGCCATGCTGAAGGCCGCGGTGGTCATAGACAGCGGCAGCCGCTTCACGCGGGGGGGCTTTGCGGGCCAGGAGCAGCCCCAGTGCGTGCTGAGGACGGCGCTGGGGCAGCCCTGCAGCACAGACACCCCGTGGGACGCCCGGCAGCACTGCCCTGCCACGGAGAGCCCGCCGTGCTGGGCCGCAGCCCCCTGGCGCTGCCCGCTCAAGTACGGCCTTGTGGAGGACTGGGACGGCATGAAAACCCTGTGGAGCCACCTCTTGTGCTGCTGCCTCAGAGTGTCCCCAGAGGAGCACCCGGTGCTCCTGGCTGAGTCCCCGTCCTGCCCCGCCTCCGACAGGGCGAAGGCGGCCGAGGTGCTGTTCGAGAGCCTCGGGGTGCCCGCCCTGCACGTGGCCAACACCGGCTTCCTGTCGCTCTGCGCCCACGGCAGAGTCACCGGGCTGGCCGTGGAGGCCGGGGCCGCGGTGTCCCACGTCACCTCCGTGTGTGGGGGCCAGACCCTGAGGAAGGGCACCCGCTGCCTGGGGGTGGCCGGGGACCACCTGTCGGGGCACCTGCACCAGCTGCTGCTGCAGAGCCCCACGGAGCCCGCGGCGCTGCAGGCCCTGACCAAGAAGGTGCTGACGCAGCTGAAGGAGCAATGCTGCTACGTGTCCTTGGACTACGAGGGAGACCTCCGGGAGAAGGGGTCCCATCACCCAGCCAGATTCCAGACCCCCGACGGGCGCTGGATCACCCTGGGCAAGGAGCGCTTCTGCTGCCCGGAGCCGCTGTTCCGGCCGGAGCTGCTGCAGCACAGCTGCCCCGGGCTGGCCCAGCTGGCCGGCCAGAGCCTCCAGACGGTGCCCGAGCACGCCAGGAGGCACGTGCTGGGCAACATCGTGCTCTCAGGCGGCTCCTCCATGTTCCCTGGCTTTCCCGAGAGGATGTGCTTGGAGCTGAACTTCCTTTTCCGAGGAGCGGGTGTCCACATCGAGGTCCTGGCGAACCCCAGGAGGGGCACGGCAGCCTGGGCCGGGGGCTCCATGGCAGCCTCGCTCACGTCCTTCCAGCACACGTGGATGACGAAGGGCGAGTACCAGGAGCACGGGGCCGAGTACGTGCACGTGAAATTCCAGTAGAGGGGTGGCAGCCGTGCCACTGTGTCACTGCAGGAGTGACTGAAACACTGCCCTGCGCCGGGGGCAGCCGCAGCAGCGCTGCCCGAGTGGCTCCTGCGCTGCTGCAGGGGTGCAAAGTCAATTAAAGTGCCCCAAAAGAACCAAAGTGCTTTTCACTGACACTCCAGGTTATTTGCTATCTAACAAGGCTGTGTCCCATCGGGCTGGAAAACAACTGGGGCTCATGCTGGGGATCCAGGCCATGCTGACTGCCTGGTCTGGGTACATTCAGGCAATCCTAATGCTCCAGGCTGCCTTCCCCAACTGGAAATGCAGCTGCCAGGACGAGGAAGGGACCTGCTCCAGCTGTCAGCAGTGCAGGACCCCCAAGGGGAGCCACAAGTGCAGGAGGAAGGAGCTGAGCAGGGGAAGGTCCACACAGCACCTGCACTGCAGCCACTTACTGCAGGAGGTGATTCCTCATCCTGGCACTGAACAGATCAGCACTGGTGAAGAAGATGAGCTGAAAACCAGGGAACTGCTTTCACTCCTTTAATTTAGATCTAAAGGTCATTTGGTGCTTCAGGGAGCCGATTCAGCTCCCTGAGAGGCATTTCCTCACCTGGCCTTGCTGCTGCCTGGCTGAGCTGACTCAGCTCGGCAGATGATTAGAAAGGGATCAGAGGTTGTGAAGGAAGCAGCTGGGGAGCACAGCCCAGCTGTCACAGCAGACTCCTGTCCCCATGGCCAGCCCCGTGCCAGCTCCTCAAGGGACACAGAAACCACAGGATGTCACCGTGAGCTCTGAGAGACAGGAGCAGCAGTGGGAGGGCGAGGAAGGAGCCACCACATGATGCAGGAGGGCTGGTTGCTCCCCAGGAGCATCCACCAGGAGAGGTCCACCCCTTTCCTCAACAAGACAAGGCTGGAGCAGCATCCCTGCCTTCCCCGTGGTGTCCTCGTGTGACCCCAAGGCTGCAGCACCCAGAGCTGCCCTCTCCCCCCCCAGGCTTCATGAACCATGTCCAAAATAATGTCCAGCAATGCCACCCCATTACTGGGGTCAAATATTTCCAATTCCTGCTGTGTTTCTCTCCAGCACACTGAGGAGCTGGAATTTCAGAAGCTCTGCACAGAAGGATTTCGTTGTAACCTTTCTACTGCTGGTGTCAAAGAAAGGGAGCAGTGGGGAGGGTCCTGAGCCCCTCATGGTGTTCTGGTTGCTCTGTGCCAGTCCAGGAGCTGTGTCTGACTGGGCACAGCTGTGGCTGGATGGGAAGGGAAGGGAAGTGGAGAGAGTGGAGAGGATGGATGCTCATCCCCAAAGCTCTGGGCTCATGCTGGAGTCAGCAAAGGACAGTCACAGCCTCCCCACAGTACCAGGGGCCAGAGGCATGGGGGTTTTATCCCTGCTGGAAAATGAATCTCATTGTCCTGCCTCAGGAAGAGGATGGCAGCAACACTGACAAGATGCAGCCACAGCAAACTGAGTTCCAGCTCTGCATCTCCAGCCTCTCCCAGCCAAGCATCCCACATGTTCCCACAAAGCCTTCCTTGCCCTCAGCCCCAGAAAGGGAGAGCTCAGGGCTGGGAATCCCTGCCCACCCTTCCCCTCCTCATCCCAGGCTGTGCAGGCACTGAAATCCCTGCCAGCAATGCCTGCCCAGCTCCTGCCAGCCTGGACTCATTCCCTGCTTGAAGGGGAACAAGAGACACTCCAACCTCCCCAGGAGACACCTGGAGTGAGTGAGTCCCCAGGGGGGCACAGCAGGAACATTGTTCTCCCACCACATAGCCCTGCACAGTCTGTTTTGATGCCTCAGGTTTTAGCTTTTATATTTTTCAGATTCTCTGCTGCTTCAGTGTGCACTTCTGAGCTTCATATTATGGGATGGTGAGCTCTCTGCACAGAGCAGAGAGACAAAACAATTCCTTCTCCAGCTGGGGACCAAGGACAAATGATCCAAATCTCAGGCCCAAGAGCACAAACAGCGTGGGCTGGAGAGAGAAAAACAAGCAGGATGGGAGTGCCTGGGCTAAAGCTGGAATGGGACAATGAACTGCAAGGTGCAAATGGAGCAGAGCTGATCCCAGTGAGAGCCCCCGGGAGCGCTCGTGCATTTTGGGACCATTTTGGTTCCTCTTGGGTGCAGCCCTGGCTGGGCTCTGGTGCTGCCCAAGGTGGATCCATGGAGGCCTTTTAATAAATCCCTGCTTTATTCTCTAGCTCTGCCCAGTCTCTGTTCTAGGGCAGCCTGCACAAGGCATCAGTTTCACTGCCCCAAATCCAAATCCAAGCCTTGTCATGCCTCTGGCACCACCGAGGGCCCTTCCCCCAGGCAGCAGCCAAATGAGGTGTGCTCCCAGCTCTGAGGTGTCCTTCCAGCCCTGCCACAGCCTGGGCAAACAAACACTTCCCTTGGCCTGGGGCTTGGAGGCTTCTCCCCAAGCACATCACTCCCCTTCCTGTGGGAACTTACTTAAGTTAGTAATTTTATTTTTAGGGGGTACTGGGGTAGTACAATTGTACTACAAACTTGAGTTTCTGTATATAGGATGATGGGGAGTAACATTTAATTATGGATTTTTTTTTGGTACTGAAACTCAGTACAAAATTCTATTGTTAAAGTAGAATATTGTTATTGTGTTGTTAGTATTGTTAAAAATAGAATAGAAGTTTTTAAAGCACATCTCAGTTTGCCCCATCTCTGGGTCAGAAAAGAGAATAATCTGGCACCTCCCCAGGGCCAGGTTCTAGGAAAAGCAGCAACCCTGCCTCCCAGCTCTCCCCATCCTCTCAGCTTCCACCCTGAACCCCCAAAGCCTCACGCCCCCCATGGACGGAGTTTTATGGCAGGAGCAGAGCTGCTCTCACCAACACCACCTTCAGCCTGCCCTGAGCCCCACAGCTCGCCCAGGGCAGCCCCTACACCCCAAACACACAGGCACAGGCACCAGTGTGGGGTGAGAGCCCCCAGAACCCCAGTGCCAGCCCAGGGCACGCTGTGCCAGGAGGGGACTCAGCTGCAGAGGGTCCCATGGGGACACGGCAGCAGTGCCAGCTGCCTCCTGCCCCGTCAAACACAGCACACCCAGGGGAACGTGCTGGGGACAGGATGGAAATAACCATCCCCCAGGAGAGCTCCAAATGCTGCTTCACCTTTCAGCAGCACTTTGGAAAATTTCATGCCAGGGCAGAGAAAGAACCTAAAATCTGGCCCCCATCGCACTCCTCATTTTGGGGCAAAAAACCCAAAATCCTCTCATCAGATGCTGCACAGAGGTCAAACCCTCTGTGACCAGAGGTTCAATAAACTCACCAAGCACAGCATTTTCTGCTCATGGCAAAGGAAATAACTCAGCAAGCTCAAGACAAAGAATTTTGGTCGTGCACTGGTGTTTCAGCTCTGTTTACCCGGTTGAAAATCACCAAGTTGCCAAGAGCTGCTGTAATTCTGCTTTTCAGGGGTTTTATTGATTTCTTATGATGATAGTTAAGCTCAGGACAGAATGGAATGGGTGGCCACATCATTCCTGTCAAAGGATCAATAAGGCTGCCTGGCTTGGAGAGGTATTTATGTGAGGGTTTGCAGTGTTTGCACACTGGAGAATGGAAAGATTTTAGCATGCAGACCCCCTGTGAGAAACATCAGGCTGTTTTCTGACCTATTTCCACTGTTCACCTCCTACCCTTACACAATTATATTGAAAACATGAAGTTCAGCCACAAAACAAGGTGTAATTAGCCCTCTACAGCACAGCTATCAAGTTATATTTTACAAATAAGTGGGAATGACAGAATGTGGAGGGAAAACCCTCTCTTCTTGACAAGGCATATTTTCTTCAGCATGTTCCTAGCAGCCCAGTGAGGAAGGATGGAGGCATGGGAAGCCCTGCTGACCTGCAGATCCATTAAAAAAAACAGGAGCAGGTTTGCTGCTCACACACACACACACAGAGCTTCCTGCAGTGTGGGAAAGGGATTTATAGAAAATTCTTAAAATCTGACAGAAGGTTCACATAGTACATATTTGCACGAAAACGTTGAGATAAGAAATGTTAACTCAGAAACATTATAGAATAAGATAGATATTGTTGAGAGAGAAATTAAACTAAAAATAAGTTCTAAAAAGTGTAAGTGCAGTATAAAGTGTATATATATATAAGTATAAAGTATAGTATAAGTATAAAATAAGTTTTTAAAAAGTGTAGCTAAAGCTGATAGGCCAAGAAATGCTTATAGTGTTTTGTAATTAGGAAATAGTTGGCTTCTGATTGTGATGGTGTGAATTATAACATCTGTATAGTCTCACCCTTCACATGAGACTGAAAATGGAATAAAAGTTTTTAAAACCCCTCTCAGTCGCCCCAGCTCTGGGTCAGGAAAGGGCCCAATCCGACACTGCAGCAACTGCAGGCACCCAGGACAAAGCCAGCCTGCACTGCCCACGCTTTATCCCAGGGCTTCTCCTGACAAGGAGATCGAGGAGCCTGCCAGCCAGGAGACAGCTGGGACACAGCCCAGTGACCCATGCCAGGTATCCTGGCCTGCAGGGACACGCACAGAGCTGGGAATATTCAATCCCAAGAAGGCTTTTGGCAGCACTGCCTCAAACCACAGCTCCCAAATACCCCCATGGCACATTCCCTCTGAGCCTTCCTTTCCTTATTCCCCTCCTGGGTAGCTCACTGGCACGGTGTGAGCAGCCCCCACGGAGCTGCCCGGGCTCTCTGTGTGTTTTCCTGCTCCTTTTCACATTTCCAGCTGTGTCCCTGGAGGCTGCAGGGCTGAGCAGCCCTGTGGCTGCAGCAGGGAGGAGCTGCTGGAGCTGGATCATGCCCTAACCAAGGGATGCTGTGCTGGGACAGCTCGAGGCAGAGATCTCCTCCTCCTCCTCCTTCGTCCTGCCAGCCTGGACCTCGCTGCCTGCTCCAGAGTCGGGCCAAGTCCTCCTAAGCACAGCCTGACAGGAACAGGCAGGGCCTGCAGATCCTTCAGCAGTGAGGAGTCGTTGCTCCTTTTTCTGTTAAGGTTGGGATGAAATGCTTGACATGGGATTTCTTGTTTGGGCTTAGATGTTTATTACTTCATAGCTATATTAGAGTTTCACAATTTGTGAGTTCTATAGGACTTTATTTTAATTAACCAAAAATAGAGCTGTATCTCTCTCTCTCTCCAAGGTTTTTAAGGATAAACTGTTTAATTAAGAAATGACACTTAAATTATTTTTACTTTTAACTAACTACTTGTGGCTTGTAATGCAGGTTTTTTTATCCAATTACACAATACTACTCAAACTCATGAAGAAGAAGATGAAGAAGAAGGAGTAGCTTCCGCCCTAAAACTTCTAACTTGTTTTATATATATTATTCTAAATTTATATTATATTATATTATATTATATTATATTATATTATATTATATTATATTATATTATATCACATATATTATTATAAATTTCATATAATATATGATTATATATTATATTTTATACTATCAATTATTTTATTATATTATAATAATATATAATATTATTCTATTATTCTTTATATATATTATGCTAAATCCTTAAACTATAAGTTTTCTACTACATGATATTTCACACTTCATAATCCTAGTTCTATTATACCATTTTGGAAGCCTTCTCCACAGCCTCGGGTCAATGCAGTGTTCTCCTGGGGGTCAGTGCCTGTCAGCACAGAAAGTCTGAAATTCTCAGTATCTAGGGCTGCAACATTCCAGTTTTCTCAGTGCACAGGCAGCTCCCTGGGATGAAAGTTCATCTGGTTCTTCCCCGAGGGTGCTCCCTCTGCCAAAGTGGGGCTCCCAGGCCTCAGAGAGGTGTTTGAACCCGAAGAATTGAGGGGCAGGTGTAATGTGGGACATCTGCTCTCTGCCTGGCTCACAGAGGTGTGAGCTTTGGCTAAAATCCAGCCCACTAATCCCATCACAACTCAAGCTCCAGTCCAACTCTGGAAATACAAATGTGGGAATCCATTCAGGTCCCAGCAGGTAGGAATGCAGCATTTATCATCTCTGGAGCCTCCAGCAGTGGCAGGTATCCCACAGCTCTGCAGGAGCCCGGCCCACTCCTGCCTCCTCCCCAGATCAGAGCAGGGGAGTGCAGGGGAAGGGTCCCAGGAGGATCAATATCTGCACTGGGGCACATCAGGGCTGGGATCAGAGCACCTGATCAGGATCAATAGCTGCACTGGGGCACATCAGGGCTGGGATCAGAGCACCTGATCAGGATCAATAGCTGCACTGGGGCACATCAGGGTGGGATCAGAGCACCTGATCAGGATCAATATCTGCACTGGGGCACATCAGGGTGGGATCAGAGCACCTGATCAGGATCAATAGCTGCACTGGGGCACATCAGGGCTGGGATCAGAGCACCTGATCAGGATCAATATCTGCACTGGGGCACATCAGGGTGGGATCAGAGCACCTGATCAGGATCAATATCTGCACTGGGGCACATCAGGGCTGGGATCAGAGCACCTGATCAGGATCAATAGCTGCACTGGGGCACATCAGGGCTGGGATCAGAGCACCTGATCAGGATCAATAGCTGCACTGGGGCACATCAGGGCACCTGACCAGCACAGGCCCCTCCTGGGTGGGAGCAGTGCTGGGAACACTGGACTGCCCTGGCTACAGGCAGATCCAAACAGGTGGAGAAATGAGTCCATCCAAATTTGCTTCAACAGGAAAAACCTGCTTCTCTTTTCCAGGGAACACCAGTGGCACAGAAGGTCTGGAGGGAGTGAATGCTGTGGAGCAGAGAGTGACTGTTCTGCCCTTTGGAGAAATACATGGCTGTACACATTCATTACCCAAAGAAAACAGAACAGAAAGGAACTGAAATAAAGCACAGCTCTCTGGAGAGGATTCCTCCTCTCCCTCTGGATTTGTATTTAATAACTGTGAGTGGGGCCAGGGACCTGAACCAATGAGAAAATGCATTTTCAGGAGATTCCCTCTCCTGGCATGAAATTTCCACACGTACAGGGAGACACTGCTGAGTGTGGCTCTGGCCAGAGGAAAACGCAGAGAGGGACTGACACTAGAGAGGCACAAACACCACGGGGGTGAGTGTGGGGCTGGTCCCCCTTTTCTTTGTCTGACCAAGAGGTCAGAGGAGCATTCACACGGACGATGCCCCTCACCTGCTTCAAAGGAAGGGCGTTCCCCTGGCTCAGCAGCAGCCCAAGCACATAGCTGAACCCTTTGCCACATCTCAGATGCAGAAGGAGCTGCTGTCCCTGGGCAGGGCCCTGCCAGCGCTGCCTTTCCCCACTGTCCTTATCCTGGCGCTGCCCAGCACAGCCGGGGCTCGCAGCTTGCCCTAATTAGCAGCCTCCAAGCTGCTTCCATCAGCACGGGCTGCGGGGAGAGGGCGAGCATTGGCTCAGGAAGGAAGCCTGTACCAGGCTGGGAGAGCAGGAATTGCAGCGCTGCCCCTGCCCCTCTTCTGCAGCCGGCACTCGGTGCTGCGAGCACAGCCCGGGCTGGGCTCTGTCCCGAGCACCATCAGCCCTGCAGGGCACGTTCTGAGCCACGCTGCTGGGTGGGAAACACTTTGTTCTGGCTCAGAACTCGGCACGGGCTCTCAGTGATGCTCCCAGGAAGCGTCCGTGGGCAGGACGCTGCAAGGAGCTGCTGGAACAGGCACTGCCAGAGCCCTGCAAGGGGGGGATGATATCCCCAGAGCACAGATAAGGTCTCCACAGCATGAAGGCTTTGGGTTTACCCTTCCCTGTGAACACCTTTGAGCTTATTAAGGAAACTTCTAGGATATTGCCTTGGAAGAATTCACCACAGGCTTCGAGAATGCCTCTGACCTTAGGGTGAGTCAAAAGGGGCTTCTCCCATGGTGTCCTGCAGCTAAGTTAATCTGCCCTTTCCTCATAGGTCACTGCCCTTTGTACTGTCCCTGTGCCCCCAAATCATGGTTCCTGACCCCAGACTTAACTGAGGACACTCACTGTTTGCCCTGTCTTTGTCCCTGAATTCCTCCAGTGTGATTCTACAATAAATCTCACTGGAAGTCTATACAGAGACCCTTTCTGTCTCTTTTTGCTGACGTAGCTGTGGTGAGAGTGTGGATTGAGTGACTGTCTGTACTTGCCCGAGCAGCTTTCCCAGAAGATGCTTTTGGGAAAGGTAGCAGCAAACACCATCCACTGGTACCAGGCTGCTGCCCTTCCCCTCCTCCAGGCTGTGTGCCTGCCCATGCAGGCAACCCAAGCACGCACAGACACCCCTTCATTTGAGGGGTTTGCTGCCTCCAACCCCCAAATTCCACATTAAGAAGCAGCTGAGCTCACCACAGCTCCAATTTCACATCCAGCTGCCCTCCCCTGGTGCCATCCTTACCAGCTTGGTTTTGTCCATGGCTGCCAGCACCGCAGCGTTGAGGGTTTCCAGGGCGGAGAGCACATTCCTGTATTCCCCGAGGTACGCCGAGAAATAATCTGCAGCAGGACAGAACACCGTGGTCAGCTTCCTGAGCACCTCCATCTCTGCCTCCCCTGCTCCCACACACAGCCCAGAGCTGCGAGGGGGGATCCCCCTCCCTTTCCAGAATCATTCTCCCACTTGGACTGAAATGAAGAGTTCTTCCCTACTGTCCTGGGTTGTAAGATATGGTTCAGGGCTGTGTGTTCTATCCCCATCTGTCAGAGCTGGGGCAGTTCTCTGCTGTTCACTGGGCAGTTTTTTTCTTCATCTCTCCCACAGCCAATCCTCCCTCCAGGAGATCTCTGCTGTCCATGGCCACTGAGTGTCCCTGCATGGCTGAGAAAATTCCATCATCCCATGGGGAGATGCTGTGCCCAGGGGAGGAGCCAAGCATTCCTACCTGGATCCAATCTGACTTTGGAACCCCACAGCAGCCTTTGCCCACTGCATTCCCAGAGGAGCAGCTTTCTTCCCCACTGCATTCCCAGAGGGAGCCCAGGCCCATCTCCAGCAGCCCTGGAGCTCCAGAGGAAAACTCCAGCCTTGTCCAGGATCCTGCTCCAGCAGAAGCACAGCTGGCACTGCAGGAGGGCTGAGCCCCCATGGAATGGGACTGCTGGCACCACCCTGACCCACAGCCTGCCAGGGCCTGCTCTCACTCTGGCAGGGGATTGTTTTGTGTTACTGCATTGTTTATTTTATTTTTATTTTCTTCCCTAGTAAAGAACTGTTATTCCTACCCCCATATCTTTGCCTGAGAGCCCCTTAATTTCAAAATTACAATAATTCAGGGGGAGGGGGTTTGCATTTTCCATTTCAGGGGAGGCTCCTGCCTTCCTCAGCAGACACCTGGCTTTTCAAACCAAGACATCCATCCCCTTGGGAAAAGCACCTCTGTGCTGGGATCCAGCCACAGGAACCTTCGATGCCACCCAGTCCTGCCCAGCTCAGACACACACAAGCCTCACCACCCACAGCCAGGGGAGGAGAAGCTCTCCAGGGCAGGAATATCCCTGACTTACCACACAACTTCTCCGTGTCCACGTTACTGCAAGAAACACAAAAAAGCTCCCGTTAGGTAGTGGGGCTGGTGTGGGGGAAACAGTGGTGGTGAGCGGGGGTTTGGGGGCTTGTCTTGAGTCCTGGTGGATTTTCATGTTCGTGGATTTTCATAGGCTGCATTAGAAAAATAAGGAGCTGCACAGGTTCAGAGCCAGCAGCTCAGGAGCCATTCCCAGCCCCTGCAGCACCCAGGGGCTGAAGGAGCAGGAAAATCTGCTCCACCAACATCTCCTGGAGCTGGAGTGTGCAGGGAGAGCATCTGTGACAACAGAGTGGGGTCGGGATGGAGAGGCCCCACACCCCTGGCTGACCAGCTGGGTTGGCAGCCCCATTTCTGAGCCCTGGAGCTGCTTCTTCAACTGAAGCTGCTCCTTCCCCAAAGGTGGGAGACATCCAGCCAGGGCTCCTTCCTTGTTCATCCCTGAGCTCAGCCCAGGTCCTCCCCGTGGCCAGACCCCCTCCAGCTGCTCCTCCTCCTCTTCCCTCCCTCAGAGCCCAGGTGCTGTGGGGCTGTCTGCAGGCTCCCAGGGGCTGGATGACTTCACAGCCCTCCAGAGCGGTTGTTCCTGCCCTGAAGGCCATGAAAGCAAGGAGCTGGCTCCAAAATCCTGGGGGCAGGGGCCAGACCCCCACCCTTGTCACTAACAGAGAGCACTGCGCTGCACAATCCCCCCTGGCATCCCTGCAGGGCTTGGGCAGGTCCCTCCTGTGGCTGCTAAAGGTGCTGCTGGGGTGGAGAGGGAAGGGGGAATGTTCAAAAACAGCCCCAGGTTTTGGGATGGGTCTGCATGGTGCTGTAGGATCTGCTCAGGTGGCCAAAGCCACGGAGGCAGAGCTGCTCTCAATGCCCAGAGCCTGCAGGGACAGACCCCAGCATGTCATTTATTCAAATCAGCCTCTGCTCAAGGCGTTCTGCTGCCTCAAAATCCCCCAAATGATTACAACCAATTTTAATCCTGATTGGAAAAGTGGAAGAGAGCCCCAAAGAGAGCTTTTCAAGTGTTTTTTAAGTGTTTAAGTGCTGTCACACATGGAGGAAGTGGCGGTACCTGGAGTTTGTCAGGCTCTCAGCATGAGGAATGCTGCAGTGCTGCTGCCCAGGGGGTGGGAAACCATGGCCACATCACCCTGTCCCCCCTCTGACACTGCTCACAGGGCAAAAGGACAAAAACACCCCCATATAAAATAAGAGAACAGTGTGTGAAGTGTCCAAAATGCCATTTAAGGTGAAATAATTATGACAGAGTCTTCCCACAGCTGTTCCCAAGCCATCAAAGGTTGTTTTTGTCTCTCCCTTTCTTCTGGGCTTCCACTGAGAGCACTTTAACAGCAGGCAGTGGTTCAAAGCAGGGGAATATTTTGACCTGAGGGGTGGCAGAGCCAGGGCAGGGGGACTGCAGATGCTCTGCTCTGGGACTGCACCTGGAGCTCTGAGGCAGCAGAGAGGGGCAGTGTGAGGCTGGGATTCAGCTCAGCTATTTTAAACACACAGCAGCTGATTTAGGCAGGGCTCTGCGCACTGACCTGGCACTGCAGGCACTTTTAAAAGTGGATAAAAAAATCGTGTTTCCCTCGAGACTCAATACAGAAAAACCTGCAAAGCCACAGCCCCTCGCTCTGCCAGCTCCACTCTGCCCAACTTTGCTGATCCCATTTCTGGGCAGCTCTGCCTGACAGAGACACTGGGGTTTGGGGCACCAGTGTACATTGGAAAAAGGGTTTGCTCCTTCTGAAGTTTTCCCCTTTTATTTCTGGCAGCTGCCTGGAGCCTGCAGAGCTGCTGCAGTGCTGCAAGAGCCCTGGCACTGCAGCATCCACAGCTCACTGCCAGAGCTGTGCCCCAGAGCTGTCAGTGCAGGGAAAGCCTGGCTCCCACCTGAGAGAAGGGTAAAAGTCACCACAGAGGGGATGTGGACACCTGGTGCACACGTTATCCAGGCAATTGCACTGCTCCCAGTGAGCACCTGGGGCTGGGACTGGTTTCAGCAGCAACAAGGAGCCACCAGCTCAACTCACTGCCATTCCCAGCTCCAGCAAGGTGTGACAAGGAGCTGCCATCAACTCCCACCCTGTGGCTTCTAAGGTTATTAATAACTCTTTATATCTTGGCTGCTTGCTGCTTAAAAAGAAATGTTAACTAATCAATCACTAAACCACTGAACATTGAACCAATCAACAACATCTCGTGGCAGAAACCATCCCTCTGGGAGCTGCCCAGGAGATCTGCTCCCTTTTCCCCCTGCTGCAGCCTGCTCCATCAGCAGCCCTGCACGGGAACCTCTCCCATGGCCCCCAGCCTGCAGCAGCCCCAGGGCACAGACAGGGGCAGGACAGAGCACAGCAGGCAAACCCCAGAGCTGCCGGGGCCATTCTCATGCTGCCAGAACAAATTCACACCAAAAAGCGAGTGGAGCTCATGGACAGAACGTGCACACCAAATCCTGACCCATTTTGCAAGGCTGCCAGGGGCAGCAGGCTTTCCTCTCTGCCATTCCCACTCCAAGAGAAGAGCCATCCTCTGCCTCCAAAGCACTCATCCTGAGACTCTCCACATTTCCCATAGCTGTATTTTGACTGTGCTCAAACCACTGATTAACTGTAATTAAGCCTGAACTGATGATGGAGGAGCTTGTCATCATTATGCTATTGGGATTTTGTCAGAATGTGCCTGGAATTTATGCAAGAAAACAGCAATCAGCTGCAGAAAAGCAGACTTTTTTTTTTTTTTTTTGATAATTTGTCATGTTGGGAACCTCCACTGCCATCACAGATCTGGTTTCCAAACCTTTTTTTGTGTGACACAGAGTGTTTCAGTCACTCTCCATCATCAGGGGCTGGCAGATGCTGCAGAGTCTCTGAGTAAAGAGAGAAGAGGGAATCCACTCAAATCCCTTCTTCCAGACACTCACAGGCTTGAGGTTATTTCCACCAAGAGACTTCAAGAGGCACCAGGTCAGCACTTCCATCCCTTGTGGCTCCAGGTCAAAGGCTCTGAGCAACCTGCACCCAATTCCTGAACACCCTCATGGAAAGATGCATTTTCTAGACCTTATTTTTCTGAATTTCCCCAACAGGTGCAGGACAGAAGGACAGGTAAAATCCAAACAGCACTTCTCTGGGCAGGTTTCACAGCGCAGGCATTCAACCCCTGCAATTCTGGATGCAGCTGTGGAGCTCTCCTACTTCCAAAAACATCAGTCTTTTCTCACCCAGACATCTCAGAGGATGAAAATGCTCTTCTCCAGGAAGACAAACCTTAGTGTGCCACTGCCAGAGCTGGTGTGGAGCTCTGGACCAGCCAAACAAAGCCATGGACCTGCTGTTGTACCAGCTGCCATCCAGAGCTGAATTTGGCTTCAATATAAATTTTGAAATGTCACAGAATTAAAGTGAGGGGATACTTTTGCCAAAATGGCAACATTTTCTGAAATGCAGAACAAAACCAGCCTCGTGTGGAAATGTAGACTCTGAAGTGACCCCAGCAGAGGTGTGTGATGTGCAGGCCCCAGCGTCCCACCTCAGAGCCAGAGGGGTGGGAGGTGGACAGAGGAGAGCATGGGGCTCTCTGGAAAGACAACAAGAAATGTGGGAGACCTCTGAAATATTCATGTTCCCAGCTGCCAGCTCTGCAGGTTCCAGGGATGGGTGAGGGTCAGGAGGGGCTGTCTGTTACTGCCCCTCCTCAGGTCAGCCTGGCAGGGACAAGGAAACACAAATTCCAGCCTAGACATGACAAACACAGCACCAAACCCACCTGCTGGATTGAGAGTGAAACTTTCCCACCATCACAAAAGCTTCGGGACACAAAAGCAGCACAGCAGATCTGCTTGGAGAGCTTGTAGCTGCTTCCCAGCTTTGTAATACTCTTCAATCTGGCAGCAAACTTTGGCCAGCTCTCTGAAATATTAAATTCCTGACAGGGCAAGGAACAAGCCCAGGGGAGAAGGGCTGTCCAAGCCCCCACCACGGGGGCAGCAGGGCACCAGCACAGCCCTCATGCGACACCAAATCCTGCACACCCCAAACCCCTTGTTTCCTACATGTGCAGGAATTTGCAACAACTCTGTCTGAGGGTCCCTTCTGCTCTTGGTGGCAGGAAGAGGACAAGCACCCAATTCTCATGCCCTGCTAACAGATGTCACCAGCTCAATGCTGTCACAGCTACCCTCGTTAGGTAACGAGCTGTGGGGGCACTGCTGCAGCCACGGCTCCGGGCAGCACAGCCCGGTCAGGCCTCCTCAGCTGCTCCAGAGATGGAACAAGCCCCACCTGAAGGCAGGAGACCTTCCCTGCTCAGTTTTGAGCTGGGTTAAAGCTCCCAGCTTCACTGTACCCTGTGTTTTCCAGGGGTGTTGTGACTCCAAGATCACCCCAAAATGGAGCAAGAGGAAAGGAGCAGTTCCAGAGGAAAGGGAACACTCACTGCAGCTTCCTGGGATCACTGGGATCACAGCCCAGAGACAGAGATGTTTTCAGGAGACACCTCTTGCTGCCCACATCCACAAGCCCAACCAGCAGGCTCCAAGGAAAGCAGCACAAGGCTCCCCACACCTGCCCACTCCTCTGCCCACCACTGCAGTGGGAACCAAAGCCAGCTCCAACAGCACGGGGAGTCCATCATTCCCACTGCCCCAGGCCTGAGTGGGTGATGACCCTGGGTGGCTGCTGCTGGTGGCATTTGGTGGCCGTTGGCATCTCAGTGTGACAAGGGCCCTCTGTGCCACTGCCCTGGCTCCCTGCAAAGCCCTGGGACCAGCGTGTGCAGCTCAGGCTGCCCCAGATTTCCTCACCCTGGCAGGGACCTGCGCCCTGGTCAAGGGTGTCAGAGGTGCAGGAGATGCTGGGTGCTGGGGAAGCCAAACCTCCACCCAGACTGGGAGGAAACTGCAGCCCCTTGTCCCCCAGCAGCACCCCAGTGTTTGGGCAGACCCCAGCCATGCAATTTAGCAGCAGCCAGTTCCTTCCAGTGCCAGGACAGACTCACCCACAGCAACCAGCTGAGCATAGAGACCCCAGTGAGGCCAAAAATACCCAAAAAGTTGGGATGAGAATCCCAGCCAAGCCCAAGAGAGCCCTCTGGATAGCACCACTCATGAGGAGACCAGAGCTAATCACAATTCCTTCTCCTGCTCTTTGGGGCTTTCTTTTTTTTACAAGTAGCTGCCCTAAATTCCCCGTTACACGCACCGGGCCCACTTGGGGTGGAAAGCAGCTCTTACATAAGTGACAAGCAGTTCCTGAGTCAGCAGTGGCAAAGCCTGTGACTCTGCACAGCCTGTGCTGTGTCCCCACACCAGCACACGCTCCTGCAGACACACAGGCCGGGTATGCCTGGAGTACATTTTCCAAACCAAAAGAATGGCATTTTCAACGCCTGCTCGCTTTCCGGAGCTGCAGGAAATCCGATGGTGCTCTCAAAATGTCTGACTGCTCTCAGCACTCTCAGGGCTCGCTGCTGGTGGCTTTGAACACCTGCATGTGGCAAGAGGTGGGTTTGTCTCACCCTGACTATTTATCACACCCGCCTCCCAACGTCCTCCACCTCCAGCCAGGCAGTTTTAGCTTCTCCTGCGTCTCCCCCGTGCCACCGCGGTACTCACTCTGAGTGACGCCTGTCAATGCCACTGAACAACTCCCACAGCTCCTCCGAGCTCAGGATGCCATCAGCGAAATAGTTCTTGAACTCCTCAAATGACAGCTTCCCATCATCTGCATTCAAAGAAAAGGGAAGAATAATTATATCACTGTGGAAAGCAGCGCCCCGGCCCCGGCGGGCCGCGTGGGACGGCTGGGCGTGTTCTGCATGATAATCACAGCACAAATCTCCCTGAGAGCGTGGCCCACCAGCCCAGCAGAAACACAGGGTGCTGCTGGAACTGCAGGTGGAATTTCAGCCCTTTCCTAAAGGCCCCATTGTGGTGTTCTCAGAAAGGCACGCAGGCTGTCCAAGAACAAACAGCACACTGAGGGCAGCATCAGATTTCCACGGGAAGAAAGTGCTCTCCATGGACTCAAGAGCTTTTTCCCTCCTCTCTGTGGAGGACTTCAGCTCCTGGGCTGCATTGTGATCTGCAATAAAAGCATCTCCTAAGCTACCATGAAGGAAAAGAGCCCAAGAGAGTATGGGAAGGCTCAGGGAATCTACTTGTGATTTTGGACCTCTTGCTTTATGGGTGCTGGACTAAAAACTGGGCAGCAGAGCCTAACTCCCAAATGCCAGGGGCTCCAAGGGCACCCAGAAACAGGATCCCCCAACCAGGAGCACCTGTAAAACCCTGGACTGAGCACGGAGATGGAACCAATCCTGTGAGGGACCGAGCAGAAGCCTGACAGCCCCTGGGCAGGAGAAGGGCTTGGAAGGGGCTGTGTCCTGCGTGGTGCACGGATGGGGAATTGGGGGAGCCCATTCCCCAGCCCCTGGGCAGGCTCTGGGATCCAGGTGAAGCAGAAAAGCATTTTCCACCCTCCCTCTTCCAGCCAAACCTCGCAGTGGGAATGAGCCACGCTGCTTCAGCCAGAGCCAGGCAGGGAAGGGGGGCAGCAGGAACAAAGCACTCACCGTTCTTGTCGGCTCGCCGGAAAATCTGCAAGACAAAACACAACAGGGTTCAGCGTGACAGCAGGGGGAGAAGGGCAGCTGAACAGTGAGCCAGGCAGCACCCAGCACCACAGAAAATCACCTCCAGGAGCTCAGGGAGAAGCCCCAGGTGTTGGGACTGCACAGGCTGCTCCGGGAAATTCCCCTTTGCCAATGATTAAACCCATTTCTTGCCTCTAATGCACAGAGCCCCTGGCCGAGTGAGCCCGGCACTCACAGCAAGCACCTTTAGAGAACACAGAGGCGAAGCAGAAAGGACTTTGCTACATCCTTGTGATGGCAATTCTCTGATTTTTCAGTCCATTTAAATGAAAGAACATTAGGAGCAAACCCAGTCTGTAAGGAAGCACTTTGTGCATCACCAACACTCAGGCACCTGCGCCGAGGAGCAGCTCCTGCCCTGAGCTTTGTAACCACCCCTCAGCACAGCCCTTCCCGCAACACCTCGGCCTGCACACTCACTGGAATTAATTATTAATGAATTAATTAATCTGCAACTGCTTCTGCCACAGAGCACAGCTGGAGAGCTGCTCCAGTTCAGGGACTCAAGGCAGACTCCCAACCATGAGTCCTGCTCAGCCCTGTAGGATCTGTTTCACCAGGAATTATTGGTAGGGGCTGACCCTACTGAGGAACAACATCACTTCTGGCAACGTTTTCCAAGACCAAAATGTACCAGGTTTTGTCCAGCACATCCTAATGGAGGCAACGACATAAAATTTTCTATGTGGCAACTGTCCTTTACATTATCCCGGCTGATAAAGAAATCTGTGGGTCTGAAGAAAGATTAGGAAAGAAAAAAGGGCCGGGAAAGGAGACAGAGCTTTCCTATTCTTGCCCCCCCGCTGGCTGCGCAGGCAGAGGCACCGCTGCCCCTCCGCCCCGGCTCCTCCCGCACCGCCCACCGCCAGCTCTGCTGCGTGTTCCGAGGCCACGGTCCCTCACCAGCCCTGAGAGACTGCTGAGGGAAAGCAGGAAAACGCTAAAAAAACCCTAAAACCCCTAAACCTCTGGCTTGCAGCTGGGCAGAGGCTTTCCTAGGGCTGGAGCTCCCTGGTTCCTTCCCTGGGGCTGAAACCAGGAGCAGGGACAGCTCCTTGGAGGATGCTCTTGTGAGCACAGTGAGCTCCTCCTGCCCCAAGCTGCTGCAGGAGCAGGGGCTGCCTTGGGCTGAGCAGCATCAGGTAACCATCCCCCGGGATTCCAGCCGGCCAGGCTGCTGCCCTGCCAGCATTTATTAATAAACAGCAATAATAATAATAATAATAATAATAATAATAATAATAATAATAATAATAATAATAATATCGTCATCACAATTATAACTAAATAATATAATTATATTATAATTAATTATTATAATTATAATATAATAATAAACAGTATTATATATTATAATGCTATAATTATAATATAATAATAAACAGCATTTATTTCCTGCCAGGACAGGGGGGTGGGCACTCCCTGAGCACCACACAGCATCTGCCTCATGCACTGTGGAGCTGAGATGGGAACCTGCAGCTCCCAAACAGTGGCGATTCCTCTGGATTTTAAAGCAAAGCTTTCTCCAGGCTAACGGGTTCCTTGTGGGGTCTCACGGCTGCAGGGAATGGTCGCACCCTGCCATGAACTCTCCATCAAGGGAGAAGCTTCACCCTGCAGAGCTCCGTGTCATCAGAGGGACACGTGGCTCGTGTAATGACACCTCTGTGGCCCCAGGTGTCACAGAGGCCACCTAGCTCATCCCAGGGACTGTCAAGTGTCACCCAGGCACTTCGAGCGAGGGCAAACATTTCCCACTCAGGGGCTGGCCTTGCTCAGCAGGGCTTATCTGCGGGCTCAGAGGAGAACACAATTTCAGGGGAGATCCCCTGGGGCTGAGAAGGTCTCTCATCCGGGGTGAGCCCATCCTGATTCCCCAGGAGCCTCAGCACACTGAGCGGATGCCCCTCGTCACTCCCAGGGCTCAGTGAGTTACACGAGCCAGCGCACACACCACGACAGCTGCCTGGAGCTCCAGAGGAGCGCGGCAGGAGCGGGAGCCCTGAGTGGCCCCGGGGCAGGGCCGTGTCTGCTGCAGAGCCCCCGGCGTGGCAGGGCTTGGTGCGGCTGCTGCAGCCGGCCCGTCCCTGCCCGAGCCCAGGGCCAGCTGCAGCCAGCTCAGCCAGCACGGAGCCACTCCGTGCTGCACAGGACGAATGCTGTCCCCTCCCTGGGCACAGGCGATGGCAGCTGAGCGCTGTCCCCAGTGCGGGCAGGACAGCACCCTGGGACAAAGCCAGGGAAAGGTGATGCAAAGCCAGGCTGGGAGCGGGATTAGGTCTGCGTGGGCTGCTGGAGGGCCCTACAAGCAATCCTTCTCTTGCCTCAGGGTGGACTGGCAGCCTCAGAGGCACAGGGACACTGCCTGGAGCCCGGCATGTTTCCCTCAGCCCTTGGCCTTGTGCCCAAGCAGCCGCAGCCTCACCGGGACCGCGGGAAGAGGCACTGAAACAGCATTTATTTATGGGATGAGCCCCACACGTACCCCGGGAAGGAAGGAGATTACAGGATTTGTCCCTGCCTGCAGGTCTGGCTGGACAGGCAGGCAGGGACAGGCGGCTGCTGGGGAGGGGACAGCTGCCCTGGGGACAATGCGCTCATCGACCCGCGGCAGGCTAGGGCAGGCTGCAGCCAGGCACCAGAGCGCCGTCCTTCCTGAAGCTCCCGTATCCCGGGAGGGCAGAGAGCAAGCCCCGGCACCAGCCTGAGGGACAAATCTCCCCGAGGCTTGAGATGCTGCACAGGGCGATGGCAGCACTGCGGTTCGTGCCGCGCCTGCAGCGAAGCGTCTCGGGCAAAGCCCTCCTCCTCCTCCTCCTCCTCCTCACCTCTCCCAAAGGCAGGAGATGTGCAGGCAGGTCCCAGCGGAGCAGCAGCCACCGGGATCTGCGGCGGGCAGCGCTGCCGGGAGGCAGGCGGGGCTCCTGCCCTGCTGCCGTGGGATGCTCACCCCGACCAGCCTGGGGGGCAGCTGGACACCGGCCAAGTGCCCAGACCCAAAAGTGCAGAGATTAAACTCACCCTGCCGAGCTCTGGAGCAAAGGTGGGAGCAAAGGAGTCACAGGGTAGAGGAAGAGAAGCCGTCAGAACCCGGAAAGCAGCTGCTAGCGTTGTTAACATTTCCCATTTTAATTGCTTTAATGACACCCTGAGGGATGGATATGCGACTCAACGAGTGCCCTGAGGAGCTGAGCTGGAACACAGCTGTCACCACCCGCCCCCTCCTGCCCACCTTCCCTCAGCCAAGTAATTAGTGCGGTTAATGATGCTGGCTGGAGAGCCTGGCAGCCCGAACCCCCAGGCAGGGGACAGACCCTGACCCCCAGCTGGCAGCTGCGAGCGGCACCACGGCCGAGGGAGCCGCGCTTCCCAGCGCCTCCCTGGGGGTGCCAGGAGGTCTTGGACTGGACCAGACGTGGCATTCACCTTCCCAAAGTTCTGCCCGAGATCTGCTGTTCCCCTTCTCTGGGATGGAGTGGGGCACGGGGGTGAACCTGGAGCGGGTCAAGACGGAGACGACAGCTGGGACATGACAGCTGGCACCGACCTGGGCTGTGCAGGTGCCCGGGCACCACCAGCCCTCATCCTTAACCCTCGCTGGCTTTCTCCTTCTCCGCCCTGCGGCAGGGCAGGGGCAGCACCTCTGCCCCCACATCTCCTTGGTCCACAGGGTGGCTTGGAGCGCAGCGGTGCCGAACACATGGCAGTGCCAGGGCTCTGTCACCGGGGAGATTTGGGCAGGAGCAGGAGGGCCGAGCCCCGCGGAGCTGCTCCAGAGGTGGCTCTGGCCCGGGCTGTGCCCCTGGCCCGGGAGATGGCCGGGTGCAGCCGCCTCCCCCGGAGCCCCGGCCCCTGTCACAGGAGCAGCGCGGCCGCGGCCTGGAGGGGACGCGGTGCGACAGGAGGAACTGTGCCAGCATCTCCGAACACAAAGACAGCCACCACCTGCATTTCCAACTCCCCCGTGCCACCCACAGCCGCCAGGATGCCGAGGCAACCTCCAGCCCGCACGGAGCATCCTCCTGCACAATCCCGGAGCGTCGGGAGCGGGCAGGGACAGGGGCTGCACCCGGGGGCTGCAGCCGGGGGCTACCGCAGGCAGCGCTCTGCTGGATCCCAGGGCTGTGAACAGCTCCAGGGAACCTTCCACAGCGTTCCTGCCACGCACAGCTCCCGCTCCGGCAGTCATGACAGCCAGCTCTGGATGAGGCGTGGGCTGTTTCCAGCCACCCAGAGGCCCAGCATTCAGCAGGAGGACACGACACCATTACTGAAGCCATCACGACCATGCACAGCTCCGGGCTGGCACGGGCGCATCCCTCGGGCCGGTTCCTCCGGGAAGGAGCCTCACCCCGACGCCACCCGTGCGGCGGCTCCCCGAGGGCGGCCCCGGAGCTGGGCAGGGGTGCGGGGCTCCCGCCCGCGGTACTCACGTCGTGGAAGATGGGCAGCGGCTGGCGGTGGGGCTTGGGGCCGCGATCTGCTGAGAGCAGGCACACGGCCAGCAGCTCGGCACACGACATCATGGTCCGGCCGGGCGCGGGTGCTGCGGGCACCGGGGCGCGGGGAGCGGCGCGGTGCCGGAGGGTGCAGAGCCTTAGGGCGCGGTGCGGTGCCCCGGGATGCGGTGCGGTGCCGCAGGGCACGGGGCGCTGCTGTAGGGATGGGTTCGGTGCGGTGCCGGAGGACGCGGTGCGGTGCTTAGGGCACGGCTCGGTGCGGTACCGTAGAGATGGGCTGGGTGCGGAAGGAACGGCCTCGGTGCGGTACGGATGGGTTTGGTTCGGTGCCTCAGGGATCGGCTCGGTGCCGCAGGGACGGGTTCGGTGCGGTGCTGTAGGGATGGATTCGGCTCTGCTCGGTGCGGCTCTCTTCGGTTCGGCAAGGGTGGTTCGGCTGGGCTCAGTCCGGTTAGGCAGGGTGGTTAGGCTCGGCTCGGCCCGGCTCGGCTCGGCTCGGCCCGGCTCGGCTCGGCTCGGCTCGGCTCGGCTCGGTTCGGCTCGGTTCGGCTCGGTTCGGCTCGGTTCGGCTCGGTCCGTGCGCAGGTCGCGCCCCGCCGATCCCGACTCCGCCGATCGCGGCTCCGCCGCCCCAGCCAACTTTGGCTCCGCGGAGGGCCCGCCCCCGCCGCCATCCGATTGGCCACGGGCCGTGATTGGCATCGGAAACCACCAATGCGCTTGGCGGAGCGGAGAGGGGCGGGGCCACGCCGGGTCCGGTGCCCGCTCGCCGCTGGGGCGGTCCCAGTTGGAGCCAGTAGAGCCCAGTGGGCTCCCACTCCTGGGTTGTGTGACCGTCCCCGAGTGTCCCAGTGTGACCACAGGTCTCAGTGTTGGCTCCACAGTAGCCCTGGTTGCCCCAGCTGATCGCAGTGTGGCCACAGGTGGTCACTGTTGGCCGCGCTGTAGCACTAGGTGCCTCAGCTGGCCCGAGGGTGGCTCTAGTCTGGTGATGGGTGGTCCCAGTGTGGTCGTTGTTGACTCCACCATAGCCCTGGGTGCCCTAAGTGAGGCCCTGAGTGGTCCCAGTTTGACCGTGGGTGGTCCCAGTGCGGTTGCTGCTGGCCCCACTGTAGTCCTGATCACACCATTGTGGCCCTGGTTGGTGCCAGTTGAGCCATGGGTGGTCCCAGTGTGGTTGCTCTTGCCCCCAGGGTAGCCCTGGTTGCCCCGATGGCCCTGGGGCTGCCCCAGTTTGACCATGGGTGGTCATAGTGTGCTCATGGCTGGTCCTAGCATAGCCCTGGTTGTCCCACTGTGGCCCCAGTTGGACCACAGGTGGTCCCAGTGCAGTTGTTGTTGGCTTTGGGGTAGCCCCGATTGTCCCAGTTGGTCCCAGTTTGACCAGTCCCAACATGGATACTGATGGCACTGGGAAAGTCCCAGTTTCCTCAGTTGGCCCTGGTTGGCCGCAGTTTGACCACAGGTGGTCTCACTGTGATTTTGGTGGCCCTGGAGTGGTCCCCTGACACCCAGGGTGGTTCCAAATGAGTTCCCGGTGGTGCCAGCTCCTCCATGCCCCCAGTGCCAGGCACCCTTTGCTCTGAGCTGCTTCCCTCCAGAGCAACACGCCAGGATCCCAGTACCTGCAGAGATGTGACCCCCCTGCCCCAGCAGGCTGGGGGACATGAGGAGGAGGAGAAGGAGCTGTCCCCATCCCTTGCCTGGCACAGGCACCTGGAGGCTTGTGCCAGCATTCCAGGATTTCACTTCCTGAGAAGGGGCATGAACCAGTTTTGCCTGGATTTTGTAAAATCCCAGGCAGGCTTTGCCTCCCTCAGCACCACCTCTGCTTTCACATGGAGCTCTCCAGGACGCCCTGAGTCCTGAGCTCGGCTCTGCTTAAGCCAGATCTCAGATCCAAGCTCCTTCCCCACCCCAACGTGAGCGAGCTGCAGCACGTGGAGCTCACTCACCTCCTGCTCCCTTTGGGATAACGTGCTCCAAGCTGAGCCCACAGCATCACAGCTATTTTTACCATCTCCCAGCTGTTCCAGGTGTGTGCAAGGCAAAAGAGGTGGAAAAAGCACACCTGGGCCCTGGCAGGGGCATCTGAGGGCTCCAGGGTGCACGTGCACTCACCGCACTTGGCACGGGGCTGTCCCTGTCCCCAGGGAGGCAGAGAAATCCAAGGGCTGGAGCTGTTGAGCATGGCCATCATCAAATCCAACTGAAACGGGAGCAGGAACAAAACACGGGCAAGGGGTGCAGCAGGGGCAGGGGACTCACCTTGCCAGGGAGCATGGAAGGGGCTTGGGTGATGGTGAGGCTCTGCCACAGATCCAAATCCCCCCCTTGGAAGGGCTCCCTGCACTCCCATCTGCTCCAAAAATCCACGCTCGGTGGCCAGTGGGATCCCTGGGAGTCAGCATGAGTTTCCATGTGGGAAGGAGCAGCCTGAGAGTGACTATGAAGTTCAGGCAAACTGCTGATGGCAGGAGGTGACAGGTGACAGCTCCCAACTCCCAGAAAGCCACGGCAGGGAAGGGGGATGTGGCCCCAGCTGTGGGGGACAGCAGGGCTCTGCTTTGCTCCCCAGCACCTCAACGGGGAGGAATTAAAGGAAGCAGCCACTCAACAGCGTCCCAAAAATAAACCATGCTGCTCTTCACCTCCCTATGTTCCCTCCTCGTGGAGGAAACAGGAGAGATTTTTGGAAGTGGAAATAGGGAAGTGTGGGGTGGGATGCAGAGGGGGGGCAGGACACCCCTGCCTATAGAGACCCCAAACCCCTCTAGGACCCTCTGAGGGGGGTTAGGTTAAAGGCACAAACCCCTTGTGGGGGACACCTAATGCCACTGCCATGCTGTCCCAGAGCTCACCCCGCTGTGGAGCTCTCCTGCCTCCCCCAGATCCCAACCCTGCAGCACAGGGCCAGGACATCCCAGGGCTGCCCGGGCTCAGCGCCGTGGCCAGATCCTGCACGGCATTTTCCAGTGCCAATGGGGTCACCACTCACTGCAGCCCAACAGCACCCCAGGCTGGATGGACACGGTCCCTGTGGGGTCACACTGCCTGGCAGTGAGAGCCCCAGGAGCAGGCAGGGTGTGTGCAAGGTGCCTTCACCTGACAGAAAAGCAGCGTTGGAGCCAATAAATCAAACCAGGCACTGCCTGGGGCCGCTTCCAAAGTGGAAGCTGCCCTGTGCTCTTCCAAAGCAGCTACCATCAGCTCCCTCTCCAGCATCCGAAATAGCAGGAGGGAAGCCCTTCAGCTGCATCGTGAATCATCCTGGGAGGCAGAGTGGTTATTTTTACGTGCCGTGGCTCACGTGGAGCTGGCGGAGCAGCCCCCAGGGCTGGGCTGTGCTGCCGCAGTGGGACACAGCCCTGTCCCTGCCGGGGCTGCTGCCAGCGGGGTTGGGAGTGCCAAGGGTTCGGCGTGCCAGGAGGTTGCCTGCGAGGGCAGTGTGATGGTGATGCCATCGGAGGTTTGCCTTCTCTCGGGGGAAAGAGGGAGAGCTGTGCTGCTGCTGGGGGTTGGCTGGCTGTGGGAACAGCCCTGTGGAGCTCGGGATGTCAGTGCAAGTCCTCGCCCCTCTCCCTGTGCCCCCCGGCTCCCACAAAAACCATTTCCCGTGCCGGGGTCTCTCCCCTTTGCAGCGCTGCAGATCACCATCACCATCCATCATGACAGAACTGAGCAGAGGAGAGGAGGAGGGATGGCTGGGGAGGGGTTGGCATATGGCTGGGCTGGGCACCCTGCAGTAACTCATAGAACCTCCAGCACCTGCCACCTCAGGGGACAAACCCTGCAGTGGAGGACACAGCAGGCAGGGACGTGGGTCCGTGCCCTCCCACCTGGTCCCTGTCCTGCTGCCCTGGCTCTGTGGGGCAGGATCCCATGGACCAGAGCAGCAGGAATGCTGTTGCAGTGTCACTGTGTGAAAAAGCCCCATTTGAAGGGGTGGCAGTGTGACAAACACCAGCTCTTCCCAGCCAGGCGCAGGGGTCACCGTGCCAGCCTGTGCGTGACACTGCCGTGCTGGGCACTGGCTTGGAGATGGCAGGGCCTGGCTGGCCCTGCTGCCGTGCTTTGGAGGGCTGGGAAAGCTGGGAAAGGGAATGGTGTGCAGAGCTGAGCATCCACACGTGTCCAGCTGTAGGAACAATCCAGGGGCAGCACAGCCAGCCAGGGACTGGTGTGGGAAGAGAGGCACAAGGGTGCGGGCAGGAGGCCAGGCAGTGGTGATGGGCTCTCTGTGCCACCCAGCACCCAGCAGCAGCCTGTCCTGAGCCTGGGATCCCATTGCCTGCCCGTGCAGGAGCAGGGTGATATTACACAACATGGTCAGGGTGAAACATTTATCAGGCTGTTTAAAGGAAAACCAGGCAGGAGGCTGGGCAGGAGGAGGGGAGAAAGCGCACAAACACGGGCAGGAAGTAGCACAGCCCTGGCTGCCACTAGGGCAGTGGCCATGACGCTGCTGAGCCCCATCCTGGCTGCCGGGGAGCCCCTGGCAACCCCAAGCACCCCTCCCTGGGGGTCCCCAGTGTCCCTCGGTCCTGGTGTGCTGCAGAGGGAATCAGGGCACCCAGGGTCAGGGCTGCTGCTGGCAGTGTGTCCCCAGCGAGCAAGGACACAGGGACCTCGAGCTTTGGGCCAGAAACTGCTGCCAGCAGGTGTCTTGAGGCAGCACCAAGAGCTGGGTGAACGGGGAAAGCTGGGAACTCAGTGGATGGAGTGGCTTCACACTGGCCCCATGCTGCAGCCACAGCAGGAAAGTGCTGCCCCAGGACCAGGGGGAAGGCAGGGAGGGAAGCAGGCAGGAGAGGAGCCAAGTGGGGACAGGGACTGCTGAAAGAAAAGCAAACCCCACCCCAACCCATCACCCCATCCCCCTGCAGCACAGCCTCTTTGGAGGAGCAGGGAGGGCAGGATCAGGCCCAGATCCCACCCTGTGTGGGACCAAGGACTGAAACACCTATTGCAGCCCCAGGTATGGACATACCTGGTCATGGATTTCAAGTTCAAAGTGGAAAACATACCACAAAATAACCCCAAACCTCTCGGTTCTCAGCTGAAGTTCCCACCACCCCTCACACCCCCAGGCACCTGAGCACAGCCGAAGGGCAGAGTCAGTAGAAACCTTTATTAAACACAAAGCTCAGAGAACACAAGCTTGTTAAATGGCAGTAAAAGTGAAAGTGCGTCTCCAGCTCGGCCCAGGGGGACCCCAGGACCCCCCTCCCCTTCCAGCCCCAGTGGCCTGGGGATGGAGAGCCAGAGCCAAAAGGCTGAAGGGCTGCACAGGGAGGGGAAGGAAAGCCTGGAGACAGCGTTGGGTGCTCACCTGCAGAGACACTCCCCATGGACACCTCTGTGTCCCCTGAGGGGACACACACATGGTCCCAGGGCCACCAGCCCCATCCAGCCCCGTCCCCGCTCCCGCAGCCACCTGCCACAGCCGTGGCCTTGCCAGCCCCGCTCTGGACACAAGCAAAGCCAGGATGTGCTGGTGAGACCCTGGTGGCACCCTCCATGTCTCACCAGCACTGTCCTCCTGCTCCCCCCATGTCCTGGGAGAGCTCCACACGCCATAAATAATAAATAAATACCCCACGCTCAGCCAGGCTGCGGGCAGCCCCCACGCAGGGGGACAGCCCTAACCCAGCACCCCCCACATCTCCACCACCCCCTCCCAGCACAACAAAAACTCTCAGCACCCCCACTCTGCTGTACAGTCCCCCCAAACCCCCATGGAAATGAAACGCTGTCCCCAGGGGACAATAATAAATTAATCAAATCATTAATCTATACACAGGACTGCTTAAAGCTCTGGAACGGGCTCCCAGGGGGCAGTGGCTCTGCCCTGGGCAGTTGCCCCCGATCAGGGCCCTATTGGGAGGGGGGTTCCCCTGAGATGGAAACCCCATCCTGGCATCCTCCTTGTGGGGCTGGAGCTGGGGATGCCACTGGCCCCCGCCGGGCTGGAGGGATAATGAGAAAATATTGCAAAAAGGGATGGGGGAGAACAGTGGGCGCTGGAGCCAGAGGAGCTGCCCTGCCCTGCCCTGCCAGGGCTGCCCCCTCCCCTGGCAGCTCCCCCAAGCACCCGGGCAGGCACAGCTTCAGAAGTCCAAGGGGGTGAAGTCCCCAAAGTTGCAGTCAAAGAGCTCGCTGATGCCCTCGCCCTCCTCCAGGCCAAAGTGATAGTCCTGCGCCTGCGGCGGCGACAGGTTGATGAACTCATCGGCCAAGAAGCCCGCCAAGTCCTCCCTGCTCTGCTCCAGCAGGATGTCCATGGAGGCCAGTGGGGACAGGCTCACCTCCTCCTCCGGGCTCTTGCTGGGTAGCACGCTCGGTCCTGGCAGCAGCGCTTCTGTGGGGATGGGAAGCAGCTGTAAATCCCATAATACTCTCCAAAAAAACCCCCAAAAAAGCTTTTTTTGGCTATGGAGATCCTGCCTTCCCACCTCCCTGCCTCGTTGGGGCGCCTGAGCAGCATGTGCCAACAGCAGAGGGGCTGATGAGAGCCACCGTGACATCCCTGCAGCTCCCTCGTGTCCCCAGGTCCCTCGTGTCCCCAGCCCCACCTTGCTCTCCAGGCAGCAGCGGCATGTTCACATCCTGGGCGGGATGCAGGAGCAGGGAGGCTCTGGGCTGTGAATGGCTGGGAGAAGAGTCCTCTGCAGGGGCTTTGAAGGGGCTCTTGACGGGGCTGCAGACCCCCGAGCTGTCCTCGGGGCAGAGGAACACATCGATGGGGCCCTGAGTGCTTCGCACGGAGACCTGGAACGCCTGGGGAAGGGGACAGGAGTGAGACAAGGCGGCACAAGGACACCCGGGGAACACCCAGGGCTGTTCAGGGAGGGCACCGGAGGAGCAGAGCGTGACCCCAACTCACCTCTGCTGGGTCTGAGACCTGCAGCTGGGTCTCTGGGGGGGCTTTGATAACCATCACCATTTGCTCTGCGGGGTCCACAATGCTGCGGAGGTCCTGGCAGGTCACATAGGCTGCGGTGGGGCGGGTCAAGGAAGGGACACGGGGATGCGGGCTGAGAAACAGCCCTGTGTGAAACAGCCCTGCCTGTGACACCAGGGCTCAACCACAGCCGCCACCCAGCCAGCCCCACCCCAGAAGCAAAGGATATTGCTGGTTGGCGGGGTCCTCGGTGAGCAGGCGCAGCTGCACCGTGCACATCTGGATGAGGTCATCCAGCTGCCGCTCGGCCGCCTGCAGCTCCCGCAGCTCCTTCTCCAGCAGCCGGTGCCGGCCTGGCGCTCCCACCGTGGCCTGGCTGCCCCTGGGGAGCACCGTGTCCATCAGGAGCCAGCTCCCACAGCTTCCTGTGCCCCCGCCAGGCCAGGCCACATCCCACCCCACAGCCAGGGAACCAAACCAGCCCTGCAGGGATTTTGCAGACCACTCCCCAAGGCTGGATGCAGCCCCCCACTCCCCTGGATGACTTGGGGAGTCCCAGGGGGACTCGCAGGTGCCTCCTGCCATTGAGCACAGCCCTCCCGACAGGGGGCCACCACTTGGCCTGCAGCAGAAGTTCTGGTGACCCCGCCCTGAAATTCTCCACCCAAGTAAGAGCCTTCTCCACCCAGACAGCTCCCCCACCCCAGGAACAGCCAGGCACAGCCCCATGAGCCAAGGGACATACAGCCACTGGATGTGGTTCTTGGACTTCTTGGTGATGAGCTGTATGCCCTCCAGGACATTGGTGATGTCGTAGATGCGCCTCTTCTGCACCTTCAGGACCTCGGCCGCCCAGTTGAGGTCCACCACACCATCTGGGGACTGGCTCAGCAGCTCCAGGAAGCGCTTGGTGGTGAGGTTCAGGGAGGTTTCATAGCGGGACTTCTCTCCAGGAGACTTTGCCCCTGCCAGACGTGGAGGACAAGTGTCATTTGGCCACAAGGGAAATCCAGAGATGAAGTTGAAAGGTCACCAAACACCTGCCATGCTTGCAGGTGGCTTGTGGACTAGTGACCAGGACTGGCACCCCAAACCCAATCTGTTTTCTCAGGGCAATGGGGTGAGCTGCCCAAATCCCCCATAGGAAGCATGTTGCAGCACCTGGCACAAACTGTGACACCTGTGACTGAGACACCGAGTGCCAGGCTGGGCTCGGGGGGAGATAACAGCAGGTCCACCTGGGACACTGCACTGACACCATGCTGGCACCTACAGCTGCATCCCACGGGGAGGGACAGAGCCAGTGGGGTGCCCAGCAGAAGGGCAGGACAACCCTGGCACCAGCACAGGGCACAGCAGTGAGTGCAGAGGGTGGGCAGAGGCAGCCCATCCACACCGACACAAAGGGATGAGCCTGGGGGAGCAGAGTGGGGCTGCTGGACCTCTGCTCTGAGCTGGGCTGGCAAGGGGGGCCAGGGGCAGTGGAGCCGATACCTTTAGCAGGGTTCCTGGCCTTGCCCCGGCTCACTGGCAAACTCTCCGCTATGTACTGGTGATCCGTCTCCAAGTTCAGCTTCCTCTTCACCTGCAAGGGACGGGGTCAGCACAGGGACAGGCAACCCCTGGCCCCACTGCTGATGAAGGGATTCTGTGAGGAACCCCCCACAGCACTGTGGGGTACAGACACCCCAGATCCCGGCAGGAAGGGGTTGATGAGAGCTGTCACGCACGCCGGCGGGGATGGGGGGCTGTTCCAACCGCGGGGGCCCTGCCACGCTGCGGGGAGCGCCCCAGAGCCGACGTGGGCCGTGGGTGGGGAGGCAAAGCACGGCCCGGCGCCGGGGCCTGCGGCTTCCGGAGCGGCGGCGGGGCAGGGCCGGCCCGGCAGGTGCTGCGTGGCACGGCCCGGCCGTACAGCCTGGCACAGCCGGGGGCACCGGGCACGGGCTGGCACGGAGCAGGGCACGGCACGGCATATGGCACAGCACGGGGCACAGCAGGGAGCAGTACGGCCCGGGCCGGTACGGAGCCCTGTCCGGTATACAGCACGGCTCGCTGTACAGCCCGGCTCGGTATGGCACGGCTCGCTACATAGCAGGGCCCGGTATGCAGCCGGGGCCATTGTACAGCCCGGCTCGGTGTAGCCCGGTCGGGTATACGGCCCGGTCGGTACACGGCCGGTTCGAGGCCAAATACTGCACAGCCCGGAACACAGCCCGGGCCCGCCGGTCCCCGGAGCCCCCGCCCGGCCCCGGCCCCCGCCCCCTCCCCATCCCACTCGCGGGGGTTACCGGCGGGCGGCCCAGCGCGGGCCGTCTGGGCGCGGCGCCGGGGCGGGCGGGCTGCGGCGTGGCGAAGAGCAGGAGGTCGGTATCGGGGTGGCCGCCGCCCGCGGGCTCCTCGGCGGCGGCGGAGACGATCAGGAGGTGCGGGGAGGCGCTGCCCAGCAGCGCCGCCAGCCCCGCCGCGCCGCCCGCCGCCGCCATGGCTCACATGGCAGCCGGTGCCGGCGGTGCGGCGGGCGGCGCGGCGGGCAGGGCGCGGACAGGGGCGCGGCCCATGGCGGGCGCGGGGCCGCTGCGCTCCGGCTCCGGCTCCGCTGCGCCCGCCGCCGGATTGTTCGGCGCGCCGGCCCCGCGCGCCTTTGCGCGCCAAATCCTTTTTGCCGCGAAAAGCGGCGCGAGCCGTCCCGCCGCCCGCCCATTGGCTGCGCCCGCCGCGGCGGGGAGGGGAGGGCGCGCCGCCATTGGCCGCGGCGCGCGGGGCGGCGGGCGGTGCCGCGCGGCCATTGGCGGGCGGGGGCCGCGCTGACAGGCGGCCAATCGGCGGCGCCGCGCCGGGGCGGCGGCCAATGGGAGCGCGGCTCGGGGACGCGGCGGGGGCGCCGCGTGGGTGCGGCGCGCGCTGCGTGTCCCCCTCGGGGGTGTCCCCTCCCCTGTCCCTGTGCGTGTCCCCCTCGCGTGTGTTCCCCGTGTCCCCCTCGGGGGTATCCCCTCCCCTGTCCCTGTGCGTGTCCCCCTCGGGGATGTCCCCTCCCGTGTCCCTGAGTCCCCCATACGGGTCTCCCCCTCTTGTGTGCCGCCGCGGATTCCTCGCTCCGACCCGGCCCCGGTTTTCCCACCCGTGGGGATTTTAGGGCTCAGGCAGAGCCGGTCCCGGCCCGGGCTCAGCCCCGCCGGGGTGATGGGCTTCCGGCCGCGGGCGCGGCCGCTCCCCGCTCCGGACGGCCCGGGAGGACAGGGCACGCACCCACGAGCAAAGTTCAGCTCGCTCCCCTGCCCTGCGGGCTCCACCCACCCACGGGTGTCACTGCTGGGGAAGAGGGTGGCTTTGGACTCTGCGGGGTGTCCCAGGCTGTTCCCCTTCCCCAGGGGTGACAGCCAGCCCAGCGTGGCCCAGGCACCCCACAGCAATGCCTTGCTTTGGGGACATCAGTGGGTGCTCAGCCGTGCTGGGCAGGAGCTCTCCTGTGCTGCGGGGCAAGGCGTCTGCAGGATTTTTGTCTAAAAGTGCTGGAGCGATGAAGGGCTCAGTTCAGGGCTGCTCACTTCCCTCGTTCAAAGCAGCCCCGAGACCACGGATGAGGCTGTCGGGCTAGTCTGGAGGCTTCAGGCTCTGACGCTGCTCCAGGGTCCAGCGCGCACGGAAGGACTGGGATGCTGCAATCTGCTCCATCCGTTTGGCCGATGATTCACGGCATTCTGTGTTTCCAAACACCAAACAGCTGCGGATCTCGGCAGCTCCTTCAGGAGTGGCTGATAACCCCTTAGAGGGAAGAGGAAAAGCTCTGCCGGGAGCACAACCTGCACTTGACCGTGCCAGGCGCTATCTCTGGCCGTGGGACCGTGCGGCTGGGGAGCGGCAGGGACACAGGGGCGGCAGACGGAGCCGGGAGCGGCCCCATATGCTGAGAAAGGTGAGAGTCCACCCACGAGACACAGGACAGGCAGCTCCCAGCACCAGTATCTCCTGCCTGCAGGACACTGATAACCTCCTGCTGCATGAGGAAGCAAAATTAAAAAGGAAAAAAGTACATCTTGCTAATTTAAAAAAAAAAAAAAAAATTAAAAAGCATTTAAAGATCAGGCCTTTTGCAGGGCCTAGACGTGGGGAAACTCATGAGGAAAGTGTGGAGTGGGGTCTGATCCAGGCACCCAAACCCCACTGAGCCGAGCCCAGGGTTTGACCCCTCTGTTCCCCCCCTGAGCTGCCCCACGTGCCCCCGGGGGTTGGTGGTTGAGCACAGTGGCCCCCAGCCCGCTGCTGCTGCCAGGCAGGGCTGTGAGCCAGCGCTGGCTCCCGCCCCGGCCCCGCTGCCAACCCTGACCTGCCCGGGATGCAGGAGAAGGGCTCTTTTCCCAGCAGTGCAGGAGAAGGGCTCTTTTCCCAGCAGTGCAGGAGAAGGGCTCTTTTCCCAGCAGTGCAGGAGAAGGGCTCTTTTCCCAGCAGTGCGTGGGATGCAGGAGGCATTTGCAGGGATGAGTTAACTCCTCTGCTGTGGAGCAGATCCTGACATGCAGTGCCCCTGTGCTGGCCTAACAGGTTTCTGGCTTTAAAGGATTTTATGCTGGATATTTTGGCAGTGGCTGCAATTCCCCTGGGGATGGCCAGTGTGGAGCAGAGCTGTGATTTCCCTGGATCCCTCCATCCTTAAATACAGCAGTAACATGGTGCGTGTCCGTGACCAATCAAATAAACTCGCTGTGCCTCATTTCTTCATCAGCAGAGAGCAAATAGAAACGCTGCCTCGCTTAAAGGAAATTAATACACTTAATTAACACTTGGCCCTTCTAATATTCCAAGCCCCACTCTCCAGAGCCCTTCCACTGCAATATCATCATTACTACGAAGCATAAGCAACAGTTAGACCAGATGTTTGCACACAGTTAATGCTTCTTCCATCTGGGGAAGGGGGAAAAGGCAACCCCAGCAGCCGGGCGGGAGCGCATGGCTGGCGCTCTCCCCATCCCTGGGGAGCCTCAGCCCGGCGCTTCCTGGGATGAGGCAGGGTTTGGGACACAGCTGCTGCACCAGCTGCTCCCGCTCGGCTCACAAAGGCTGCCTTCACCCCCCCTAATTCATGCAGGAGCTTTTCGGGGGGAGCAGGCTCTGCCCCCTCTCCCGGAGGCTGCGCTGCGACTTCTCCGAGGCTTTCAGCGCCGGCGGCGCGAAAAGGGGCGGCTGTGGAAACAAATGAAAGGCGAACGCTGGTGGGAGAAGGGCGGGCAGGGCCTTTCCTTGCGTGTGGATGAGGGGAAGCAGATGAATTCTGTCTCCTGCACAACTGCAGCCTCCCCCCGGCCCCGGCAGCCCCGCTAAGGAGTGCAGAGTGCTCCCAAGATTAGCGGTGTGGCAGGTGCTGCTCCCAGATAAAGCCCTGTCTGCACAGCCCCGCTCGGTCCTGGAGAGCATCAGCGAGGCTGCTCAGACACTTCGTGCCCCAGCAGGATTTAGCCCGCGGCAGTCGCTGAGTTTGGGTGGGTTTGGCACTGTGGGATAGACTCAGGGCAAGGGGCGTGTGCTGGGAAAAGTCTGCAGCTGGAGCACAGCTGGTACCTGCGCTGGAAAATCACCTGGCAGCGGGAGCAGGAGAGCTGGCAGGATGCAAACCCCTGTGCTCAGTTAAGGGCAGCCTGCGGGTGTCCCAGGGATATTTACTGTCCCTGCCATCGCAGTTCCCACGTGGAGTGTGCTGAGCTGTCACACGCAAGGGGGGCAGGACTTCCTCGGGGTGTCCTGCCAACGCTCCTGTTCCCAGCTCACTGGTTCGTTCACAAGATGGTGAGTTGGCAGTGTGGCACAATCTGCCTGTGGTGGGGACACGCAGCTGGGGAAAGCCCAGAGCACCCCCAGTTCTGCTGCCCTGACCCTACAGTCCCTCACCTCTGCCACCTGAGCCATCACTGTTGTTCTGTGCAAACCAAAGCGATTTTCTGGAAGCATAAACAGTGTCTAAAGCTGGCTTGTGGCAGAAGGGGGCAGCCGTGGTTTAGGTGTCTTCTCTCAGATCCCAGTCCCAAAAGCCCAAAGCAGGCAGTGCCTGCTCCCTTGCATCTCTTACAGAAGACACAGCCCTTCTCGCAGGACACCAGGTCAGCTCCTCTTTTGGATGCTGGGCACACCAGACTCAGCAGTGCCACCTCCTCTCTCTCTGTTTTTAAAGCTGACACCATGCAGAGTGTCTCTCAGCAGAAGCCAGGGGCACAGAGCCCTCTGCCCTCCTGCTCTGCTCTCACACCCAGCCAGGGCAGCCTTGTCTCATCCTGAACCAAAACACCACAAACACTGAAAGCCACTCCATGCCACGAGGCTCTTCCATTTCCTTCACTCAAACCCCATGGAAGAACAGAGAGGCTGAAGTGTTTCTGGGGAGCCTGGGGCTTATCGAGGAGTGATTTGGGAATATGCCAGGCTCTAGCTTCTACCTCTGCTTAGCCAGTCCAGGTTCACTTCCCACCACACGGTCACTGGCACTGAGAACCCAAAAGTGCTGGAACACTTTTGCTTTTGTCAGAAAACCAGCAGGTCACCCAGAGCTTCACCTGGAGCAGAACAAGGGCTCAGACAGAGTATGTTGCTCTGTGAGGAGGAAAAAAACACTTGAAAGTAGGACTGGCATCAGTTTGGAGGTGTTAATTTGGCTCCTCATGGGCCCAGGCTGGACACTCCAGCATTCCAACAGCTACAAAGCTGGAGGTTTGGTCTTACAGACACTCAGCAATTGCTTCATCCCCATCACCACAGCAGTCACCTCTACAGCACATTCCCTCTGAACTTTTAGCTTGGAAGAGGCAGCAAAACCATCCATAGACATCCTTATTTTCTCTATTTGTCATATTAAAAAAAAAAAACAACAACAAAGAGGTGTCAGCCATCCCAATTTGTTTCTGCAGCTGGCATCCTTACACCTGCAGGAATTAAATCTGATGGTGGGGTCAAAGCAGCACTGGCTGTTGTTTCCAAGCTGGTAACACCAGAGCCCAAACCATGCCAAAACTGCACTTTGTGCATGGCTTCTCTACATCCAGGACTACAGACATGCAATAATCAAGCATTGCTTCAGAGATTTTAGCTTAAAAATTATGACAGTAAAAAAAGACAAAAAATTGGGATTTTTATTTGTAGACAAAGCACAGTACTGTAATATTCCAAGAGTGATTATACAGAAATAATGACCCCAAGAGGGTGATTCATAGCAGACAGAGCCACATCAAGAACTCCCTGACCTCTCTTTTTATTGTTTTAAACCCAAAATCCGAGATACATCTACAAGCATTCTGATCAGTGTCATGTAAGTTACCCGAGTTTATGTTCTTTAGTTTATTCTATGCTGTCAGAAAATCAGGGCCTGGATTACACAGCAATTATGAATACAAAATATATCTCAAAAGCAGAGGTAATAATACCTGCATTATAGAGCTTTTAGTTTGTTTTTCTCCCTCCTCATCACCAGAAACACAAAAATTCTTCAAAGTAAAGAAAAAAGTTACCTCCTCCACCAATCTGGTAGGAACACACAGGTTGAAAACTCAAGATTAACACCCCAAAAATATTAACAGTGGCAGACAGACATGATGCCTTATTTTCCCTCCTCCCTTATCTGTTGGGTTTCAAAAGCAGCATCAGAAAGCACATTTTGCTTCAGGCTGGCATGAGCCAGGGAGACAAACACAGCCTGACAAATAGGGAGCAGCACACAGCTCGGGGTATTATCCAAAGGTCACCTTTGTGCTGATGCAGGGAAAACGAGTTGGAGTCCCAGCAGCTTCTCCTGGGTGAAGGATCTGCACAGGGTTCTGGTTGCTCCAGCAGCAGCAGGCAGCCATGGCAGCTCCCAGCTGGCTGCAGAGCTCCCTCTGCACAGGGGGGCCCTGCTTTGGGTCACTTTCAGCAGCCAGGGATAATCTCTGCCCTTCCACCCACACCCAGTGGGGTGTAAAGCAGAGTTTGACCTACTCTAGCAGGGCAGAAAGTCTCACAGCACCAATATCAAAGCTTCTCTGCACCCTCTCCACCCTGGCACAGGGTGCCCAAAGCAGCTGTGGCTGCCCCTGGATCCCTGGAAGTGTCCAAGGCCAGGCTGGATGGGGCTTGGAGCCTCCTGGGATAGAGGAAGGCGTCCCTGCCCATGGCAAGGGGTGGGATGGTTTTTAAGGTCCCATCCAACCTGAAGCACCCAACAATTCTCTAATAAATGCCCTGAACAGGGCCAGTTCTGTGGTTATTGCACAGACACAGGGGTGGTGGCCAGGACAAATGCACTGTCCCATTACAGACACAGGGTCACACCTCCCAGCAGCCCCAGCCTCCCCGAGCTCTCCTGTGCAGCACTGAACGGCCAAACACAGGTTTTGCTCTCAGAAATACTCTCTCCTTCACTGCCAGCATCAAACACAGCCCAGAAAACCTTCCCTAAACCAAATGTCAGGCAGCTGTCTCGTTTTCACCCTTGTTAAATAATGCAATTGTCCCGGAAAGGATTCTCCAGCCATCCCCAGAGCCAGCCCCAGCACACAAGCTGTCCTCCAAAGGGAAGGGAAGCACAGTGGGTATGCCAGGGCAGCAGGCAGCAGCAGTAAATAACCCTGAGCCTGCTTTGTTCCTTCAAAAAATAAATGATTAATAGCCCAGGATAGTCAGTCTGCTTGAAAAGCTCAGGATTGCTGAAAACTTTTGATCAGTTCGATTCATTAACCTTTAAAACTGCCTCTAAGAGAGGCTTAAAATCTGAGGGAGAAGCATCATTTTAAACACTTCAGTTTTATCCAGTGTTCCTCACTTCTGACAAACTGAGCTAAGATTGAGACACTCTGCTCCTCTTTACAGACACTCAGCATCAGCCAGGTGTCAAGGAAGAAATAACAAAGGGGGAAATAAAGTTGCTGTAGACAAACAACCCCATGCTCATCTTAAAATTCAAACCCATTCGGGGCTGGGGGGAGAAAATGCCTCTTCTTTGTGATCCTTAAGCACTTGGCCATACGCAGGTGGCTTCCCAACTGTCTCTTTATTTCTTTTGCTTTTAATGCTAATAAAAAGGGAACCCAAACAGGGCACTCCATTCCCCACACAATGCCCTGGGGGAGGGCAGGGAGTGTCACTTACATATCCCCAAAGTCTGACTCAGACAGATTACTTCTAGTTCACTTCCCTACTACACGCCTGCATTGTTCCAACACCTTGGCAGCAGAAGGGGCTCATCCCCAGCGATCTGGTCCCAGAACAGCCATGGGGGCTGAGGTCATTAAGGAGCTGTCCCAATTACTTCCCTGGGGAAAGCAGTGACTTGCAGCTTACCGTCCTGGCCCGGCACAGCAGGAAAACCAACGGTCAGCAAACCCCCAGGGGCTGTGCTCCGGGAGGAGCTGGGCTTCCAGGGATGGCAGCTGCCTCCTGCAGCTCCTCTGCAGATGGCTGCAGGCTCAGGCACGGGTTCCTTAGGAAGGGAGAGATTCCCAAGAGAAAAAGGGCGTTTTGAACCAAGGAGAAGTCACGGTCACTGCTGCCAGGCTGACTGCAGACACTGGCTTTTGGCTGGGATTTATTTTCTAGAGAGGACAGAGAGCAGTGTGAAAAGGGCAGGAAAGGCCACTTGTCCTTCTCTGCTTCACCAGCAGCCACAGTGGTACAATGCCCAGCAGAGGAAGGTTATTCCACCTCGAAGGGAGCCACAAGCCTTTCTCAGAGAAAGAAATACCAGCTACAAATTTTACAGATCAAAACCTTCTCAGAGACACCCAGCTCACAGAACCAGCCCACAGCTTCTTTTGCTGCAATAATGACACATGGTCAAGGATTTGTGAGTTTAATAGTTTTAGGGAGCAATTCCCAAGCCACAGCTGTCAGCTTTCTGAAATCCCATCAAAGCTTGCAGGAATTCAGCAATTTTAGCAGAAGACCAATGCTCTTAGTTGGAACAATACTGAGGCTTCTGACAGAAAAATTGTGATGCTTCAAATGCACAACAGTGGTGGAAAGAAAGATGTTTATAAAGGAATCAGACCTCACCTGTAGCTTCAGCAGTTTTTCTGTATTGAATCTTTATGCTTCTCTACTAAAAAAACAAAACCAAAAAAACCAAACAAACAAAAAACCCAACAACAACAACAACAAAAAAAACCCACACACAAAAAAAAAAAACCTTAACCACAAGAAAGAAACCAAATTCCTAATGTTACAGCTTTCATGGGGTCTGATGGATGTTCCAATTCAATTATTCAGTCCAGACTGTAACAGCAGTTAAGTTAGAAGTTAGCAATGAAATTAGAAGTTGAAGGGATCACAGAGAGTTATTATGACAAAGTAGTATCTTGGTTTTTGGGCACCATGTACATCATGGATTTGCATGGACAAAGAGAAGTGGAAAAATAAAGGGCAAAGCAGCACTCTGCATATATGCAACAGTAATAAAGGAGTTTAGGAGGACAAGGAAAAATTACTTAAGAAGAAATTGGGAATTTTTTCCTACTCAGAAGCTCCCTGAAGTTAAATGTACTGTTTCAGCTGTACCATTGAATAGGAGAAATTGCCAGAGCTTGGAGGGTAAAGAGTTCAAAAGATGATGACGAGAGCATCGGCAGGATTATGAAATGCCATGGGCAGGTCAGGGAAAAGCAGGTGGACACAGGGAAAGTGAACCAAACAGTCCCAACTGAGCCAAAAGGGCTTAATGATTCTCTTGGAAATATCACCACATCAAACCAGCGTGGCAGGGATTCTTTCAATGCACAGCACTGAGTGAACTGTGTAGTGTTATATGGCAGGTGAGTGCTTTGCACTATGAGGCGTTTGAATTTATTAACTGATTAATTAAACCAGTTTTTGTGCTTTCTCAGCTCTCTAGTCAATCTTCTGTCACAGCTCAGGGCGTGCTGCCCTATCCTGGGACTCAGCAGAGTGTTTTTGAGAGGAAGATGATTAATAAATTAATCCATTAAATTAATCCATTAAGCCTGCACAAACTACAGGTACAAAATCAGACTCAAATCTGGTTACAGCCAACATATTCCACTGCTGTGGAGAGCAGATTCTGGACCTCAGAGAAAGCCTTGTCATGCTCCACCAAAATAAAAGTGCTTGGGAAATGTTGCTCCCTTGGACACACCAAGTCCCCAGCATGAGATCTGAGGCCTGGTCATAAAGGAGCTCAAGCTGTGTAACTGTTTTTGGTATTTAGTTCAAGCAGCTTTTAAAAGCTTTACAAACAAATTTAAAATAATTACAGGGTATTCATTAGTGCACTTTGCAGAGGCTCAGATTCAGACCAAGTGCAGGAAAGAAACCAAGCAAAAATAGTCTTTCCAAGCCTGATTTACCAGGCTTGTACAAGACAATCCTAACAAGCCTATTCTCACACATTTTATTGTCTCCCTGAGGGAAAACTGCAGAGGAATTCTCTCAAGGAGCATACAACTGTCTTTGTAATACTTCAAACAGGATTCCCAGCTATCCACAGCAATGAAGAAATGCTGGCCCTGCTTTCAGAGCTCAGCAGGGTCCCCCACACCCTTCACCCTCGATCACACCACAGTGAGCACAGCAGCACAGAAAAAAAACCCACTTGTAAACATTCAGATGAGCCCTAGAACATGTTTTCATACTCTCCACTTAGTGTCAGGCTGTCACTTTTTAAATATATTTAGTTTTTAAGGAGCAAACACCAATGCCACACTTGTAGGGAAAATAAGGCCTCTTAAAAAAGACTGCAACAAGTTTCTCTGGGGCGTGTGCTTCTTGTAAAAGGAGCCAAAAGACTGATCAGAACATTCTGGCCTGGAGACAAGAGCCAACTCTGCTCGACAGATGTTAATTTAAAAAAATCACAGGTCAAGGGCAACAGAATAACCTTTTCCTTCAGCTGCTGGGAGGTCCCATTCCATTCCAAGGTGTTTTAGAGTGAAGCACCTACTTGCTGTCTGTCCTTTTGTTGTAAATGAGGAAGTCAGACATGTCGTGCCACACCTCGCTGTCCTCGTACAGGTAGGTCATGGAGGACTGCAGGGAGGGCTGCAGAGTCTCCCTGTGGTATTCAAAGAGCCACAGGACTGTGCCCCACACCAGGGCAGCCAGGAGAGGGAAGGGATCCTGCCTGGGCTGTGGGATGTAGCCCTTTTCCACAGCCAGGCGGGACAAACCGAACAGGACCCGGGACAGCAGGTACATGATGATCTGCAGGAGGAGAAACCAGAGAGCAGGGTGAGAGCTGAGCACAGCCAGGAGGGCTGGGAACAAGTCCCCCACTTCAAAGCAAACAGGCTGTCATTTCCCCTATCAGCACCCTGCCAAACCACGGGTATTTGTGTCTCTCCAAGGCCTGCTGCTCTGATTTGGCAATCACCGGGCTGCATTTCATGCAACACTGCCGTGCAGTTGCACAACTTGTGTCTTTGCCCAGCTCATGGTGCCTCAGATGGTGCTGATGGAGCAGACCCAGAGCAGTCCTGCCAAGCAGGTGTGAGCTCAGGAGTCTGGACACAGCCTAACACCAGGCCTGGCTTAAGGTGAGCACTTTGGATTCACCTGAAGCTCTGTGTTTTACTCCTTGGTTTGTGACTGTGTGTTAACAACCAGCTTTAAATCAAACACCCCCTGGGCAGCTTTCATCAGTTTAGCCAGTTTAGTTCAGTGCAGCTCTAACTGATCAAGTTCTACACTCACCACACTTCAGGGGAAGGGTTTAACCCTGCGATGGCCAGACCAGGAACACACAGGTAGTGACCACAGCTCAGGTGACAGGTGGGACAGCCCCACAGCTTTGGGTTACCTGGCTGCCTTCCTACAAACTGAGTGCAGCCCTGGAGGCAAGCCTGGCCTTCCAGCACTGCAACTGCTCATGGAGACACACAGCCACGCCTGGGACTTGAGTGCAGAGCAGCCAAAACTGCAACTTGTGCAGAGAACGTGATAAAAGAGCAATGCTCTGTGGTCAGAACCACCAGAAACAGGCGCCACCAACCAGTTCCTGGCACACCTGTTGTGCTTCCTGGCCAGAGAAACTTTCAGCAAGTGCCTTTACCTGGCTGTTGATGGGATTGTTGTCACCAAACACCAGCCAGCCCCCAATGCAGGCTGCAAGGAAAGAATGAAATGGGATTTTTTCCTCCTGCAGCCAAGACTGCACTGCCAGGAGCCCCTTGTAGGTGAACACAAAATAGGCCAGGTTCCGGGAGTGAGTGTACGTGGCCTGGGCAATGGATTTCAGCTTCTCCCTTAAACTGAGGGAAAGAAACAGACAATTACCAGAGTGAAAAGGCAAGATCCTGCACTCACTCAGCCTGGGCACTGCACCCCCGACCTCCACCGATGGCTTGGCCATGCCAGGAGTGTCTTGGCAAGGAGGAGAAATTCCCTCAGCTCGGGCTCACTCATCAGAGCACAGCCCTACCCACTGTGGACTGGGTTTAATTTTCTCACTACTCAAACAGCCCCTTTTAAAACTTTTTTATTGCTAAATGCAAACCTCTGGAACTCAGGGAAAGGCACAATGTGCACTGCTATAGCCTGGGTTCCCATATTTCAGCACGGGACAGAACATTGCTGCTGGCATCTACTAATTCCCCCTCTGTCCTCACCAACCATTCCACCAGTGATTAAATCCCTCAATGATCTATATTTGTGTGTGTTTCACTATCAGGACAAGGCTCACACATCCTTCTGCTCTTTAAACTCCCTAGAAACACAGAAAACGGGCAGCTGTCATGAAAACATTCTAAGCAGCAGCACAAAACCACAGATTTAGCGTTTGTACCTTCCACTCTTGAACAGGAAAGTCATCACCAGGGCATGCGGGGCACGGATTTTGGCTCCATAACTGTAAAGGCGGACAGATACTTAACAGAGTTTGTTTTATACCATGTAATGATTGTTATTTCTATTCTACTAACAGCCGAAAAAGGCTATTTAACCAAATATCTATTATTTTAAGGCAGCCCAGCAGCACAGCAAAGCGGCAGGAGCCCAGCAGGAGAGAGAAGAGCACACGCACCTCAGCGAGCCAGGCCCGAAGGGGACCCTAACCCCAGCTCAGAGCACCCCAGCTGCAGGTGAGGGAGCGGAATCGCCTCCCCCGCACCCCCGCCACAGCAGCCCCGGCCTCCCCACCCAACGGGAGCGACCGAGACCCCCCTGCCCGCGCCCGGCACTCACACGGCGCCGTTGCGGAAGCCCTTGATGACGGCGAGCGCGGCGCGGTAGCGGCGCTGCCGCAGGAGCGCGTTGGCGGCGCGGAGCAGAGCGCGGAGCGAATCCCCGCCGCCCGCCATGGCCCCGCCGGCCATGGCACCCCGCCGCACGCCGCTTCCGGGGCCGCCGCCCCGCCCGCCGCTCCCATAGGTCCTAACCCCTGTCAATCACGGCTCTCGGCCAATAAGCGGCACCACCGCACCCTCTCATTGGTGCGGAGAGTTTGTCCTGCAGCCAATGGGGGCCGAGCGAGGCGTCCCGCCCACCCGCTCCGTGAGGGCGGCGGGCGCCGCTGCGAGCCCGGCCCGGCACAGCCCGGTCATGGGCCGGGGGTCGTGGCCGACGCGGCCGCGCCGGATGCCCGAAAAGGGCAGGGACGGCCCCCGGGCGGTCTCTGCCCGGTCTGCGCGGGCTGTCGCAGTGCCGCTTCGTCGCGCCCCGAGTTGAACACGACCCTCCCCGTCCCGCGGCCTCCCCCGCCTCTCCCGCGCTGTGGGCCCGTAGCGAGCGGCGGGCGCCCCCTGGCGGCGCCGCTGCCGCCGCCGCTCCAAGATGGCGCAGGCGATCTTCGAGGCGCTGGAAGGTAACGGGGCCAGACCGGGGCCGCGCCGGGACCTCCCGGGCCGCGGCGACAGCCGGGGTGCGCGACCCTCGCTCCTCCGAGCTCCCCCTGTCCAGCGCCGCCGCCGCGCGGGTCGAGGGGCCGCCGCGGGGCCGCCCCGTGAGGCCCGGCCCGGCGCGGCGTGTGGCGCTCCCGGTAGCCCCGGGCTGTCTCCCGCGCTGCTCCTCCGGTGCCCGCACCGCAGGCGCAGCTGCAGTCCCCGCCGGCAGCCCCCGCCGCCGTCCGCGGCTCCCTGCGGCGCCTCTGTCACCTCCGCTCCCCCGGCCCTGTGCCACCTCCTGCCTGTGCGCCGCGGCATCCCCGCAGTGCCCTGTGCACCGGGCAGCCCTCGTTAACCACGGGCCCTGCGCTCGGTGCACTGCATCCCTACCCTGTGCCAGTGCCCGACGGCCCAAGGCATCCCATGCCTTCCCTGCCCTGTGCCTGCTCTTCTGGGGCACCTCATCCCTTCCCTGCCTCTGTTGCCTGCTGCTCCTGGACACTCCATCCCCATCCTGCTCCTGCTGCTCTTGGACACTCCATCCCCATCCTGGCCCTGGACACCCCATCCCCATCCTGCTCCTGCTGCTCTTGGACACTCCATCCCCATCCTGCCCCTGCTGCTCCAGGCCCTCTCACCCCATCCCTGCTCCTGTGCCCTGCCCATCGGGGCATTCCCATCACCCCTGTCTCTGTGCCCAGGAAGCACCCCCGATGCCCAGGGCACTCTCAGCACTCCTGCACCTCCCGTGTCCCTGCATGCTGGGGTCCCCCCTTCTCTCCACGTCCAGGGCTCACGCTGCCCGTCCCACTGCTGTGCCATGCTCTGTGCCAGCCCCAGGGATAGTGCCTGGGTGGGTGCTGGCCCCTGCATGTGTATTCTGAGGGGTAGCCCGGGCAGTGCTTGTTGTGTGGGTGAACAGGTTGTGCTCAAACACATCTCACTTTAGTGCTGGGGCACTGTTACAGCCAGGTGCCATCCGAGGATGATGTGCCAAGCTGTGGCAGTCTGACACTGGGCTAGGGGTCAGCCTCTTTGGAGAGAAACTACTTCATGGACATTGATTTCCTAAATTGGATTACAGATGTATTTTCCTTTACATGACACCACTGCCTGGAAGGTCTGACATTGGGATTGTTACCCGTGATTTTGAGTATCACCTGTGACCATAGCAGCAGAGAGAGGAGCAGAGAATAATTATTTTTCTCTATTTTGTCAGGTGACTTGGTGCATTTGCCAACACCCTGTGTAGAATCGGGTCCCCATTTCCTCTCTGCAATCAGCTCCTCATTGTGTTAGTTTCCCTGCAGCATTCAGGACAGCAAAGCTTTTTAGCAAATTGAAAAAGGGGGGGGGGAGTTTAAGCTCGCAGCAATTGGCAGCTTTTAGTGCTTGAGCTTGTTTGTTTTGTCTTGTTGATTGGATTACAAGTCGATGGTGACTTGGCATTCTTAGAGCAGCCTGGTCTCAGGGTGCTGCAGGGCACAGGTGCATCTTCACCTGTCACTAAAGCACCTGGTGCTCCTGTCAGAAAAAAAGGCTTTATCACAAGGGCAAATTAGCACCTGGGTGACGTGGACAGTCTTGCTTCATCTCCAGCTGAGAGAAATTTGAAAGGGAAAGAAAAAAATCACAGATCAGTAGCCCTGTGCTTTTATCTTGGCTTCCCTAAATCACTTTGGTTTTGTCAGGCTCTGGGCACCTCAGCTGCTGCTGCTGCCAGGAGAGAGGGAGCTGGGTTTTCTAAGTTCCATGGCTGAAGAGCATCCTGCAGGCTGGTGCTGGCTGTAGGCAGGGCAGGATTGATCCAGAGCTTTCTCCTGGAGTCTGTGGATGGCTGTGACTGGCATCCACGTAACCAAGTAACTGCCAGCTTGCCTTCAAGGGTTGCTAGCCATGTCCTCAGGGGTTTCCCTCTGGGAAGTGTGGTGGTGTGCAGTGCCTCAGTGAAGTGCAGGGGCTCTGAATTGCAAATAGATATTTCTGTTGTCCTGGGCCATTTTTCTCCATCAAGAGGCTGAGTGCAACACTGACAATGTTGCTGCATCATTGTCTTGGCCTCTCCTGAAGCTTCTTCCTCCTCGTGGGATCAAGGCAATTGTTTGGCTTTTTTCTTTGGAAGATCTGACTCTGTGCCAGAAGGAAACCCATTTGTCTAGTACCCATATCACGAGTGGCACTGTTTGTGCAGTTGCATTATCCCCATACCATACTTCACCTGAATTTTTGATCCTTCTTTTCCTCCTGGCTTATTTTTGCTGGAGAAGCGCTGCTCCATGGCACTCTGTGCTTTGGCTGTGCCATCGGGAGCCTGCAGTGCTCCCCTTGCAGTTGACCAGAGGTTCTTTGTGCAGGGGGAGGTGTATTTAGAGCAGGGCTTTGGCTGGAGTGAGGAGATCCTCCCAGCACTGTCCCAGCAGTGTTCTGCCGGCGGGGCTGAGCTGCAGGGCTGGCTCCAGCTCTCCCTGCCAGCCAAGGCTTGCTGAACTGGACCTGCAGCTTTGCTGTGCCTCTGTGATCTGTGTGAAAGGCTTCCCATAGGCATGGTGGGAATTTGATGGGAGTGTGTGACGTAGTGGGATCTGCAGCCTTCCAGCAGCTGCTTGTGCCCTTGGAGGATGGTGCTCTGCTCTCTCCCAGGGATACGAGCAGGGGTTGCAGCATCTCCTCAGTGAAAGGATGAAAAAGGTGTTCACAGAGTCTTAATGTGACATAATTCACACTGGGAATGCATGAGAAATGAGTGTTTAGGGTATCTTTAAAAGGCTGTAGATTATATGGGTATTCCCCATCAAGAAGGTAACATTCCAGTTGTTCAGGAGAAGTTTTGAGAGGAACTTGGGGTGGTGGATGCTCCTGCTGTCCTGGTCCCTTATGCTGTGATCTGCTATGGTGCTTCACTGTCCTTCCTGCTGCTGTCTGCTGAGCAACCTCCCCTCATCTCAGCACAGTCCTCACCTCACTGCTTAGGAATGATCAGACCGATTGATTTTCCTTTCCCGTGGCACATAATTCTGAGTTCAGAGCTTTGCAGTTTTGGTCTGCAAAGATCTGGAAGTGAAAAACCACCTAAGAAAACCCCTCAGCTTTCTTCTCTCCCTTAATCCACGAGATATAATATACAACCTTGCTGTTCCATTTGCTTCCTTTGTGAGTTCTGTGTCATAAAAGAGTGATAGGAAGGAGTGGTGCATGAAAATCACCCATTTTTGCTCTTTTTCTCCCAAAATCAGGTTGTCCTTTGTGTCTTTACATTCAGTTTCTAAATAGAGTGTGTCATGCTTAATCCACAGTCCTGTGCTGCTGGCCAGGTTGTTTCCCTAGATGAGCAGTCCCAATCTTCTGTGTTTATCTGGAATACTTTAAAACATTTTAGCTGTATTGTAAAATGTTTGTGCCAAAGCAAGTAAGCTGATTCTAAAACAAATCTGACTGGGTGTGTGTGCCCTGTGTCTGATAGATCTGGGAATGCTGGCCTTGGAACAGGGAGGCATTTGTGACACTGCTGCTGGGAGAGCTGCTGCACACAAGGATTTTGTCTGCTGCGAGCTCGGTGTCTGTGCTGCACCCCTGGGCAGTTCCACCCAGGCTTCTGCCCCACACTCCCTGTGACATTCTCAGCTCTTTTCATACCCAGTGTTATAAGCATCCTTCCTCTCTGCAGCAAGTGCCTGAAACCAAACCCTCTTTGGCTTTCCTTGCCCTTCTTCCCTTCTCTTTTTGCACCAAAGGAGTTCTGAAGACAGGTGGGAGTGTTGCTGTTGTGTGGTAGTTGGTGCTGTGGAGTAGAGGGTGAGAAGGTGAGAGTGGCTCAGGGAGGAGAGAGCAGCAGCTGGAGAGTGTTTCAGGAGTGAGCTCCCAGCACCCAAACACCCCTGTCTGGCTGGGTTCAGTTCACCATCCATGCTTGTGTCTCCTTTCAGGGATGGATAACCAGACAGTGCTGGCTGTGCAGTCCTTACTGGACGGGCAAGGAGGTGTCACGGATCCGTCTGCTCCCAATGTCAACTCCTCCGCCGCCATCCAGCCCATGGGTGAGTCCTGGTGGCACTGGGACAGAGCACAGGGCAGGAGGGCTGCACATCTCCCCTGCAGCGTGCACAGCTGGCAGAACAGCTGGGTGTGTGGGGTACTGCTATGAGTGTTGTGAGCCCTCAGCAGGACCAGACAGAGCAGGAGGAAGGGACAAGTGCCCAAACAAGCAATGATATTTTTGGAGACAGTCATGACAACAAACTTGACCATGTGCTTCCAATAAATACACAGAGTGAGAGAGAAGCCACTGCCCCCACATCTAGTGCCTATCACTGTTCATGTTTTTTATTTAATATCCATTCCTTCTCCTCTAGAGATGCTCAAGTGCTCCAGTCCTGGAACATCTCTGTGTGAATGAATATGGGAACTGGTCATTTATGTGCATGTGGACCCTCACGGTGCTGGACTAGAATTTGCTGGGTGGATGGGGAGTTATCCCCCAAGGAGTTACAGTCTGTGTCCCCAAAAATGGTCAACCTCAGGCTGTGACTCAGACAGGGGAACAGCCTTGTGAGTCAGCCTGGATGGAGTGCAAATGGTGTGTGGTTTGCTAATGCTGCAGATTTCAGCTGGGACATGTAACTGGGTTGTCTTCTTTCTGCTTCTAACGTCAGGCATAGGTGCCAAAAACCAGCAGTGTTGTGGAGGGGTGTTAGGACACAAGCTGACAGTGACTGTGCCTTTATCCAAGGTACTTCTTGTGCTTTGTGCAACCTGAGTAATAAAATCTGCCTCAGCCAGCATAATGCTGATGCTTTGGAAGGAGCTGCTTTGACTAAAAGCAGAGGGTGCTACAGGAACAAGGTTGGTTGTTCCTGTATTTGGGATGAGAAGACAGACAGTGTGATTAGTGTGTCCCAGGGAGACAGTGGGGTTTGTGTATGGGAGCAGGGCTAAGATGAGCTCTGTCACATCACTTGCTTTTAGAGAGAGCTTGGGCTTGGGGAGGAGGGACAGCTTGGTCCTTGCAGCTGCTCTCTCCTGACAAGGATGTCCTCCAGGTGCTGAGATCCAAAGTGCCTGTTACCCTACACTGTGGTTGCTGGGTAGAGCACTGTGGAATGCAGGAGAGGGCCTGAAGCTCTGCTCTTCTTCACTGCAGATGACGAAGACGTGTTCCTGTGTGGGAAGTGTAAGAAGCAGTTCAACTCCCTGCCTGCCTTCATGACCCACAAGAGAGAGCAGTGCCAGGGCAGTGCCCCGTCCCTCTCCTCAGTATCTCTGGCCACCAACAGCGTGTACACCCCGTCCATCACCTCGGTGCAGCAGGCTCCCAGTGCTGGCCGGCAGGTACCGTGCTGCAGGCACAGGCTCTGCTGCTGGGATTTGGGGCTGGGGGGCATCGGGGTGATGGTTTTAGATCCAGTGGTGTCTCATGACTGAGCTCTTTTCTAGGAGGCTCAGCTGTTGTCCCTTTGTTGGCTTTTCACCTTGTGGTTGAAGTGGGGCCCTCTGCAGTGAGGTATCCTCCAGCAGGAGAGTCTGACAGCCTTTTTTCAGGACAGGACAAAAGGGGTTTCATGTTCTGTCTGTGCTGCAGCCAGACCTTGGCTCTACTGAACAGCCCCAGTGTCAGAGCCTGGCCACAAGCCTGGGTGCACTCTCACAGTGCTCAGGGGGCTGTGGCTCTTGCTGTCCCCTGGGCCGTGGTCTGGCTTGTGGGCAGAAGTGGAGCAGCTTCATCCCTGCATCCCTTCTCTCTCACTCTTGCAAATAAGCCCACGTAATGTGGTGTGATGACTGTTGGGGGAATATCCCCTCTGGAGTAATCTCATTCCCCAGAGAATCCTCCAGTGGGAGTCCCTGGTGCATGACATGTAATGTGCCTGCAGTTTCCAAAGTACTTTCAAACCAACTTGCTTTTTGCAAGTTAATGTAGTCCCAGTGGATGGTGCTTCTTCTCAGGGCTGCAAATGTGGGTTATTTACTGCCAAAACACTCAACAGCCTCCCTCCCCTGCTATAACCTGAGTCCGGTCTGAAGAGATGAGCCTGACATTCACTGTCTGAGCCAGGGCAGCCTCTGTGAGTTTTCCACCTTCCCTTGCTGGGGCAAGCACCTGGGAGAGGCCTGAACTTGTCCGTGACCAGTTTGTCCTGCAGATCTTGTTTAATAACCCCTGATTTGACTTGCAGGCAATGGCCACTTTCTGACCCACTGTGATATTTTTTTCCTCCTTTCTGAAGAATGTTTGTGGAGCTAAGAACCCCCATGGACTCAGCAGGAAGCTACAGATAATTACAGTGGCTCGCTGCTGACCAGAGGCTGTGAAAGCAGAGACCCTGAGGCTCAGGAAAAAGCAGTGTCATTGGTTTCTGGGTATTGTTTTGTCCTATTGCTGGTTAACAGTGTATCTTTCTTTCAGCAAATCTCTACGTACATCACAGTTCCCCCATCACCTTTGATTCAGACCCTGGTGCAGGGGAACATCTTGGTCAGTGACGAGGTGCTGATGTCAGCCATGTCTGCTTTCACCTCCCTGGACCAGCCTATGCCAGCAGTGCAGCCCCCGGTGCAGGTAAGGGGCACGTGTGGATCCAGGGAGTCATGGGTAAAGCTCACCCAATTCCAGCCCCTTGGCCATGGGAGAAACACCTTCCACTAGACCAGGTTGCTCCAAGCCCTGTCCAGCCTGGCCCTGAACACTTCCAGGGATACTGCCCACACTGCTGAGGATGCCTCCCAGGACATGCTTGGCTTTCAGGGCTGCCAGTGCCCACAGCTGGGTCATGTTGGGCTTCTCATGCACCAACACTCCCAAGTCCTTCTCCTCAGTGCTGCCCTCAGTCCATCCACTGCCCTGTCTGTGCTTGGGATCACCCTGACCCAGCTGCAGCACTTTGCATTTGGTCTTGTTGAACTCCTGAGCTTCACACAGACACACCTCTCAGGGCTGTCCAGATCCCTCTGGATGCCCACTCCTTCCCTCCAGTGTTTTGACTGCACCACACATCTTGGTGTTGCTCACAAACCTTTTTGTTGCTGGATGCTCAGATATTTGTAATGTGGTCTCTCCAGCTTTTTTTTGGGCTCCCATATCATGATTGGCTTCCAGGGCCCTTGTCAGCTTACTCCATGGACTCCTCTCCTCCTGGGAGGGTTGTTTGGGCTCTCCCCAGGCTGGCTGGGCTGTACACGCTCTCCATGCTCTGAAAATATTCCTTGTAACCAGAAGGATTAAAAGCTTTAAAAACAAAGCAATAAAAGCAGTGGGGCTTGAGGGCTTGGGTTTTGGAGGAGGCAATGTGTACCCACAGGTCATGCCAGGCCTCCAGCACAGTGTGCTCCAACCTGCACCGCCAGTTGGAGGTGCTGTGTTGTGCCAAGGCATCCCTGCTGTTCCTGCAGGCGAATTGGGATGGGCAAGGCGTGTGAGGGAGCAGCCCCTCCAGCTCCTGGCTGCTGCATTTCCAACGTGTGGTGTCTCTCTGGTTGCAGAGCAGCATGAGTATGCACGCTGGGGCTGGCTACCTATCCCAGCCCCCTCCGCCCCCGCCGCCCCCGGCGCCGCCCCCGCCGCAGCCTCCGCCTCCCCCGCCGAGCCTGGCGGCTCCCGGGCAGCCCGGCAGCGGCAGCGGGGTGGTGGAGGTGTACAGCGCCCCTGCTCCCATGGCAGCATCCAGCACCGTGGAGATCCAGACCCTGGGCATGCAGCCCTACCCGCCCATGGAGGTAAGGCCAGCGCTGCTCCTAAGGATGTGTTCTCAGAGAATCACAGAATGGGTTGGGTTGGAAGGGACTTTAAAGCTCATCCCCTGCCTTTGGGATGGACACCTCCCACTGGACCAGATTGCTCCAAGCCCCATCCAATCTGGCCTTGGAGGAATGTGGAATTACAGTGTGGGAAGATGGGCTAGGTTATTTGAAAAGAATTATTTTCTCTGGGAGGAGGCAGCAAACAGAAGATCAGTAAGATCATGAGGATTCTGAGAACAGGAGAAACAGATAAGAGACAGAGGACTGACACAGGCTTAGGAGACCTGGGCATTTGTTTCTGGCCGAGGGATACCTCTCAGCATATGCTGGAAGTGAGAGGGAGTAGACGTGAGGGGCTCACCTTCTGTGGAAGCACAGAGCATCACACTGCATACTTGAGGCTTATGTGGAGAGAAAAATCCAGTCTAAATCTCAATGAGCTTGTCAAAGTGGCTTTTGCTAAAGAATGGCACAGGCAAGGGGTGGATTTACTGGTGGATCAGCTGTTTGCAGTCTCTACATTTGCACTGCCCTTCATAACAGGAGCTGCTGGGTGTGGCTGAGGTTTGGCATCCTTACCTGTGTAACTGGAATCTGGTCTGGAAGTGCCAGTGGACAGGAATGGATGGGGATGTTGGATAAATAGTGATCTGTGTTAATTTATCAGGATGGGCAGCAGAAATGCCTTTAAACTATCACCCCAGACTGATCACTCTGTCTCTTAAGTGTTCTTTCCTAATCTTGATGCTGACATAAACTGTGCTTTGGCATCTGGAGTTTCCTTCTGCCTTCCTTCCCTTCTGCAGTCCTGCCAGGACAGGCAGCAGGACCTGGAGATCCCTGCTTCAGGACTGGTGTGAACCCACAGGATCAGCAGTGATCCTTCTGGTAACCTGCCCCAGAGGGATAAGAAACTTTTCCAGGCATGAGACATAGATGGGGAACAAGACAGCTCCCTCAGAATGTTTCTTTGCTGCCCTGTTGCTGCTGTAATAACTTCTGCATGCTTTTTGATGTTCAGCAGGAGAGTTTCACACTGTGCAAGGTGTCAGTTTTGGTTAGAGATATATTGTTGGATTGGTGAACCAGAAATTTGATCCAGTTTGGCAGAAGAAAAGTCAACCCAACTGCAGCCTGGTGTGGGTGGAGATGGAAGTTAGGGCATGGTATAATTCTCTGTAGCAAACCTGTTCCACTGATGAACTGCCCTCTCACAGGTACCAAGCCAGTGTGTGGAAAGCCCTGTGTACCCCTCTCCCCCTGTGTACAGCCCTGGGAAGCAGGGGTTCAAGGCCAAGAGCACCAGTGCTCCCAGTCCCCTGAGCAGTGCAGGAGGAGGCTCTGTGGTTGGATTTGATTCCCCTGCTGCTGCCAAAACTCGCCGCTGCAAGAACGAGAGTGGGCTGCAGGAAGGTGAGTCCCTTCCAGCACCTGCCCTGCGGGTCACTGGGCTTGTCCTGAGTGGGCTGCAGGAAGGTGAGTCCCTTCCAGCACCTGCCCTGCGGGTCACTGGGCTTGTCCTGAGTGGGCTGCAGGAAGGTGAGTCCCTTCCAGCACCTGCCCTGCGGGTCACTGGGCTTGTCCTGAGTGGGCTGCAGGAAGGTGAGTCCCTTCCAGCACCTGCCCTGAGGGTCACTGGGCTTGTCCCAGCTGGGCTGCTGAGCCATGGGCTCCCTGAGGGGTGGCATTGGCTGTGCAGCTCTGGAGGAAGAACACCATGGCCTTGCATGAAACTGGTGGGTGACCTGGGGGGTTCACAGCAGAGACAGAGCTGAGGCCCTTCCTCTCACTCATGCTATGTCTTTTCCCAGTGCCCAAAGCACCTTTAAGGTTGGTGCTTTGTAGCTGGAAAGGTCCCTGGAAGGCAATGGCTGTTGCCTGGGGGGAATGTGCTGCTCCACCAGACTACACTGCTCAGGATTTGTAGAGTAGTCTCAGGCTCTGTTAATAAATGTTTGTCCCCATAACCACTTCCCAGTCTGGCCAGGCAGATCTTATCTTTTTATAAGCTTTTTATTCTTGGTCCTGAACAGTCATGTCTTGGGGTGAGGGCCCTGTGACGCTGTGGGGACAGGGCTGTGCCACATGATCTCATTCTTGTGTGTGCTCTTCCTTTCAGGCAAACCCAAGTCCCCCAAGCTGAAATGCACATACTGTGACAAGGCCTTTACCAAGAACTTTGACCTGCAGCAGCACATCAGAAGGTAACAGTGCCCTACCCTGCACACAGCAGAGTGACTGGGCTGGAGCAGGGCACAGCTCTGCTGAGGGAGTCTGTGCAGTCCAGTTTGTTATGTCCCAGAATCTGTGCTGCAATGGGAGGGATTCATTCTTCTCACCCCAGGATACCTTTTCCCAGTGACTGGAGTGAAAGCTGTATCATGGATGGAATCTTCATGTTGATTATGTGCTGGGACTGGAGGTTCACTTTCCTTGCTGATGAGACCTTGACAGCCAAACCTCTTGTCACCTGATCACTGGAGTAGCAGTGTTCCCACTGCTTGCCTCTGCCCTTCCCCTTCCTCCCTAGCAAGCTGCAGCCTTCTTGTTTGCTGCTGTTAGCAAAGTGTAAGCCAAGCTCAGTGTCTATATAGGGAGCTCTAATCAGAGAGCTTTTCCCTGGCAGGAGGAAGCTGAAATCTGCAGAGTTTTTTCCCCCCGTGGGGTCAGCTGGACTCAGAACAGATGGGAAGGAGCAATGGTGGTTTTTGCACCTCTTCCCAGCCTGGACTCTTCACTGTTTCTTGAAGCAGAAGGGCAGAGTAGAAAGACCTTTTTGTATGGACAAAGGAGAGCACATTCAGGCAGATCCAGCTAGAAGAGGTGTGTGCAGGAGAGAGAAGGGTGACAGGGAAGGAAAGGCTTGTACCCTTGAAAAAGTGATGAGGTCCCAAGGTCTGTGCAGGGACCCTGACAGTGAATGCCCTGATGTTGCTGGAGAGCTGTTTTCCTCTCCTGCTTCTTCCTTTGATCCCCTGTCATTCCCAGACCACGGGTGTTTTGTCTGTTTGCCCAGGCCTCTCACAATCCACCTCCTCTGGGGAATCAGGTCTCACAGCCCTTGTTTGGTGTGTCCAGGTGTGATCTGCCAAACTGAGTGCCCAGCACTGTCCTTGTCCCCGCACAGGCCCTGCCTGGGGCTGCCTCTTGTCTCCACCAGCTGCTGACCTGGTGCCTTCATTCAGTCACACAGGTGAGAAGCCCTTCCAGTGCATCGTGTGTGGCCGAGCCTTTGCCCAGAAGTCCAACGTGAAGAAGCACATGCAGACCCACAAAGTGTGGCCTCCAGGGCTGGGCTGCACCATCTCCCGCAACTCCATCACTGTGCAGGTCATGGCCCTGAACCCCAGCCAGCCTGAGGACGAGGAGAACACAGGTGTGGTGCCCGGGGATGGTGTGTGTGTGGGGCACAGCAGTGGTGAGGGGAGGCTGCAGGTCTCTGCACCTCCACACAGGGAGCGAGGGGAGCTGTATGTGCTGTCTGCATTCCTTGGCAGTGTTTAGCATCTCACACTAACAGTGGCATTTGCTGAGCTCCAGCTGGAAGCTGCATAATTTCATACCCTTGTGGTGGGTTCAGGTGCTGCTGGAGACAATGGCTCCAAACTCTGTCCCAGTATGTGCATAAACAGGGCCAGGTGTCTTCCCCTTCTCACTCCCTGGCAGTACAGCTTTGGCAGTGCACAAGCCACAGCTGACAGCTCTGGCCTAGGGGACAGACAGCTGCTGGTTTAGGACAGCCCAATGTTCTGGCTTTGCACTGTGCAGGTCATGCCCAGGTTGGATCTGCCCGCAGTGGCCACCTGTAAATACTTGAGGCAGAGAAGAGCTCCTTATTGGTGTCTGGATGCCCTTTCTGCTGGTGGCTCCAGACCTGGTAGGGGAGGGAATGCAGTGGCAATGTCATGTCTAAGACAACTGGAGCTGCTCTTTGTATTCATCATGGACTGTGAACCACTGGCTGGATCTTACCTCCTGTCTCCTGCCAGTGGTGGGAGTAAATCTGGCTCTGGTTCACTGGTGGAGGCCTGTTCTCTGACTGCTCCACAGAACACATTTTTATCCCTGGAAAGAGAGAATGGGCTAGGGAGGGGAAGATGGAGTAGTCAGAGCCCTTAATAATCTGTCAACAAATTTTAAACAACCTTGTTAATGAGATTCATCTGTCTTTGAAAGAGAACAAGAGCCTGGTCTGGTGTGTCCTGGCAGCATGGTGCTTGCAGAGCAGCTTTCAGAGCTGTCTTGTGTGACAGCTGGGCTCAGGCTGTGACTTTCCCTCTCTCCAGGTTTGCCGCAGCCCTCCAGGAACGTGGTGCCCCCGGCCCAGGAGCTGAGCCCCTTGGAGGAGAGCGAGGCAGCCAAGCTGGAGGCCAAGCAGGTTGTCCTGATTGACAGCTCTTACCAGTGCCAGTTCTGCCCCAGCAAGTTCAACACCTACTTCCAGCTCAAATCACACATGACACAGCACAAGAATGAGCAGGTAGGGACAGAGGGTGCCTCTGTGGATGGCAATATTGGGATTGGCTCCATATAATGCACCTGTTATCGGGGTCTGACCTGAGCCTTTTGGTCTGTAGAGGTGCCAGTTCTTCACATGCAGCTCAGCTCTCAGGGTTGTAGCTGTGTGGTCTGGGTGGCTTTGAAAACTCCTTTGAAAACTGAGTGAGAAATTCAGCCAGGCAGGTTTGGGTGGCTAGAGAGGAAGCAAAGAAGTGAATTGTGTTCAGTTCTGGGCCGTTCACTTCCAGAAAGGCATGGAGGTGCTGAAGCCTGTCCACAGAAGGGCTGGGGAAGGGTTCTAGAGAGTAAGGCAGAGGAGGAGGGGCTGAGGGAGCTGGGAAAGGGGCTCAGTCTGGAGAAAAGGAGGCTCAGGGGGGACCTTTTCATTCTCTACAACTCCCTGACAGGAGGGTGTAGCCAGGGGGGAGTCAGGCTTTGTTCCCACAAGGGACAGGAAAAGAGGAAATGGCCTCAAGCTGTGGCAGGGAAGGTTCAGGTTGGACATCAGGAGGAATTGCTTTACTGAGAGGGCTGTCAGGCATTGGACTGGGCTGTCCAGGGAAGTGGTGCAGTCATCCTCCCTGGAAGTGTTCAGTAACTGACTGCACTTGGCACTTGGTGCTGTGGTTTAGTTAACCAGGTGGTGTTCTGTCAAAGATTGGACTTGCTGACCTTGGAGGTCTTTTCCAGCATTTATGATTCTGTGAAGTCCAAAATTTTCAGTGTAAGTGGCAGCTCTTGGGTCCTGGGACAATCACTTCCAGGGTGTTGTGGTCCTACCCACTCGAGTGGTTTCAGGCCCTCACATCAACACCCCTTTGTCCCACTTTGCTTTCTCGGGGGTGTGCCCTGACAGTTTGTGCTTCTTTCCAGAAAGGAAGGCAGTTCTGCCTGTTGGCAGAGGGCTTTCCCTGCTTGTTTCCATGGTGAGCCTCTCCAGTTGCTCTCCCTTCCCCCAGGTGTACAAATGTGTGGTGAAGACTTGTGCCCAGACCTTCCAGAAGCTGGAGTCCTTCCTTGAGCACATCAAGAGCCACCAGGAGGAGCTGAGTTACCGCTGCCACCTCTGCAGCAAGGACTTCCCTTCGCTGTACGAGCTGGGCGTGCACCAGTACTCACACAGCCTGCTGCCCCAGCACAGCCCCAAGAAGGACATGGCCGTGTACAAGTACAGTACAATCGCTGCTCACAAGGCTTGTAGGAGTGAGTGGGTGCAGAGCATGCTTGGTGGGACCTTAGAGGGGACAGGGGGCCCTGTGTCCGGTGGCCGTGGTGCTTTTGGACACCCAGGTGGCACATGGGGGGTTCCCTCCACCCACCAGACTGCAAAGGCCAAGCACTTGGAATGCAGGGAGTCTCTTTGAATGACAGTGAAAAGCTGGGATTGCTTATGTGGGAAGATCCCATCACTGCAATTCCTCTTATCATCAGTCAAGAGTGAGATGGTGTCCTGGGGTGACTTCATGATGCTGAATTGTATCCCCATTCATCTGTTTAGCCCAGAAATAAGTTTTGCACCTTTAAGACTGGTTCTGAGCACCAAGGAGCGGGGAGAAAAGTAGTGCACAGTTTGTTTTCAGAAGCTGCACTCACTCCTCCGCAATCCTTATCCTGGACTGTGTTGTCTGTGGAATGGACAGTGAGAGAGAGCTCTCCTTTGCTTTTAGTTTTTGCTAGCTGAGGCAGTGAAGTTCCCTGGGAACCAGGACCCTAAACCAGGACAAATACGCACAGCTGAACCTGCCCTGGGCTGAGTCAGAGAGCCAGGGAAGCCCTTCCCAGCCTGTTTACTATGATTCTCCACCTGCAGCAGAGGGATTGTGTTTTGTAGAAGCTGTGCCCAGAAAAAAGTTTCCTATCCCTTTGCTGCAAAAAGGTCTGTTCCTTGGAAAGCTTTTCTGCTAGAGTGGAGGGAAGGTGTGAGGAGTTCCACAAAGTGTTCCACATAGCTTTTGGAATGCCCATAGAAATGTTCAGGGAGAGTAGGAAGCCCAGGAGGTACTGGAGTCACTTAGGAACTTAATGGAATAAATATCTACTAATTCTTGCCTAGACCATGGTTTCTAGTTATCCTTGCACTACAGAGCTTTGCTCTACAGCTTGGTGGTGGGGATCCCTGAGATCAGAGCCCTGCTAGAGCTTGAGGAGGTTTTAGTGTGACCTAGGGAGAAGGGGTTTCACAGCAGGAACAGGGTGTGAGTGCCTCTGTCCTCACTGCTGATGGTGCCTGTCCCCAGTGCCTGCTGTCAGTCAGCTTTGGCAGAGCCCTCTGGCAGAAACACTGCCAGGATGTGTGACCCCTGCCATGCTGTGTCCCCACTCTCAGCTCCTTCTCTGGAGCTTTCAAGCAATGAAGATGAAAGGAGGTGTTTGAAGTAAAGTGAAGTCCTTACCTAAGGCTTGTCTCCACAAGGAAGCAATCGGGACTGTGTGCTCAAGTCTGGGTGCTCCCATGGTAGCCTGTGGCAAGTGCACTAGTATTTAAAGGCTTCTCTACCCAGTTTTCCTGCATCTCCCTCTCTGAAGGATGCTAAGTGTGAGTGTGAACTGGCATGTGGGTTGCTGAGGTTTTAGAGCTCCTGAGTGGTTATTTTGTATCAATGCTGTCAAAGATCACCGTGGAAGGTGGCTGGGCTGGGCAGGTGTGCCTGTGGTGTGGGGTTTGCTGCAGTAGCCTTGCTCATAGGCTCTGTCCTTTCTCTCCACATCCAGGTGTGTGAAGTGTGTCAATAAATACTCCACCCCAGAAGCCCTGGAGCACCATCTGCAGACAGCAACTCACAACTTCCCCTGCCCTCACTGCCAGAAGGTGAGTGCTGACCACAGCCTGAGCCAGGCCTGGACACCTGGCAAGGGCTCTGAGGGGGACAGGAGCCCTTGGCCCCATGAGTAGGAGCCTTGGATAACAGATTATGAGGAAACAGAAAGTGAAGTTATCTGTGGGGAAGGTAGGAATTGCTGGGGATCCTTGCCCAGCCCATCCTGCTGTTGGCTTTGGTGGGAGACTGGGCATCCTTCTGAGATGCTGGTCCTCAGCACTGTGGTGTTACACAGTTGACAGCAAGGTTTCAGCTTATGTGTTTCTTAAGAAAGTTTTCGTGCTTTTTCTGTTTTGAATTTTTGTTGGCTTGTTTTTAAAGCTCTGTCTGTACTTTCTTTATAAAGTCCTGAAGGTTTTCACAGTGCATCCTTCCTGGGAAAGCAGTGACTGAGCTTCTTGCTCAGGTTGCCCAGAGAAGCTGTGGCTGCCCCATCCCTGGCAGTGTCCAAGGCCAGGTTGAACAGGACTTTTTATGTTTTCTATCCCAGCTACACCCCCTGTGCCAGCTCTGTGATGTCCTATGTGTGATGCCAGCTCTGAGCTGTGTGTTTGTGGTACAGGTGTTCCCCTCTGAGCTGTGTGTTTGTGTGCTGCAGGTGTTCCCCTTTGAGCTGATTGTGTGTTGCAGGTGTGTGTGTGTTATAGGTGTGTGTGTGTGCTGCAGGTGTCCCCTCAGCTGTGTGTGTGTGTGTTGCAGGTGTGTGTTGGTGTGCTGCAGGTGTCCCCTCAGCTGTGTGTTGGTGTGTGTTGCAGGTGTGTGTTGGTGTGCTGCAGGTGTCCCCTCAGCTGTGTGTGTGTGTGCTGCAGCTGTGTGTTGGTGTGCTGCAGGTGTCCCCTCAGCTGTGTGTGTTGGTGTGTTGCAGGTGTGTGTTGGTGTGCTGCAGGTGTCCCCTCAGCTGTGTGTGTGTGTGCTGCAGGTATGTGTTGGTGTGCTGCAGGTGTCCCCTCAGCTGTGTGTGTGTGTGCTGCAGGTGTGTGTGTGTGTGTTGCAGGTGTGTGTTGGTGTGCTGCAGGTGTCCCCTCAGCTGTGTGTGTGTGTGCTGCAGGTGTGTGTGTGTGTGCTGCAGGTGTGTGTTGGTGTGCTGCAGGTGTCCCCTCAGCTGTGTGTTGGTGTGCTGCAGGTGTCCCCTCAGCTGTGTGTTGGTGTGTTGCAGGTGTTCCCCTGCGAGCGGTACCTGCGCCGCCACATCCCCACGCACGGCGGGGGCAGCAAGTTCAAGTGCCAGATCTGCAAGAAGTTCTTCCGGCGGGAGCACTACCTCAAGCTGCACGCCCACATCCACTCGGGTAGGGCTCCCCTGCTCCCAGTGCTCTCCCCTCTGTGCCACAGCCCTGGCTACCCCGTGCCCTGGGAGCAGGAGTGACAGAGTTATTGTAGTAACGTGGTTTCAGATCCATGGGTTTGGTTCAGCCTCGTGCCCAGCACTGCACTCGTTAGAAATGGGGGACACAGGTGCCTTCCCCACTTGCTGTGGTGGCAGAGCTAAGGAGTCTGGCCCTGGAGAGCAGTGTGCAACATGGGTTGTGCCCATCCATTTATTATTTTATTGAGAAGTGGCTGAGGGAGTGGGGGTTGTTTGGCCTGGAGAAAAGGATGTTCAGGGGAGACCTTATCCCTGTCTACAACTCCCTGACAGAGGCTGTAGCCAGGCAGGGGTCGGTCTCTTCTCCTAGGCAAGCAGCAATAGGACAAGAGGGTAAACACAACGCAAAGCTGTGCCAGCTTGACCAGGGGAAGTTTAGGCTGGACATCAGGCAGAATTTCACAGAAAGGGTGATTGGGCACTGGAATGGGCTGCTCAGGGAAGTGGTGCAGTCACCATCCCTGGAGGCGTTTGAGAAAAGCCTGGATGTGGCACTCAGTGCCATGGTCTAGTTGACAAGGTGGTGTTAGATTATAGGTTGGACTCAATAATTTCAAAGGTCTTTTCCAACCAAATTGTGTGTGATTTATCCATGGGGCAGGGAAGTTTATAGTGTGGCACAGCTGGCCTGGCGGCCTGTCCATGGCCAGAGCAGCCTGTGTGGCTGGAGTGTCCCTGAGGCCTGGTCTCTCTCCTCCCCAGGTGAGAAGCCCTTCAAGTGCTCAGTGTGTGACGCAGCGTTCAATCGCAAGGACAAGCTCAAGCGCCACATGCTCATCCATGAGCCCTTCAAGAAATACAAATGTCCCTTCTCGTATGTAGTGTGTCTGCACGTGACAACATACCTGAACGGGGTTGGGATGGGGGGAATGTGTCCTGCAGCTATCCTAGGGGACACTGTGGCACCTACCAGGCTGCCTGGGGAGATTGGAATGCTGTGTGCTGTTGAACTGGGAACCCAAGAGTCCCAGTTCTTTGTTACTGACTTCCTGTAGGGCCACATTTCATTGCTTCATCAGCCCTGTAAAATAACTCCTGCCTTCATGGGAGGCTTGGGGTTGCACTAGAGAGAGAAGGAGCATTATTTGACCACAGAAGGTCCCTGGATGATGTGCTCTTACTCACTGCCACGTCTCCAAAAGTGTGTGACAACACAGGACCTAATGTACAAACCAGAGGAATCGAGTTTTGGAAGGTCCCAAATCCATGACATAGCCATGGACTTTCAGCCAGGCTGACTGGCTTATCCCTGCTCCAACCAAGCTCATACTTCCCTCCAAAATGCTGCTCTCTCCAGCTGGGAACTTGAACCTGCTGCACTTCAGAGCATCCATAGTGAGACACAGACCCTGTGTAGTTTAGGAAAAGCCACATGTCCCTGTGGCAGCCTGTTTAGTCCTTGCCCCTCCCCAGAAAGGCTGAAACAGTGGAACTCCTGCTGAGGCTGCACCAAGAGAAACATCTAGGTGCTGCAAAGGAGAAGGGTCATGGATGTCTTTATGATCTGGGATCTGTCTATGCATTGCTCCTCAGCTGGTTCCCACATCTCACCAGCATTTGTTGTTGTTGCAGAAGCCACACAGGCTGCAATAAAGAGTTCAACAGGCCTGACAAGCTGAAGGCTCACATTCTGTCCCATTCAGGTGAGTGGTTGGGAATGCAGTCCCTGGGATTCCCTCTGGTGCTATAGGAGCATGTGACAGAAGGACTAAGCCTGAGAAATAAGAATCAATTACTAGCTTTAGATTTTTTTCTCTGTTTTGCTGCAGGCCTGTTTAAGTGAGTGTCTATTCAGGATTATGTCTAAGCTTTGGGCTGGTTTCTAAAACAATATAATTTGTAAGCAGGGCTTGCAGATGAAACTCAGGAGCTGAGCTGGATTATTTGGTCTGTTTGCTATCAAGTGAATATCTAGAGTGCTCTGTCCACTCCTCCCCAGTCCCATCTCACATGCAAAAGAAGATCTCATGGGATTTGATTCCCTTCTTGTGTTCTAAAAATGATGCTCCCAATTCTAATAAAGACAAATAATTTATTCCCATTAATTATTCCCATGCCCCAGGGGGAACAATCAGACTTTTATCTTTTGGGGTAAAACTGGACATCTTTCCTTGTGCCCAAAGCCCTGCAGAGTGAGATCAGATGGCTTGGGCTGATAGTGCAGTCATGGGTTCTTTCAGATTGTACATTCCCATATTTTGGAGGGGGAAAAAAAGTGAAAATTTCTTTTTTTACTAAGTGCACTTGAAAAAAACAATACTTCAGGGTTGTTTTGCATTTTCATCACAATTAACCTGACATGTTTTTCTGGTGATATTTTAATGCTCTTACTTGAGGCAAGAATATTTATTTGCAGTCTGCAGCTTCCTCCTGAGGGAGAGTGAAGGCACAGGCACTGATCTCTGCTCTGTGGCAGGGACAGGACCCAGGGAATGGCTGGAGCTGTGCCAGGGCAGGCTCAGGCTGGAGATCAGGGAAAGGCTCTTCCCCAGAGGGTGCTGGCAGTGCCCAGGCTCCCCAGGGGATGGGCACGGCCCCGAGGCTGCCAGAGCTCCAGGAGCGTTGGCACAGCGCTGCCAGGGGTGCCCAGGGTGGGGCTGTTGGGGTGTCTGTGCAGGGATGGGGCTGGGCTGGGTGATCCTCTGGGTCCCTCCCACCTCAGGACATTTTATGACTTTGCAAAGTCGTAAGTGGTTATGGTTAAACACAGACATTGAAGCTGTAGCCACCCACCCTTTACTGTGTGTGGCACAGTGTCTCCTCCCTTTGATCAGGGAGCACATCCTTCGAGGAGGCAAAGCTATCCTGCTCTCCCTGGGGGCTGGCTGGGTCTAACTCAACTCCCTCTGTGTGCAGGGATGAAGATCCACAAGTGCCAGTACTGTAACAAGTCCTTCAGCCGCCGCGCCCACATGGTGGAGCACCAGCGCTCGCACACCGGCAACTACAAATACCGCTGCCCCACGTGCAGCAAGGGCTTCACTCGCCACAAGTACATGAGGGACCACAAGTGCCGCCTGGGCTCGCCCAAGGACAAGGAGCTGCAGCTCAGGAAGGCCCAGAAGAAGCGGGTGGCGCGGGGGCGCAAGGCGGGGCTGGCACTGCCCGGCGCGCTGGGGCTGCCGGAGCTCAAGGACGGCGCTGCCGGGGAGAGCTCCCCCGAGGGGGGCCCCAACAAAGAGCCCTTCCAGGAGTCGGACGCCGTCCTGTCCATCGTGGTTGGCGGGTCAGGAGCTGCAGACCCAGAGCTGGTCCCTGGGCAGCCCAACAGCATGGCCTCCAACCTGGCCCTGGCAGAGCTGCAGACGGGCTCGGACGGGCCCTGCACCATGCTGGCTGTCCCTGTGTACATCCAGACCTCCGAGTGACAATGCCCGGAGCCACTGTGTGGCTGGGGGCTGCTGCTGGCACTGTCCGACTTGGTGCTCAAATTTATCCCTGTGGAAAAGACCAAAGCTCTTCTGGGGAGGTAGATGGATATGGGAGGGAATGGCTTCCATCTCCACTGGTTCTTCCCATCCTTGGGCAGAGGACTGCTTGGAGGCCACTGATGCCTACAAGGCACTGAAGAGGGTGGCTCCGTTATTTCTTGTCCCTCTGTACCACGGGTCAGCTTAGGGCAAGAAAGACAAAGATCCCTGAATCAGGGAAGAAGAAGGACCGTGCAAACTTGCAACGAACAGAGCTGCTGAAATTAGGTGGCTTTGCAAATCACAGCCTGTCCCATCTGTGGTTTTTCTGGCCTAAAATCTGTATTGCCCAGTATTTGGGTGGCCCTTCTGAGAGCAAACATCCTTCCTAGTGGAAGCAAGTTCATCCTGAGATCCTTTGGGAACACTGTTCAGAAATATCCTGATAGACTTCTGTCTGGTATCTTCTCTCTGTCTGTCTCAGTAGAAAGATCACCGTGTCTGTGCTACACGTTATAAACATTTTTCTTCCTGTGTCCTGGGCACTGCTGTTTTCTTTACAAACCCAGCTCCAGAAGCATCTTGGCATTTTCTGGAAGTTCCCAGGAGAACCCCAGAACCAGAGCCATGCCCGGGGAGAACTGCATCAGAGCAAAGGTCTGTGGTGCTCAGTGACAGCAGGCACTTGTGTGGGAGGAAGCAAAGGGCACGTAAAGCCCTCCCTCCCCTGTTCTCCTCAGCCTCCTGTGCTGTCAGCTGGAGCTTTCCTGCCCTGGCAGTTCCATCAGCCTCAGAGATTTTTTTCTCTTTGCTTTTCCCACCCAGCTGCAGTGGGAGATGGAACAGGGCAGGAGCCATGACAGGGCTCTGTTGCTGAACTCCCACCTGCTATGTAGGACGTTCTGTGTGTTTCCCAAAGCAGTGCTTTTCCCTCTTATTCAGGCCACAAAAAAGCTCTCTAACCCAACAAGCATTTGTTTGGGTCATTTTTCCTCTTTTCCATGTGGTGTGTGATATCCCAGCCCTGCTCCAAAGCAGTGATTCATTTTCTTGGGTGATTTCCAGTGACAATTATTACTGTTATTAATAACTGTTGTCACAACCCTGCTGTGGCTGGAGATGGGGGTTTATCACTTGGTTGAGGCCAAGCACAAAGAAAGAGAAGTTGAAAGTATCCAGTTGGCACCAGGCTGAGGTACTCAAGACTCGATTTCCTTATGGGATTTTGTACGTAGGTACTGTGAAATTATGGCTTACATCATGGACTGGTGTCCACGCTGCCCCCACAGCTCAGAGCATGTGATTCAAGTGTCCAGGAAATGAGCTCACAGCGAGTCACCACCCATTAAATAGCCCTGCTTGTGGATTTTAAGACTTGGTTTTGTACAGTTGGCACGTCAGAAGAGGAAGCTTGAAAGAATAAATATCTCAACACCGGAGCAGGCTTGAGGGGTACACGAAGGGGAGTCACCCCAGCCGTGGGTCGGGGTGCTGGAGGAGGAGGGGATTGGCGCTGACACGAGGCTCTGCTCCCAGCTCTGGTCACTTCTTGGTCACTTCAGGCGTGTCCAGGGAAGGGGCTCAGCTGGAGAAAAGGGGGATCAGGGGGCCCTTGTGGCTCTGCACAGCTCCTGCCAGGAGGGGACAGCCGGGGGTCGGGCTCTGCTCCAGGGAACAGGGACAGGAGGAGAGGGAACGGCCTCAGGCTGGGCCAGGGGAGGGCAGGGTGGATATTACAAAGCATTTATCGATGGAAAAAGTTGTCAGGGCTTGGCAGGGGCTGCCCAGAGAGGTTTGGAGTCTCCGTCCCTGGAGGTGTCCAAGGAAGGAGCGGACGCGGCGCTCTGGGCTGGGGACACGGTGTGGATCGGGCACAGCTGAACTCCTCAACGACCTTGCCGGGCTCTTCCAGCTCCAGTGACTCGGTGACGCTGCACCCGCGGCTCCCTGGGCCGTGACCGCGCGGGCCCAGCCCGAGCGCCGCCGCCGCAGCCGCTCCTCGCCTCGGGCCCGGGCAGCCGCCGCGCCCGCTCCGCGGCCCCGCCCCGCCCGTGACGTCACTCCGCCCGTGACGCCACACCGCCCAGCGCCACTGCAGGGTTCCGCTCGGGAGACACCGCCTTCCCGGCGTGCCCCGCGCCTCGCTGCGGCCGCGCCTCCATCTCCCAGCAGTCCCCGCGCGCGGAGCCCGCCGGCGCGCGCGGGGCTACGGCGCAAGGCACGCCGGGAGTTGTAGGCGGCGCGGGGGCGGCGGGGCGAGGCGAGCGGGCGGAGTCGGACGGCGGCGGCCTCGGGCCTCGGGTCGGTGTGTGCGGGGAGCGGAGCTAGGGGAGCGGGCACCGCAGCTGCACGGCCTCGGCCCGGCCCCGCGCAGCCATGTCGGGGCTCCTGGGGAAGCTGTTCGGGACGGGCGCCGGCGGGAAGGGCGGCGGGAAGGGCCCGTCCCCGCAGGAGGCGATCCAGCGGCTCCGCGACACGGAGGAGATGCTCAGCAAGAAGCAGGAGTTCCTGGAAAAGAAGATCGAGCAGGAGCTGGCGGCCGCCCGCAAGCACGGCACCAAAAACAAGCGCGGTGAGCGGGGGGGGCCGGGCCGGGCCGCGCCGAACCCGGGCAACAGGTCGGGAGGGCCCTTGGCAGCGCAGACGCGTCTGAGCGGCTGCATTTTGTACCCGGAGCCTTTATTTTTATACCGGAGCGCCTTTATTTTGTACCTGCTGCCATTATCCTGGCTCTCCGCGGGCCGTGCCGCCCTTCCCGGCGCGGTTCCCGCCCCAGCCGTGTTTCCTCACTGAGGGAAGGACACCTTCCCTTCCCTTCCCTTCCCTTCCCTTCCCTTCCCTTCCCTTCCCTTCCCCTCCCCTCCCCGTGGGGATGCCCCGTGTGGGAGTCGCGACGTTCCCATGTCGCGACAGCGCTCGGCTCCTCCGTGTGGCTCCCGCCCCTGCCCCTGTCGCTCGGGAGAGCTCAGGGAATGTCGCAGCTGGAGCTGGAGCAGCACGGTGCCATCAGGCCTGGATTTGCCCTGCTGGACGTTTCCATTCCGGCCAACAGAAGTCTTTACCACCTATGTTTATTTTCGTCAGCTCTTACCAAAAGTTCTGAGCACGCTGGGGAGAGCAGGAGTTACAGCTTGAATGTGTGTGTTGGTTGTTTCCTGTTGGGATGAAGAGCTTCCAGGGAGAAAATTGGCCAGCTTGAAAAGGATTTCTGGAAAACTGGCAAGTTAATATCCCACAAATAATAATCAGCACACACATGCAAGCTGTAACTCCTGCTCTCCCCAACAAGCTCAGAACTTTTGGTAAGAGCTGGCGAAAATAAACATAGATTTAATGGTTAATATTCCCTCTTCTGGGAATAACTTGTGTTCTGCTTGTGCTTTGTTTTGTGTTCTCATGGCAATATTAATTCTTTTGCAAGTAGTGTTTGTTCTGGGGTTTATTCCCACTCCTCAGCCCCCTCCAAGAAGCTCTTCCACACACATTCCTAAAGCTAATAAATGGAATTTATGTTTCCCAGGTGAATTGGTTTCTACAGTAGGAAAGGCTGTGTTTTCCAGGCAGTGCTTGATGTGTCTAGAGATAAGGCAGTTGTCACATTACATATTCCAGAGCTCTGAAAACAAACTTCTTCCTTGTTTTAGCTTGGTCAGTAAAAGTTTCCAGGAAAGCACATCCTGATTTCTGTGTGGATGTTGCCCTCTCTGTGCAGGAGCAGGAGTGGCTCTGCCTGTGGCACACACACGTCTGGCAAGGGTTACTTGGAGTAATTACCCTTAGGAGTTTCGTGTCGCTCCTTCAGTCAGCACTTTCAGCTCCTTCCAGACTCCAGCACTTCCCTGTGTGTGGGTGACGTGGATGGAGCCGGCACACGAGGGATCAGGGATTATCCAAGGACCTCAGCAGAGCCTGAATTCAGGCTTAGCCAAGTCAGTTCTAAATCAAACACATTGCAACAGTTTTAAGAAGTGAGCCTGTGCTGTGGTTTTTGGCCTAGTTCGGTAACAAGCTCAAAACAAGAACTAAAATGTGTTTCTGTCTGCAGTTTTTCATCTTCTGGGTCACACCGGGCCTCTTGTACTTCGAAACTTTTTGTTCAGCTTTGTCTCTCTGCTGTAAAGTCATCTCCCTCTGCTGCCCTTCAGGACGTGGGATTACATTTCCTTGGGGGTGGAGGAAGGAGGAAAACCTGCCCATTCACCGGCGGGTTCTGGCTCATGTAATTGAGGGCTTGCAGCAGCGCAGGAGCCTGAGGAGTAATTAAGGAGCTGTGGATAGGAGAAGGGTAGGGATGGGTTTCTGCTGGAAAACGAAACCACTCTTTTTCCATTTCTGGAACTGAGAGACCAACTGTTCTTACTGGGCTGGGAGGTAAGGCAGCTGATTGCCTGTGGCTTGCTGGGAAGTGAATTCCCCTCAGGACACACTCAGTTTTTCTGAGTTCAAGTTTTCAGTCATCAGCTGATCTCCTACAAATGGCATTTTTTGATATCTGCATACTGGATTTTTCTCCGACTTCAGGCTGATTTATAATCTATAATCTATGCTGTTGTGATGCAAAGTCACTTAAATCCATATTTTAACTAAAACCAAAAATATATTTGTTTTATATGTGAAAGCCTGTCATTTTAATGGAAATACTTTGATATAGTTAAAATGCTTTCAAGTAAAACTGAACAAAAGATAATTAGCCAGAGATTATTTTGGGTGTTGGATCAACTTTTAAAAAATTAAATTTGGGGAATCCTTAGGCTTAGTTCTCCAAGATTTAATCACTTCGTTGTGGAGTCCCTGCTGTTCCTGGAGGATCTCCTGTGGATGGTGCACATTTGTGATCTCAGCTGGGCAGTCCTGCTGAAGGTCCTGGAAGCTGCTGTGGGACAGCCAAAAGGAGGTGATAGAGAGGGGCAGGGAGCTTACCTGGAAGCTTAAAGCCACCCTGGGAAAACCTGGAATGGCGTTTTTGTTGTCCCAGAGGAAAGCTGGGTGTCCGGCACACTTGAGGAAACAAAAGGAAACATTCTCTGCTCCCCAGCACACTGGGTGATTGTTCAGGTGCCAAGTGAGCCGCTTTCCAAAGGCTCATTCATTCATTCCTGTAGCACTTCTGGAGTCTAAGGAAAGCTTAATCGAAGAAACTTAGAGGCTTCTGGTTGCTGTGCCTGCCCCAAGCGCATGCAGGGTTTTGTTAATTTATGAACTTATTTGACGTGTGTATTTTTTGTAATCCGTATTTAGGGTATCCAGGCTGTGTCACCAGACAGCTCAGGAAATTCTGAGGTTATAATAAGGAACCTTGTGGTATGAATTTCCTCACTCTGTGTTGTTTCTTGGCATGGGAGGCTTTCAACTTGTATGAAAAGTTCTGAGTGTGCTGGGGAGAGCAGCAGTGGTGGCTTTAACGTGCTTGCCGTGTTTTGTCCATGGGATGAAAACTATCAAGATTAATCATCATTAGAAGGGTTGTTTGAAAACAGGCAAGTTACTCTTCCCTCTTCTGGGAGGAACTTGGGTTATGCTTGCGCTTTGTGTTCTCATGGAAACGTTCAATCTTTTGAAAGCAGTGTTCTGGGTTTGTCCCACCCCTCTGAGAAGCCCTCCCACATGTTAGCTCTGCCTCACGGGTAGTGATCTGCTCCTCTCAATGAACTTCTCCAAGCAGCAGCAGTGCTGACTGATTTGAACGCTGCTCAGCCAGTACCTCACTCATTTTACATCTGCCCTGAAAATCAACTTTGCTCTAACAAAAGCAGAGTGCAGCTGTGAGCCTTCTGCTCTGGGAGCCCCGCGTTGCTGCCGCCTCCTTTTATTCCGCTCCAGTTTGTCCGTGCTGTTGTTTCATCTGGGATGTTTTCTCAGCACTCAAATCTCGTGGTACAAACTTAGCTGCTCCATCTACTCCAACGGTTCTGGAGCTCTGGGGTTCAGGGTTCAGTTTCAGGGGAGTTGAAGCTGATCCTACTCTCTGCTGCTCTGGTGTTTCTGTTCCTGTGGTTAATCACGCAAAGACGAGCTGCCAGAGGAATAGCACAGGCACACAGAGAACAAGGGGTTAATTCCTTGAGCTCTGACTGCCTTGGGTATAACAATTCCACAGTCTGTTTCTCCTGGAACCCAAAGCTCAGGTTATGTCTCCGTGTGAAGATTACAGGAGGGAGAGAAACTCAGTGCTGCTTTAGAGTGCCAGTGTTAAAAGCAGCTCAGTCAGCTTCAGATCTGGGCTGAGTGGGTGCAGTTTTGTGCCTGTCTGCCACTGATCTTACCTTTCTGTTAGTTAACACTAGGGCTACAAACAGTGGAATGGGTGAAAAGCCAATTTGGTGCCAAAATATATTCAGGCTTTAGCAGGAGAGTGACATTTCATGGATTTTCCCTCCACTCTGGTTTCTGTTAGGGAGCAGTTTTTCTCTCCTGATGTCAGAGTTTTTCTTTTCACTGTACATAAATAGAGTGTAGGGTTTTTCCCCAGCACTAAGTACACAAAACAGATGCAAACCCACTGCTAGATTCCTGCTGTATAATTCAGGCTTTTCCTGGAAAGAGAACACTCCTGTTCTCCACCCAGCACCAAAACCAAACAAACCGGGAGCCTGGCGTAGGCTGAAGTCCTGACTTTGGGCCCACCTGGGGCTCTCAGTGCTGCCTCAGGTGATGGTTTGTGATGGAAATTAACTGCTTACATCCCTTTACCTTTCTTAAGCTGTCCCATCAGCCTGTTGATGTGATTTCCCTGCAGCTGGAGGGCTCTGTGTCAGAGCTGCCCCTGTCTGGGAACCTGCCTGGAATGTCCAGCTGGACTGGCTGAGCCAGGCTGCTCCAGGAGTGGCCCTGCCTGTTCCTCTGTGCTGCTCTTGGTGTTTGTGTGGGCAGGCCATGACTTGGATTAACTTGCTGACCCAGACAAAACCCAACTCTTACAAAAAAAAAAAGAAAAAGAAGAGATGTTTTCCACACTTAACCACACAAATGCTGGAGCTGGCTGGGAGAGGGAGGCAGGAATTCGATGGGAAGGAGGAGGGAGGGCAGTTCTGCCTCTCCTGGCAGCAGTCCCTGCTCAGAGGCACTACCTGTGATAACTCCTGAGGGTGAGGAGGGATCCCAGGAGGGACACAGGGCTCATTAATGAGGTCAAGGCAGCAATGCCTGCAGGAGGGCCGGGATGGTTCTGTGTGCAACGCTGGGTGCTTCAAACCTGGCAGTGAGGGAGGGAAAGCTGCAGCCCCAGCTCCGGGCACGGGCAGGGATTCGGAGGGCCTGTGAGTGTGTGTGCCACACACCTCAGACGCCGTTTGTGAGCGTGGCTTAAAGCTCCTGCTTGCCAAGAGAAGCGATCCTCCTCCCAGAATGTGGCCCTGGTTTTGTTTCCATCAATCATCAGGCGCTGTGCAGGGAGTCCTGCAGCACTTCCAGCCTATCTTCAGGCCCTCAGCCTGCCCTCTCTTTGTTTTAAGTCACAGTCTAATGGAAGATTGATGTTTGAGTTCCAGGTGCTTCTCCAAAACCCAGGGCTTCAGTGCAGGAATATTGATGGCAGTGCTGAGATGGTCATTCACCACCTGGCTTCGGAAAAGTGATAATTGCTCTTTTAAATTAGATCTTAAAAAACAAGAGGAACTTTCTCCTTTGGATTCTTCCCTACCTACGTTTAGCAGAGGTTTTTGGAGACAAGACTCTCTGGTTTAAAACAGTTTGGGAGCAGTGGTGGGATTCACAAACAGCTTTTTAAAAACTGCTTTAAAAAGTGGCGTAAAAAAACCTCCAAACCGTGTGACTGTGCCAGATATGATTTGGTAACTGTATTTGATGCAATACATCCTTCCTCTGTTCCTGCACCCTGTCAGGAGGGAAAGCTGGCATGTTTGCAGCTACTAAAACTGTGTTTATTACTTTTTCTCTCAAAATATATTAGATGTTGGATTCTAGTATCTCATTAGACTCCAGGCCTAATTACTGCATCCTGCTCCTAGGCTAATTCAAAAACTATAATTTGCAGATGATGCAGATTGTCAATTTGGTTCAACCCTCTTTTACTTAAACTTGTGCTGAGTTGTGGAGAGTTTAGCTGGACTGGGATATGTTTGGCTTTGCATTTGTATCATTCAGGTCTCTCTGTTGAGACTCTGTTACTGCTCCCAAAACCCCAAAATTACATTGCCATTTCTGTTTTTTGGGCATATGATGTTTGTCCCAGAGACTTTGGGCTGTGGTGTGAGCAGCAGGTTGTGGCCTGACTTTTGCAGCCAGCAAGGTGTGGACGTGAGTGGGGTTTAAAGTAAAATCTTGTCGTTTACTTACATCACTTAAAGATGATTTTTGCAAAACTAAAAGCTGGAGCAGCTCTCATCCTTAACTTCCCATCAGGTTTGCAGCCAGGTGTCCAGCAAATGGGAACTCCTGGCTCAAAGTGTCTGAAACAATCAGGATGCAGTTGGAGAGCCCAGAACAGGGCAGGCATCAATGTTGTGAGGCTTTTGCCTTTTCCTGAAACAGCCCAAGGCTGCAGCAGAGCTGGTCATAAGGAGGTTGGTTCTGCTCTGAATGATGCCCCTGAGTCTTGGAGCAGATTCCTGAAGGAAGGGCTGGAGCTGGGGGTGCTCACCTGGAGAGATGAGGGCTCTGAGGAGACCTCAGAGCCCTTTCCAGGGCCTAAAGGAGGTCCAGGAGAGCTGGAGAGGGGCTTAGGACAAGGGTCTGGATGGCAGGATAAGGGGGAATGGTTTCACACTGACAGAGTGGGATATTGGGAAGGAATTCCTCCATTTGAGGGTGCTGAGGCCCTGGCACAGGGTGCCCAGAGCAGCTGTGGCTGCCCCTGCATCCCTGGCAGTGCCCAAGCCAGGTTGGAAGGGGCTTGGAGCAAACTGGGACAGTGGAAGGTGTCCCTGCCATGGCAGGGGGTGGGACTTGGGTGGTTTTTAAGGTCCCTCTCAACCCAAACCACTGTGATTCCATGGAACCTCCTTGTGGCCAGTACCAAGGGCAGTGGAGTGGCCCCAATGGCTTAGCTGGTGGGACACAGAGGAGCAGAGTGTGAAGCTCAGTGCCAGGCTGTGGCAAAGGCAGTAACAGTTCTGTCCATGATGTCCTTCCAGTTGGAGAAGCTGTGCTGTGGCTTCCCCTGGGTTCACTGTAGAGATGAAGCCTTGCCAATTGCCAGTTTCTAGGAGCTAACACAGTTACAGGATAATTACGTGGGCAGCTGTTGTCTTGCAGCTCTTGACTGGTGGCAGTGAATGATGGAAGCTTGGTGACAGTACAATATTTTAGATGTTAATAATAATTTATTTTCACATGAGTTACTTATTCTAGCCTATTCTACGCTTCTTAATCTCACTGTATAAATTGTCTTATTTCAGTGTTGGAAAACAAAAGAAGGAAATTAGCCCCTCAAAACACTTACAAAAGGCATTGTATGTTTTTAATTTTTTTAACTGCTCCTTGATAAACTCTAATTTTCTAACTGTAGTAATTTGCATCTACAGCTCAAACAGAAAGTCCTCTGAAGTTTAGAGGTGTCCAGATAACCAGAATCACATCTCTCCTGCATTTCCTGGGATGTGCAGCAAGCCAGGGCTCTGTTGCTCCTGTGGTGGGGTGTAAGTCTCACCAAACATCCACACTGTGTGTGCTCCTCATGGCCTGGCAGGATTTCATCCAGATTTAGGGACTCTGTGTTTGCTTCAGGTGAGTGCACAGAGGTTGTTCAGATGTAGTGAAACTGAGAAGAGAAATGGCAGAGTGACAGGAACATCAGTGGAATTCAAACATTTGGAGGTGATTTTGATTGATTATGAAATAAAACAAATTAAAGGAAGCAAACTCCATCGTGGGCTCCCTGGGAGCTGCATCTCCAGTGAAGGTGGTACCTCCTGAAAGTGCCTTGGCAGCCTCTCCAGGGTGGGCTCTGCATGTGCCCTGTCCTGGGAGGACAGTGAGAGGCAGAAAGGCTTTTTTGTGACTGCTTCCCTGGCAGCCCCATCAGCAGGAGCAGAGTTTATTGCTGAACCTGGCTCTGGAGCTGATCCCAGCCTCAGAGCATGGAGTTGCCATTAAAAACTGCAATTCAGCCTCAAAAAAGTACTGCAGTATTGCCACAGGAGTGTTTGGAGGTTGAGTCAAGAAGTACAAACTTTTAAAAATAATTATGGTTTGTCTTACTTGCTTTATAACTTTTGGCTTTCTAAACATTCATGTTCTCAGCTTTTCCCCCATAGTTGTCAGTGTTGGAATCTCAGCATTCACAAAAAAAGTACTTTTTCACATCCCAAAATATCTCATCTGGGGAAGTTAGGCTGTTAAGAGAAATGCTAAATATTATGACAGCATCAATGAAATTTTTAGACTTGGCAATGCTCTAATAATAATGGTCCAAGGCTGGAAAATGCCTGATGGATTCCCAGGCAGCCACTCTTTGAATTCCCCAGCAAGAAAAGTTCTTGAAGTGTGCCACTTCAGGGTAGGATCTTCTGAGTTTTGTGAATTAATTACAAAAACACTGTTCAGCTTAGGGAACTGGGTTGTTTGTTTGGTTTTTTTCCCTGTGAGAAAACAGTGTTTTGAGATACTTAAGAGCTATTCCTGCACAGCTGAACCTGATGCATTTCTGGCAGGGATTCAAAGGAAGATGCTGAGTTTTCACTGGAATTCTCTTTAACAAGGTATCTTCAGCACTCCAAAATAAAATAGAAATCCCATAAAGAATATTTACAGGCTGTGAGAATCTCAGGGACACCTTAGGGAACATACATTTCTCATCCTAAAATTTAAACTTTGGTTGAATACTGAATAATTATCTAATTTCACATCAGAATTTTATGGGTGTATCGAAGAAGGTGCAGATTTTTAACCAGCAGAGTTAGTGCCAGTTGGAAAGAGTAAGAGAGGATAATTTACCCAGGCAGCCTTAGAAAATACATCATTTAATTTGGAAAGAGCTGTGTTTTGGGCAGATCAGCTTTGCAGATGCCTTGCAATCCCCTGCCATCATCCAGAGACATGCAGGGCCCTGAGGAGTGGACACTGAGCATTGGGAAAGGCAGTGCAGCCTTTGCTTCCAGAGCGTGGAGCAGATTTCAGGGAATGGTTTGAAGCTTCAGGCCTGGATGGTTTTGGCTGAACCAGCTTTTCTTAGACTCCTTCCAGCTCCTGGGTAGAACAAAGCTGTCTCTGTAACTGGGATTTCTCATTCCTGGTTTTCTCATTTGAACTTCAAGGCTCACTGTAGATGACTTTTTTTTCCTTTTTTTTCTTTTTTTTTTTGGACAAAACTGACATTTTATTTGACGACCAGTTTTTTATTACTTTTTTTTAATGACCTCTTTTTGATTACTTTTTTCCCTTTTTTTTTTTTTTTTTTTACAAAACTGACTTTTTTTGATGACTTTTTTTTTTACTTTTTTTTGATGACTTTTTTTTTTTTTTTTTTTTTTTTTTGACAAAACTGTCCTAGAGTTGCCTGGAGATTATTTTACAGAGCATTACTGACCAGAGTAGTGCTGCCTTAACATTCAAGGGACAGTGGAATCACCTTCCAAGGCTGCAGGAACCCCCCTGAGCTGTGCATGTGGGACAACACCGGCAGTCCAGGGGCTGAGCTGCTGCTCTGGCAGAGCCAGGGTGGTGTCAAGGTGCTGCTTCCCCTTGTGTTTGGGTGCTGCTGTATCACAGCCCTGATTGCTGCTCTACAGATGCCTTATTCTTTATCTCTTTGGTTTTTTTTTCTTTTGTACCTTTATAGATTTTTAAAGCAGGAGTGTTTATTGTTTTGTTTCATCTCTTGCACACTAGACTAAATGTTCTGGCACTGCTTTGCTCAAAAGGAAGTTGTAATCTTGTATTTTAAAAGGCAGAAACCTTGTATTCTCTGCCTGGGGCTGGGTGCTTTATTGAAGTAATTTTAATCAGTCCCAATCTCTAAGTTGGGAATAGTTGCCTTCCTTTGAGGGCAGGGTTTGGAAACTTTATTAGACATCTAATAAACAGGCAGAGAAAGACAAGGGAAGGACCAAGCCTTAACTCTGCCCACATTTCCCTGCTAAAAGTGCACATTTCCCAAAAGAAAAGCACAGGAGACTGCTGCAGACAGGCCTTGGCATCAGGGACAAATGTGGATCATGGCTTTTAGACCTGAACATATCCCTGAGACAGCAGAGCTCTCAGGAGGTGATCCTCACAGGAAAGCAGCTGCTGCACAGGATCATAAATATATTTATTTATAACCATCCTTTGGTACCTCTGTGTCCCAGCCACTTGGACCACCACAGTGCTTAAAATCACACCTGGCTGTTTGGACCTCTGAGATTTTGTGTTCTGAGACTCACCTGGGATGAGCCATCCTTGATGCCTCTGTATTGAACCAGCATGGGCAGTCCTGGGTTACAGCTCCTGGAGACATCAAACCTCTGCAGAAAGGTTCTTACTCAAGGCAGAGCTCCCAGTGTGCTCAGGCTGTAGTCACCTGTCTTTTTATCTGCTTGTAGCTTTGGGGGATGACTTGTCAATGGCTTGAAGTTCCCTTTTTGGGGCTTTTTTGGAGATCTCTAGGCAGTTTGCTGGATCTCAGCAGAGAGATGAGCAGTTGCTGCCCAGGATAAAACTCCTCACTGCAGGCAAGGCAGGCAACTCCTGCTTCCACCTCCCAGAGCCCCTTGTTTATCCCGTTCCAAGGACAGCCAGGATGTTGTTCCTGATGAAATTTGCTGCCAAGGCGAGTGCCAGGAGGATGGAATGGTATTTTCAGAAGCAGCAAAAATAACACTGCTGCTTTCTGTGGAGCAAATTACAGCTGGATGCACAGGGTAACGTGCAAAATGCTCTTCCACTATTAAGTTGATTATCTCAATCCTATTTACTGCCTGGGCTTGCAGCTCGAGGGGCCAAGGCCCCCCAGTTTGGGCAGCTCCTCTGTAGCTCTTACACTCTTTTTTATTTTGGGGTGGCTGACATTTGGTGCACGTTATTTTCTGAGGCTGCTGTGGAACTTTCTCGTGCCTTATTAACATTGCTGCTGTCCCTGTGCCCTGGTATCCCTGCTGCTGCCATTTCTGCCAGAGAGAATGTAAGAATTAGCTGTGAGCTGAAGTTATTTTTCCCCTCAGTTGGAGCAATCAGAGCTATTAACTGCAGTGTCTTCCCCTGGAGGAGATGCCTCTCTATTTTAGACAAAAATTTAGACCCCTATTTTAGGTGTCAGTGTGAGTTTTGGGAGGGTTTTGCAGAGGCAGGAGACACCTGCACTGTGTGGGGACAAGTCCTGTGGCATCATCAACACTTCCACCTTGGTGAGGTGTATTTTGTGTTCAGTGAAATTCCTGAGTTTTATTCCCAGTGCTCTTTGCTCTTCTCAAGCCGAAATGTGTTTTTGCCAGCAAAACTTGAAGTTCCATTTATGTAAGAAAGCCTTGTTCTTCCAGGCTTTTATCTGCTGATCTACTCTTTTCTGCTAATGATATTTAAAAGCATTAATTCCACAGCATTGCTGTGTACATAAATATCCCAGGAAGACTGCCTGTCCTGCCAGTAAGGAATATTTATTTGTAAGGAATATTTATTTGCAGGAGGGCTGTTGATTTTTAACAAAACCACTGACATTCATAGTCAATTTTCCCTCTCTGAGTGCAATACCGTGTAGTAAAATTATATTTTTATTATCCTGCAAGCTGCTTATCACAGTGAACATTTATCTCATTTGACTAAGAAACTGCTGTAAATATTGCAAAGAAAATCATTAGACTTACAACAGTTCATTTAATAATAATAATTTACCTATACATGGGTTAAACTAATTCCAAATACATCAAATTTGTACAGATAGCATTTCTGGAGGACAAAGTGAAATTATCTGGGTGAGCAGTGATGTTTTTCTGACTGATGTGCTGACAGAGGAGGAGAGTCTGGCTGAATGACTCTGCTCTTTTCATTTCTGGTGTTCTTTAGTCAGGAGTGACTGAAAACAGTGACACGAGTTCCTGCTTCTCACCTGTGCTGGAGGGCTGGGTCCTGTCACGGTCACATCCCAGTGAAACCCTGGATTCTTGGGAATCACCATGGTCAAACAGGAGGTGTAGAACACTGCTGGAATTTCTAGCAGTGGGGGTTACCACAGAAGTTCAAGTAAATAGACAATTAAAACAGTATTTACCACAGAAATTCAAATAAATAGGCAATTAAAACAGCATTTTGTACTTCAATCAAAGACTGGAAATAAAAAATCCAACCAACCAATGACAAACCATCCCCTAAAAAACCCCAAACTAAACCAAAAAGCAGAGGAAGGAATAGGTTTTAATTTTTAAAAAGCTTGAAAATCTTTCTTTGAATGTAGTTTTAGGCAGGTTTTACATTCAAGAAATTGAAGCAGCCAGCCCAGATCTCACTGGACTCAGCTGCAGTTTTATTCCTCTCTTGAATGTGGTGTTTGTGAGAATTTCTCTGTAAAAAGGAACTGCAGAGATCACAGTCTGATGCTCATTAACACAGAGAAATTTTACATCCCTTTGCCAATGGAAAAGAGTTAATAAACTATTGATACCCATTTTAACTGGTCAGGGCTCTGTGGGGCAATCATTTTAATCTTTATGAATAAAAATTGGCTCCAACATCCCTGTCACAGCTGATAATAAAGACAATTAATATATCAAAATGTCATTCAGAAAAGGGCATTTTGAGCCTACTCACTGTCTCCTGATGCATGGCAGAAGTCACCCAGCTAGTATTAAATATATTACCTTTAATTAATTATAATAATAATAATTATACACAAATATATCTAACTGCTTTTCCCCCAGTCATATGTATTCTCTGAAAGCTTTATTACAATTCAGATAAAGTGCAGCTAAGGTTGGTTATCTGCTGTTTGTTTTTTTTTTAGGGGATCTTTTAAGTGCTTGCAATTCATGCTGCACATTGGACTTGCAAGTTAAAACAGCAGTGTGCCTGGCAAGGAGAAGGTGTGGGTTGTAAAGGTTGTTTCAAACACTCTTTATTGTCAGGTTCTTGCTCCTGTCTTGTGAAAACTGCTCATGGAATGATCAGATATTTTTGCTGGCATTGAGGGTTGTTAAATCCCCTCTTACAGCAGCTGGTTTTTATGTCACAGGGATATTCCAGAGTGAGTTCAGCCATTAAGCTGTGGCGGGAGAAAAGCTGTTGGGAGTCTTTTTGGGGAACACAAGGTATAAAATTACCATTACAGTCTGCTTTATACTGATGAACAAACCTTTTACTTCTATGTTTTGTAAAAGCAAGCATTCCTGGGTGTTAGCAGAGTAAGTTTTTGTATGTTCCATGCTCATGCTCCTGGTTTTTATGTCCCAGGGGTATTCCAGAGGGAGCTCAGCCAGTTCTCCAGCTGAACCTCTGCATATCAGGCCCTGTGCAGGAGCTGCTGGGAGAGCCTGGCCCAGCCACCTGGAAATCCTGCATGGCTTTTGGGTGCAAGATAAGGAGTTTGTCCCACTGCTGGAAAGCTGAGATCAGCTGTTTCTAGAGAACTCTGCTGGGTGATCTCTACAACACGTTCTAGGGCATGAGTGAACTCTGGCTGGCCAGGGATAAATGCTTTTAACCTAGTGTATGGTCACAGGTCCTGCTGAAGCAGCTGCTCAGCCATTAAAGGTGGCTGTAAATTGCATTTCTGCCTCTGTAATTACTGCCCTTAAAGGCATCCTGTGGGGTGTGGTGCTGAGGAGAGCCTCTGTCATGGCTGTTTGATGTGATAGCAGCCTTTGAGAAGGGCAGAGAGAGGCCCTGGCCCACTCTGATTTCAAACACACCCAGTTCTTGCATGTGCACAATGCCACAGGACATTTGTACCCCACTGGCTCTGGTTCTTATTTAATAGATTTTTTGGGGTTTTTTTTGTTAAGGTTGGGATTAAATGTGTGAGAAGGTACTTTTTGTTTGGACCTAGATGTCTATTAGTTCTTATTGATATTATAGCCTTATAAGTTGTGAGTTTTTGTAGTACTGAATCCTAATAAGTTAAAAATGGAGATGTATGTCTCTCTATAAGGTCTTTTAAAGATAAACTGTTTAATTAAGAAATGACACTTAAATTTTTTTTACTTTTAACTAATTATATGTGGCTTGCAATGTGGATTTTTTTATTTTATTATATAATACTAGTCAAATTTATGAAGAAGGCAAAAAAGAAGGTAAAGAAGGAGGACTAGTCTCTCCCCTAAAACTTCCATCTTGTTTTTTATATATTATTATATTCTAAAACTTTAAATTTTCTACTGTGTGATATTACACACTTCTGTTCAAATTACGCACTCATAATCTGAATTCTATTATTTATTTGGGAAGTTTTCTCTACAGTTTCAGGTCAAATGCAGTATTCTCTTGGGGGTCAGTGCCTGTCAGCACAGAGAGTAAAATTCTCAGCAGCTAAGGTTCCAACACTTATTTATTTCTGATTTTGGAAAAAGATTTTTGTTTTTGAGAAAAAGAGCCAATGTAATTCCCTTCAGATTAAGTTTTTATAGCTTTGATTTTAATAAAAACTTAACAAAAACATGCTACTCTGACTGTTCATGAGATTTCAGTAGGTTCCTTTGGCCTTAGGAAGGAGAGAAGAAAATAAGTATCTTCCTTGGTCTGAAGGGGTGGGAAACAGAAAATATCACAAATCCATGTGAAGTTTAAAGGCAGTGCAGTTCTGGTGCACAAGAGGTGTGGGTGGGAATGGGAGGGACAGGGTTACACAGCAATCCTGAGAAGAACTTGTGATCCCTCACAGTGATTCTGCAGTGTTTGGTGTCTGAGCAGCTTGTTTTAAACACGAGCATGAAATGACAAACTGTAATTGTTCTCAGAGAAAGTTGGAGTGGGGAGCTGTACAGAAATTGTAGCACTTTACTTGGCTTTGTGTGGTGTTATATAATGCTATAAAATCTCTGGTTTTGCCAGTAATTCTCCATGAGGCACAAAATTCTCAATAAAAACATCCCCTTGTTGTCGGGCATTTCCCCAGCATCTGTCACTATATAAACACAGCTATTAACAGTTTTTATCTTTCTGAGTAAGAAAGCTTCCTATATCCTTAATTAAACCATTAGTGCAGATTGAACCAGCCTAAATATCCCAGCAATGTGTTGCTCATCACTTTATGATCTGGCATAAAGCTGGAATGTTTGGGATATTTGTGTTGTGCCTCATTCTGCAGATCAAACACTGTCCTTTGAAAAGCCCCTGTTCTCAGTCCTGTCAAACACGTGGCTGTTGGACTGGCCCCAAAACTGGGCAGATCTACTGGCCACTGGAGAGAAATTCAGTGCAGAGGCTTGGTTTGGGTCCTTGGCTTCTCTTGGAACAGTTGAGGTGTTTTTACTGACTTCTCCTAAATAATTCTGAGCTACTTTGTGTGCTTGGCATCCTTAGCTGGGCCTTCCCATAAAAAAGTGGTTCTTTTTTGTTCTCTAACACATTAGTTAATTTGAAATGAACCAAATGCAGCATATTCATAACCAGTTGCAGAGCTGAAGCTCTGTTCAGGACTTGATCTTGCAGGACTGTCAGCATCTCAGGATGGCACCTGCCAGGACACCCGGGGTGCCTGTGGGCTTTTAGGAGAGCAGCCACTTTGTTTGTGCTGCACAGATATTCATCACATCCCTGAGTTACCAGCCCTCTGCAAGGGGAGATGGGGAAGCTGTCTCTTGTCAGGATTTCCTACTCCTTGTTTCCTGCTCTGGAAATAATGTCTCTCAGAGATTTAAAGATTTAAAGCTTTTATTTGCCACCGTTCCTGGTGTGTGTGACTGAGCTTTTGGGAGGGCCAAGCCTGATTTTTAGCAGAGCTGCTCCTGTGTCACATTAAGTGGTTTCTGCTGTGAGACTCTCAGAGATCAGAGCCCTGAAGAAGTGAAGAGTGTGTGTGAGTGAGGGTGAGGCTGCTGGAGCAGCAGCTTGGGGCCCAGGTGAGGTTTAGGGTGTTGTTTGAGCAGGGCTGTCGTGGAGAGGACAGGTCAGAGCAGGGAGGGAAGTGGCAGTGCCATGCTGTACTTGTGTCTTACTCCATGTGCCACCAGGAGTTTGTTGCTCCAAGCCCTGTCCAGCCTGGCCCTGGACACTGCCAGGGCTGTGGCATCGAGCACGTCTGGTACAGCTCTGTGTAAAGGTGCTTGGTGTTCCCTGGGTTATAGATACATATTATAATACTGGCTTTTTGCAAATACTAACATGCATTCTAATGTGCAGTGTTAAAGTAACTTTGCTATAAGGATAGAGTTTTTATTTCTGTTGATAACTAAGCTTAGACATAGTAGTGAAATAGCTGATATAGGTATGCTTATGTTAAAATACCTACTTAGATAACATCCAATAAACATATGAAGACACCTATTACAGATGCACCAACTAGCAACACTCAATGTCTAAAGACAATATAGACCAAAGCCTGAAACTAAAAGTTATAATAAAAATAGACTAAAACCACAGTGAAAGATTACACATGCTCTAAAAAACAAATCTGAAAAAGAGCCATACTAAACACTTCTTAGAAGATGTAAACTAATTCGAAGAAAAAAGTTTACTATGCATAATTGTTTATAAATATGTAACAAACTTATGCAGTAAAAATAGTACAGAAAGAGTGTTTCCAAAATAGCAAATGTGCTCTTTGCTGAGTGCCAAGACACACCTGGCTGTAATAATCTTTGCTTTATAATCTTTATCTCCTATTAAACTTCTTTAAACTTTTTAGAAGTCTTTTATTAAACTTCTTAAATTTTTGCAAGAGAGTGAATGTGTTTTTCACACCTGTCTGTCTGAGGAATGGCCATGCCCTTGATTTCTGTCCTGGTGTCTTGGGAAGAGCTGGCTGTGGGCTGTTGTCACCTGCTGGGTGCTCCCCTGGGTGGGTGGAGCAGGTTGGACCAGTCCTCCCACACTGATCCCCAGGGCTGGGAGCTGTCCTGGGTGGGCTCCTCCTGCACAGCCCACGTTGTACCAGTGCTCACAAGCAGCAAAGTGCTCAAAGCACCTTCTCAGCTCAGGCTGTTGTGTAAACACCTTCTAGGAGGAGTAACACAAAACATACGTAAATACCAGCATTTTTAGAATGTGTATTTCACATGTAAGTGCAAAATGGAGGGAATTTCTCCTTGGATTTGAACAAGCTGCTTCTCCCAGGGGTTCAGCAGGAGAGGGGGATCTGCAGCAGCACAAAGACCTCATCTGGCAGGAGCTGCACCAGCAGTGCTGCCTTCCTGTGATGGGGTAAGGGTGAACAAGGCTGGTTTTGGTGGATGAGCTTGGATATTGAAGCTTTCTGTTCATTGTAGCATGGTCTGTGTGGTGTGTTAGGAGTGGGTCTGGGCTGGCATCCTGCTGTGGCAGGTGATGGCAGCAGCCACCTCTGAACACCTTTGCTGATGGAGGCAAATCAAGGCTTGGGCAGCACAGTTTATGTGGGAAGAAAGGACAACAAACACTAGAACGTGCTAAATATTTCTCTGTGCTGAGTGGCACTTGGTGCAAAGTGTGAGTGGCTGTTTTGGGCACAAAGCTCATCAATCCCACCCTGTCCTTTGCTGTGCAGCTGCCCTGCAGGCCCTGAAGCGCAAGAAGAGGTACGAGAAGCAGCTGGCACAGATAGATGGCACGTTATCAACAATTGAATTCCAGAGGGAAGCCCTGGAGAATGCCAACACCAACACTGAAGTGCTCAAGAACATGGGCTTTGCTGCTAAGGCTATGAAAGCTGCTCATGACAACATGTAAGTTACTCCCTCCTGCATCTTTCCATGGGATCTGTAGTTTGGCATTTGTCAGATCTGCTGAATGCCAGGTGTGTTTCAAACCAAAGGTGGAACCAAAGGTGGAGCTGGAGCAGCAAAACCTTCTTTTGAAAGGCTCTCACTTAAGCTAAAATTGAACAAAACACACAAATGTCAATACTTCCTCAGTTTACTACTGTTTTATTTTTTACATTTATCCAAAAGCTGGGTAGCACCAGTGTGGTCTAAAGAAAATGGGAGCCTGCAGCAGTTACAGATCCATCTTGTAGCAGCAAGAATTTTAAGCCTCAAGGGAGGGTCTTAAAACTTGTTTTTCTGCAGTGGAGTTGGTGTATGTAGCAATAATTAAAGGTAAAACTGCATTGTGGGAATGTTGTGCTTGCTCTACAAGCAAATATTGTGGATGTAATAATGCTGAATTAGGGAAGAGAGCAAATTATTATTAATATCAGTGGTGCAGAACAAAAGCTCTCCCTGGTGTCTGTATAACTGCTGGGAGCTAAGCTTGCAGGGAAGAGTAAAAAATACATCTATAATTGTGTTGAGACCAGGGGGATAAAACCCAGACTTGCATGCAAAGTGGATTTTGGGAGAGGCCTTGGAAATGTCACTGTGATGGGGCATTTCTACAGAAGCCAGGAAATGCAGTGTTGATTGGGAAGATGCCTGCTGATCCTGAATTCTTTCCTTTCTTTTGCAGGGACATTGATAAAGTAGATGAATTAATGCAGGACATTGCAGAACAGCAAGAGCTGGCAGATGAGATCTCTACAGCCATCTCCAAGCCAGTAGGATTTGGGGAGGAATTTGATGAGGTATGGCTTTCAATTTGCTTCTGTTTGTACCAGTGAGTCACGGAATCCTCTGGGTTGGGAAGACCAGGGAGTCCAACAGTGGCCCAGCACTGGCAGCCCCATCACTAACCCTGGGCACCACATCTGCATGGCTTTGAAATCCCTCCAGGAATTGTGTCCCCCAGGAGATCTTTCTCTGGAGATCTGCACGTTGTGTGTGCCTGGCTGCAGGACAGGGCTGTGAAATCCCTCCTGCAGTTGTTGGTGGCTGTGACCTGGACTTTATGCTCAGAATGGTCGGGATGGCCTGACCTGAGAATATTTGGACTTGGATTTCTCCTTCCCTCCTCTGCTTTCCCTCCAAGAGATCAAGTACAGGAATCACATCAGAATCAGACTCTTCATCTCCTCACCTTGCTCTGATCCTGTGCATTTGAGCTATTTTCTTTAATAATATGATCAACTGTATCTGATTGGTAATAAATATGACTTAAAGTTCCTTCTTTTTTCTTCTTGAAATCCTAGGATGAACTCATGGCAGAACTAGAGGAACTAGAACAAGAAGAACTAGACAAAAACTTGCTGGAAATCAGTGGTCCGGAGACAGTACCACTACCAAATGTGCCCTCAATATCAATACCCTCCAAGCCAGGTATGGATCAACCTTTACTGAAACATCCTGGATCATTAAAATTGTGCTCATTAATCTGCCAGCTTCTTGTTTTTGGGAGATCTGGCTGCTGGCAGCACAGAGATTTTGCTTGGAATTGCTTCCTGAATCCCAAATCACACCCAGTGCCATTTCTCTGTGAGGGGCACCTGCCTTTGAGAAGAAGCACAAAAATCAGCACTCCTGTCACAGGAGCAGCTGTTTTCTGCTCCAGCTCATCCAGGTACTCTGCAGCCTGGATGATGCTCAGGGTGCAGTGGAGGTGTGGGAGAAGGGAGCCTTTTCCCAAGTGCTGCTGGGCCAACAAGGAAGAAATCTGGACAAGACACCCTGAGGTGATAAAAGGGAGGGCAGAGTAAATTAACTCATAAAATCATTGCAGTTGCAAAAGACCTCCAGCGTCATCCAGTCCCAGGCAGGTTCAGATTCCCCCATGGATCCATTTTTCCTTGCTGCTGCTTTGGGTTTTAATTTGATCCCTGCTTTTCTGGCTTTTGGGAGGATCTTCCCTTGGGGTCCCCTCTTTGGGAAGGCTATGGGATCCTCTGCAGTCCCCAGGCCAGGCAGCCCCAAAGTCAGGGTCATCCCAGTGCTAGAGCACACATACCCAGGGAGTTTTAGGTGATGTGAGGATTTTACCTGGAGGATGGACAAGAAATGTTTGTATTTACACAGAGAGTTTCAAAACTGCTCTTAAATCTGATCTGTTCCCTCTTGTATGAACATTCCCCATGGAAGTCAGCTGAGTTGGGACACCTCTGGCAGCACTAATGGGATATGAAGCTTTACAAGCCCATTTTGCTGAATCTGCCTGACTGTGATGAATAACTTACAGACTTTGCAGCTCTGTTCCATGTCCTTACTTGGAAATAATGCCAATTGGTCAGTGTATCTGTAATTATCCTGCTGCCTTTCCAGGCTTGGATGGGCGTGGGAAGCAGCAGCACTGCCTGAGCAGGTTCTGCTCTGTGCCACTGCTCCTTGTGAGTTACTCTGCTTTTATTCTGACACCGCTGAGCTGTGTGATCCTGGTTGTGTTTTGCCAGGCAGAACTGCTGACCAGAGTTGGTGAGAGGGGAGGGAGTTCTATCAGAATATCTGAAATTTGAGACTTTATCAGATTCAGGAGAAATAGATTAAATGAACCAGTGCATTGCCTTTTTATTGCTTTGATGGTTTAATGAGGTTTGTTCTCTAAGTCATCTTAAAACACAATGTCTTGGACCCAAATCTACTCTTTGCATTTTGTGATTGCACACAAGTAAGAGATGTTGTAATTGTGGATATATTTAAGGAGCTACACAGCCTAACACTTAGGGAAACTCCCTAAAATAATATAAATTGTGTACAAGTTTGGTAGTAAAAGCTGCAAGCATAAAGCTCAGTGTTTCACAGGATTTATGCTAAGCTGCTTTTAGATGGAAATGAGAATTCCATGAATGCCATTAATGTATTTAAGTGGCACTTTTTGCTTCAATAAAGCTGCCTTCAAGGCTGGCACTTGGGAAAATTTGGGATTCTGGGATGGTGTTGGGTGGGGATTTTGTGTGGGTTTAAGTTTGAACCTAAATTGATTTTCACTTAAAACTGACTTTACACTGGGATTAAAAGTTTGCTTGTAATTACAGTGGTCAGACTTCCAAAGGGAAAACTGTCCCTTAATGGTTCAGGTGTAATTGTGGTTTTGGGAATAATAATGTGTCTTTTGAGGTAGAGCTGACTCTGTTATCTCCTTTTTATCCATTGAAGGGAAGATTACCACGAGCTTTCCTGCTTTTCCACTTCTCAGGAGCAGTCTGGACTTTGGCTTTAATCAGTCTGAATGAGGAGTTTTGTTACTGGTGGTGTCAGAAGAAGTTCAGGCACAAGCTGTTTTTGTTTACTGGAGGCTGGAGGAGCTTAATATAGAAAACCAAATTCCAGCCTTGTACAAATGAGGGGTCTGGAGCTTGGAGCTGACTCAGTTTTCCTGATGCAAACGTTTCTTTTGGAATGACACAAACCACTTGGACCAGGAATTGTTTCACTCTTTGGGGTTTTTTTTGACATTTTCCAAAATTATTGCAGCTATTTGTGGGTTCAAACCTTTTTTGCTGAGTTAATGGAAACTGAATTTGTCAGATGATAACAAAGAGCATCATTTTCTGCCCTGGAACAACCAGGAAGAATGAGAGGGCAGTGTCCAGGCTGCTCCCTCACATCCACAACCACATCCACCCAGCTGCCAGGGAGCACAGGAGAAGGGGAGTGGGATATTCCCAGGGCTCTCCAGCCCCTCCACATTCTGTACCTGACCCAAACACCTCATTTCTTGCATTCACAGTACTCAGTGATGGAGTAAGGAATTTAATTTGGATGGGGGAGAGATTAATACTGGAGACATCAGATGAGTTTGCATTCCTCTGAAAGAGGCTTGGAAATTATGGAAAAACATCACACTTGAACTTTCATGCCCACTGCCTTCTTCCTGTGGGAGCTGTTGTTTTTTTCCACTTGGGAAGTTTGGCCCATGCTGGCTCTTTCAGCAGAGCACCTTTCACTTCAGTTCAAAAAGGTTTTTGTGTGGTTTTTGTCCACAGCTGGCCCTAGGTGCTTAATTTCCTGGTTTGTCAGTGGCACAGAGGGTTCTGTCAGGATTCCCACTCACTTGTTCTCTTCTGTGATTTTGCAGCCAAGAAGAAAGAGGAAGAAGAGGATGATGACATGAAAGAGCTGGAAGCTTGGGCAGGAACCATGTAACCACAGCAGCCCCTGGCTGGAAAAAAGACTTTGGTTACCTATTCTGGGTGCAAATGTGTTTTGTTGAGGAGAAAGCATAAGCAAAATGTCTTTATCTTTAATTTTAACCCAGAGCAGTGGGAACTGCATTGCTGTTTTCTGCATAGCATGGAAAAAAGTCTGCCCAGAGGAGAGAAGGGGGAGCAGGGGAACTGCCTGCTGTCGATACGGTTGAATTTCTGTAGAAAAGGTATTTGCAAAATCAAACACTCAGCTTTGGGACTGTGCTCCTGCCACTGCTGGATCTTCATCTTCAATTTGGGCCATATATTGAATTGAAATAAGCTGAAAAACACTCTGTAATTTTAAGTCAGTTTAAGTGTGTCTAGGAGTCTTGTAAGGCATTTAAAAACCAGGAAAAGTCATAAGCCCCCATTGGCTTCTTTATTGTGTTTTAGGTGCAAGAATGCTTTAGGTTTTTAGTTCTTTGCCAGTTCTATTTATATCCCTTGACTGCTGTGTGGCCAGCCCTGTGTCTGTCACTGCAACGACGTAGTCACTGTGCCCATTTTAATTGCTGAGAATGATCTGCAGTTGATCCACACTCTCTTGGAAGTAGGGAAGGTTTCAAGTTCAGTTGTACATTTTTCTACACAGCACTACAATGTTTATTGCTTTTTTGTGATAATTGATAACCCATTCAGATACATGCACACAATTATTTTAATTAAGAAACTACTATGGATTGCACTGTATTAAATATCTCGATTAATTTTCACCTGTGGCTGCTGTGGTCAATTCTGAGTCCTGTTTAAGTGATCTGGCTGTGGTTTAGGTGGAGTTTGGCCTCCTTCTGCATGAGGGACATCCACTCTAAAGCCTGCTGAGCTATGGTTGGGCTCTGCTCCCAGGGAACAAGGGACAGGACAAGAGGAGAGAACCTCAAGCTGTGCCAAGGGAGGTTCTGGTTGGACATCAGGAGGAATTTCTTCATGGAAGGGTTTGTCAGGCTTTGGAAGGGGTTGCCCAGGAAAGTGGTGGAGTCCCCATCCCTGGAGATGCTCCAGGAACAACTGGATGTGGCACTCAGTGCTGTGGCTGGTGACAAGGTGGGGATCAGTCACAGGTTGGACTCAGTAAGCTTGGAGATCTTTTCCAAGCTCAGTGATCCTGGGATTCTGTTCTGTGTGAAAATCCCCACACCAAGGAGAAATCAGCTGAATTAAGTTCAAAGCAAGTGGTTTAGGGACAGAGCTGGGACCCTTGGCTTTGGTTTTCATCATGGAAATGACCTCTACTGTGCACTGTGCTAAGAGATGTTGTTAAAGCAGCTCTGTTTTATTCTGGGAATTACAGGGAGCATCTCAAATGCAGTGAAATGTCCCAACAGGAGCATTCAGGTGGAGCTGGGAGGGGAAAGCCCAGCCCCATCAGCACCATTAGTGCTGAGCAGTGTCCTGATGTGGGAGCTGAGAGCTGGGGGTGCCAGAGGCAGCCCCTGGCAGCCCAGTGACAGGGACCAAGGATGCCCCTGGCATTGGTTATGGGATTTGTCTCATTGGCAGCTTTATCCTAATAATTGTTCCAATTGGGTATTGGCCACTCCCTGGTTGGCACTGGTACTGACTAAATAGGTGGTAAAGAGTTTGTCTGGGTTTGAATTGGTTAAACATAAGGTGTCTGAGTTTGTTGACTTGGTTGCAGTAACTTAAACATTCCTTTTTGGTTGATTTATAGGTATATCTGTATTGTAAAAGTAAGTAAAATTAACAAGCATTAATATATTATTTGATTAAACTCTATGTTTCTGTTTAGTTACTTTTTGGTAAAAGCTTATATATTTTAATTCTTAAGTAAATTTTTTAGTACTTGTTCAGGGACTGGTCAACTATAAGGCACTAAGCTGTCCCTGTAACACTGAATTCTTAAGCTTAGCTCAGCTGTACCCAAGCCCAGAGCCTGCTCTGCTCAGCAGGGGAGATGCAGCAGGGAGTGTGTGTTGGGCTTCCTGCTGAGTGATGACAACCCCTACAACCTCTTCTTTCTTCATCCTTTGAATCAGGGATGGGGTGGTTCTTATTCCTTCAGTGTAACAGTATGTCTGAGGACTGAGCACCTTTCTGCTTTGGGCATCCCTGAATTCCTTTTCCCTGCCTTAGTGAACAGCTGGAATGTCTACAGGGAGCATTCTGCTGCCTTGCTCAGAGGTTCTGAGGGCAGAACTTCCCTGTGCTGAGCACCATGGGGCAGTGCAGGAGGGAGCAGCTGTGCCTGCCAGCAGTTTCTGGAGCTGCCACTCATTGCCACTCACTCCCTTTTCCTGGCAAAGCCACTCCAGTTCCTGCTGGGAAACTCAGCTCCATTCACTTGCCCTCAACAACTCAAGCTGCAGCTGTGCCAGTGTTTTCTTCTGGAGCTCTTAAAGGAGGCAAGCAGAAATGTGGGATCCAGGTGTTTTCAGTTTAGGGAAAATCCTTGGGTTTTTTCCTCTGGGGAAGGTGGAAAGCATTGTCACTGTTGTATGTGTGTGTGAGAATGATCCATTTAAAGCAGGGTGAAAAGCTGTGGCTGCCCCTGGATCCCTGGAAGTGTCCAAGGCCAGGCTGCACAGGGCCTGGAGCAACCTGGGACAATGGGAGGTGTCCCTGCCCATGGCAGGGTGTGGCACTGGATGGACTTTAGGGTCCCTTCCAACCCAAACCATCCTGGGATTCTGTGAAAATACAGACTGGGCTGAAGGGTCTCATCATCCCTGCTTTTCCCTTGGAATGCTTTCAGTACTGAGAGAGTGGCTGTTGTGCAGGTGGAGAAGCCAGGACATGGCATTTGTACTGGGATCCAAGGGAAGCACAACACTGGGAGGGACAGGGAAGTGTTTTGTATTTGTGCTGCACATTTGGGTCAGGGAAATAGGAAGGAGATCCCTCCTTGGTGGCTGCTCAAGGCTCAGAGTCCACTGACACCGAGGATCTGTGTTTGTACCTCTGGAACAGGGTGAACACTCACAGAGCACTTGGAAAAGCTGGGCCAAAGAGGCCGAGGTGAGGTGGATAAACCAGGATAAATAAACCTGAGGATAAAGAAAGCTGAGCAGACATCACCCCTGGGGCTGCAGAGCCCTCGTGCTGTGCAGCAGCTGGGGGACTCTTCCCTCCAGGAATAATGGGAATCCATAGCCCTGCCCAGTACTGCCCTCAGTCAGATCCAGCTGGATCTTTGCCTTCCCAGGTGGATAAATGGCTCTCCTGTGGGCCTCTCCTGCTCTTCTGGGACTGTTCTAAGGCACAGGCATTTCACTTCAGTGCAATGTTAAACAGGCAGGGAATGGGGGGCTCCATCAGCCACTGGGGAGGCAAATTGCTGTTCAGTTGCTTCACTGGTGAGTTGTTAATGTGTGTGTGGGTTAGTAGTGGGTTAGTAGTGGGTTCTGAGGAGGTGCTTGGTGCTGAGAGCTCTCTGGAGAGCCTTTGGCCTCACATGGAAGCAGGTGGGTACAGGAGCATGCACTGAGGGGAATGTCCTCACTGAAATCTATCATCTACAATTTGGCACTTGAAGCATCTGAGGGAATGCACAGCTTCTGCAGAAAATGTCATCAGATCCCCGTGTGCTCTGCCTGCAGGGAAGTGTCCCCCAGAGCGACACACAGGACATGGCATTTCCTTAGGAGTGAGAGCTGTGGCTGCCAGTGCCATAAATCAGGTGCCTTCCCCTGTGTCACATTCCCCCTTCCTGTGACATCTCACCCTTGGGTCCTGCTCGGGGGCCAGCTGACCTTGTTTCACTGCTGCAGCTCTCACAGCAGTGCATCCCAGCTCCCTGGCTCTGCCCCACCCTGTCTCACCCAAGTTACTGTCTGGTTCCATTGGCTCCCCGTTTTCCCAGCCCTACCTGGACCCTCAGGCTCGGAGTCCTGCAGGTGTCCCAGTGCTGGGCTGTCCTGCAGGGCTGATGGTGCCAGGGTGCTACTGTGGGATGTGCTGTGCCCCAGCTGCAGCTGGGAGCCCCTGCCTTGCTTGCTCTGGAGGGAGGCTGAGGGACAGAACTGGTGGCCTGGAGCTCACAGCCTGGGCTAAGCTGTTTGTGCTTCTCTCTTCCTGCTCTCCCTACCTCACACCTGCCCCCTCCGTTAAACCCCACCCCAAAATCCCACAGGGCACTCTGCTGATGCTGCAGCTCCTCCACCCCAGGCACAGCCCCAGGGCCACACCCCGGGGTGCTGGGGACACCTCTGTCACTGTGCATTGCTGCTGCCAGGTGAGGGTTTGACAGCTCAGGGCACCCAAACAGCAGAGAGGGCTGGGGACCCCCTTGGCTGCACTGGCTGTGGGTTCTCCAGGGGGTTCCAGCCCTCCACAGCTCCCCTGGGATGCACTCCCCACTCTGGGGTGCCCCCGTTGTATCCCAGCCTTTTGGGACATGGCAACGTGGCTCCAGCCCACAGATGCCAACAGCATCTGTTGTCTCTAATCCCTTTGCAGACAGATGTGTGTTTAAATCTCATTCCTTTCATTAAAAGCACTCAGCTCACTGAAGGCCCTGAATGCACTGCTTATGGAATTAGTCTGTAGGGATGAGTTCATTCCCACTCGAGAGGTGTAACACCACTAATTGATAGAACCCTTTATTAGGGTGCTGCTGAGAGGACCCTCAGGTTAACATTTGTATGTGAGCCCAGCACTCCCTCCCTCCCCTGCTCATTATTTTTATCATTATTTTGGTTCTTATGACAAAATTGCACGGCTCATCTGGAAAGCTCTTGCCCTTCTAAATCCTGCTTGCTGCTCAGCCCTGTGGCAAAGAAAAGAGCTCTCAATTTTCAAACATCAAGGTTCATTAAGTCAAAGTGATGCTCTCCAAATCTTGTGGCTCTCGGTGGCCCAGCCCCATCCCTCCCTCCTTCCCTTCTCTTCCTGCCCTCCCTCCCCTGGCTCCAGGCCTTCAGCTCCGCCAGACATCTCCCAGTCTGCTCAGCTGGCAGGATTTTGAGGCCACGTTTTAGGGCATTATCAGTGGTTTCCCTTTCCTTGTCTGTGCTGTGGGAACCTGGTGATCTCCTCTGTGTCACCTCAGAGCTGTGGCCAGAGCTGGCTGTCCCTTGGGAGCAAAGGAGGGGTGGATCCACCTGGGGCTGGGGCTGGCTCATGTCACCCTCCTGCTGTCCTTGGGATTCTCCTGCTCTCCTTGGGGTTCTCCTGCCATCCTTGGGGTTCTCCTGCTGTCCTTGGGGTTCTCCTGCCGTTCTTGGGGTTCTCCTGCTGTCCTTGGGGTTCTCCTGCCGTTCTTGGGGTTCTCCTGCTGTCCTTGGGGTTCTCCTGCCGTCCTTGGGGTTCTCCTGCTATCCTTGGGGTTCTCCTGCCCTTTGCTGACCTGTTCCCCTCCTCTGGCCCCATCCTCCCCTGTAGCCGGCTCCCCGTGTGTGATGGGAGGAGGTTTCAGAGGATTTGGTCAGCAGGAAATGGGGACATGATGTGCAGGGCTTGGGCAGATCTTTCCCATCCACAATGAGTTTTCCAAAACCTCTGCAGCTCCTGGGACTCCCCTGTGGGCATTAGGGGGGAGATGGCTTTGGGATGAGGTAGAACTGAGGCTTCTGGGGCTTCTAGGGTCTTGGGTTGGCAGCACCCTGGCTTCAGGATCCCAAATGTCCCAGGCACCAGTGGGGTTTAGACTGGGCTGTCCAGCAGAGACACAACCTAAGAGCTTGTCCTGCTGCCCTGCCTTGGCCCCTCATCTCCACTGTGCTTGCAGAATCATCAGATTTCTTTGGGAAGGGACCTTCAATCCCATTCCATTCCACCACCCCAGGTTGCTCCAAGCCCCAGTGTCCAACCTGGCCTTGGACACTTCCAGGGATCCAGGGGCAGCCCCAGCTGCTCTGGGCACCCTGTGCCAGGGCCTGCCCACCCTCCCAGGAAGGATTCCTGCCCAGTATCCCCCTCCTCAGCCGCTGCAGTGACACAAACCCCTCTCCAAGGCGTGCCGGAGCGCGGGACGGTCCCTGCAATTTCCCACTCGAACACTTGGAGGCAAAGCTGCCTTTCTGGACAGACAGACAGACGTGGGACAGCCGGATGCCTCCCTGCTGTGGGGGTGCTGGCACAGCAGAGGCTCCTGCCCACCCTTCCTGGCTCTTCCTCTGAGATTCAGGGGCCACTAACCCCAGCTCCTGGGCACAAGCCACTTGTCCTGAATGCAGGGCCTGACCGGGGGTGCTCTGCCAGCCCCGACCTTCACCCGGGGGGCTGAAGGTGATGGGGCACAGGTGACCCTGCTGAGGCCACCCTGACGAGGTCACCCATACCTAAATAACAGCGGCTCACCACCCAGCATCCCACTTCTCTGGAAAACCATCTCCCAGCCAACCACTTTCTGTGTCTCTCACCTGAGCACCATGAAACTTCTTTCAATTCGAGGCCAGTATTTCCCTGCTGTGACGGAGTCATTGGCTGCCGGCTTTAAATAAAAACTTTAATTTCAGGCTGCCTTTTCCCCAAGGGAAGGCCCAGCCCTGAAGGGCTCCAGTCCCTGTTTCTGGTCACTCAGCTGCTTTCCTGGGCACCCAGACCTGGGCACCCAGACCCTGCACCAAGCCCCAGGGAAGGTCCTCCTCGCCCAATCCCTCCAGCTGAGGGATGATGCTGTGGGTGCCCAGATGCACATCCAGAGGCAGCGCAGTTGCTCCCCAGGATATTTTGGGAGAACACAGCGGAGGAAAAGCTCATCCGAGAGGGATTTGCCAGCAGAGGGCAATGCCGGGATGGGTTTCTCTCCCTGCGCAGCTCGGGGTGTTGAACCAGCTCCAGCGTGGGAGGAGAAGGCGACAGATGCTGGGGACCCAAAGTGCCCCAGCCCCGGCAGGAGGGGACAGCCCAGCACGCCCCTGTCGCTGCGGGGAGGGCTGGAGGTGACACCGAGAGCTGCCACCCTCCCGTCACAGGCAGCGGGGTTGGGGCACCCAAACCAGGGTGGGGCAGATGCTGGCTGATGCTGAGTGTGGGGGCAGCTCACGCAGATCGAGGCTTTCTGCTTAGTGCTGGGTTTGGCAAGGCCGGGTTCATGGTTGGGCTCGATGACCTTGGAGGTCTTTTCCAGCCTAAGGGATTCTGTGATTCCCAGTGCCAGAATCCCTGGGGTCAGGCATGGCTTCTCCTGGCTCTTGTCAGGGATGGTTTGGTATCAGCTCCGCCTGACCAGCAATGACACAGAGATAAAATGCAAAACGCCCTTATTTATTGCAACAGGGACTAGATCTGCCTGGCATGTAAGTTAAAATGCAAAATTAAAATTAAAATTAAAATTAAATGGAAATGCAAAGAACAGGGAGAAAAAGGGAAAAAAAGAGAGCATTTTTAGTTGAACAGCTGGTGCTGCTTCAGTAGGCACCTCCATGGGCTGTCACAGCACTTCCCAAACCAATATCTGACATCATTCTTCAGCTTCATTCTGTTCAGTTCCACCTCAGTCCTGAGCAAATATTGACAAATCTGATATAATCCTATGAGCACAGTCCTGGAGAACTTCCTTTTGTTTGCAGGGAGCTTGGTACCCTCCATATCCCCTGACCAGGAGCCAAGGGACATGAGCAGAGTTAAATTGGAAAATAGAAGGACAAGGGCAGAGGGGCTGTGTGTGCATGTGGTTTGCTGGGAGGAATTCTGGGGACCAGAGAAGCTCTTCCCACACGTCTGCCCAGAAGAGGGCTGTCAGCGCTGGGTGGCTGTGGGGGCATCCCCTGTGCCCAGGGACTCGCTCCAGTGTCCTGGTCCAGCTGCAAAACCCTCCAGGACACATTTGCTATCAGAGAATGTGACAAATCTTCCCTCACCCACCTCTTCCATCCCTCAGCTGACGTTATTCTCCCCTGCCAAACCATCCCTCAGCAAGGTCAGGAGGTCCTAACTCAGCTCCACAGCAGGGCTCACACAATTGCTTGGAAAGTTTAGGGTGCTTTTGTTTTACCAATCCACCAAACAGCAATTCCAGCTCAGGGAGAGCGATGGGAGCGCTGGGATAAAGACTGAGGGAGAACACACTGGACATGTGCTGACAGGGTTCCCACCTCTTCTGTGTGTCCAGCGAGGAGCCGGGGGCTGTCCCTGCTGGGGCTCTGGGGTTCGGTGACATGTGGGCATGAACTGCCTCAAATCTGTTGCCTTGAACTGGAGCCAAAGGTTTTGGCTTAGGCAGGGTGAAGGTCCCCTCTTTTTTCTGCTTATCCTCATGGATGTCATGGATGTTCAGTGCTTACAGAACCATGGAGTCACAGGATGCTTTGGGTTGGAAAAGACCTTAAAGGTCACCTCATCCCAACCAAGCTGATGGCTGGCACCAGTCCATGCCGAGCCGGTGTCTGGTTCAGCCAAACTCAGGGCAAAGCAGCATTCAGGCTCTGCTACTCATCCCTGGGGCTCAGATGTGCCAGGAATGGCTGAGTCCTCCTTTGGGATCGCTCTGCACCTCAAAAGCTGCACCCAATGGGCAGAGATGGGCCAGCATCGAGCCTTGCAGGTGAAATCCCAATGCCTGAGTGGCAAACACCTGCCCTGGTTCTGCTCCTAGGGAGTCTGGAGTCTGCTGGATGCATGGCACAGCTGGGATCCCCGGGATCTCATGGCAAAGAGGGTCCCCAGATGTGACAGCATCACTGCAAGGAAAGGGACATTCTTTCCCGGGGTGGCTGCTGTGGTGTCACCACTGCCTTACTGCCTGTGCAGGGGAGGATTTGCAACCTCTCCAGTCCGGTCCAGCGCAGCACAGGTGACTGTGGTGGAGCTGCTGTCCCATCTGTGTGGCTCTGGGAGCTGCAGAGGGGCAGGGCCTGCCCCAGCCTGAACCCCCAGTGCTGCTCATTTGTCAGCACCACAAGTGCTGCAATGGCCCCTCGCCATCAAAAAATGTGCTTCTCATGCAGCCAGGCAGCACAACTTCTCCCAGATGGCACCCACAGCACCTTCACCCTGCCCAAATCCTGCCGCAAGCTGGGCCCAGGGGACGGCGCCGATGGATGTGTGTAGCTGGGAATTATAGAGGGATGGATGATGGATGGATGGATGGATGGATGGATGATGGATGGATGGATGGATGGATGGATGGACGGATGGATGATGGATGGATGGATGATGGATGGATGGATGGATGGATGATGGATGGATGGATGGATGGATGGATGGATGGATGGATGGATGAGGGATGGATGGTTGGATGGTTGGATGGATGGATGATGGATGGATGGATGGATGATGGATGGATGATGGATGGATGATGGATGGATGATGGATGGATGATGGATGGATGGATGGATGGATGATGGATGGATGGTTGGATGGATGATGGATGGATGGATGGATGGATGGATGGATGGATGAGGGATGGATGGATGATGGATGGATGGATGGATGAGGGATGGATGGATGGATGGATGATGGATGGATGGATGGATGGATGGATGGATGGATGGATGGATGATGGATGGATGATGGATGGATGGATGGATGAGGGATGGATGGATGGATGGATGGATGGATGGATGGATGGATGGATGATGGATGGATGGATGGATGGATGGATGATGGATGGATGAGGGATGGATGGATGATGGATGGATGGATGGATGGATGAGGGATGGATGGATGATGGATGATGGATGGATGGATGGATGATGGATGGATGGATGGATGGATGAGGGATGGATGGATGATGGATGGATGGATGGATGGATGGATGGATGAGGGATGGATGGATGGATGGATGGATGATGGATGGATGGATGGATGGATGATGGATGGATGGATGGATGGATGGATGGATGGATGATGGATGGATGAGGGATGGATGGATGGATGGATGATGGATGGATGGATGGATGGATGGATGATGGATGGATGATGGATGGATGGATGGATGGATGGATGGGTGGATGGATGGATGATGGATGGATGGATGGATGGATGGATGAGGGATGGATGGATATGGATGGATGGATGGATGGATGGATGGATGGATGGATGGATGGATGAGGGATGGATGGATATGGATGGATGGATGGATGGATGGATGGATGGATGGATGGATGGATGGATGGATGATGGATGATGGATGGATGGATGAGGGATGGATGGATGGATGGATGGATGGATGGATGGATGGATGATGGATGGATGAGGGATGGATGGATGGATGGATGGATGGATGGATGGATGGATGAGGGATGGATGGATGGATATGGATGGATGGATGGATGGATGAGGGATGGATGGATGATGGATGGAGGGAGGGATGAGGGATGGATGGATGGATGGATGGATGGATGAGGGATGGATGGATGATGGATGGAGGGAGGGATGATGGATGGATGGATGGTGTCAATAGACTGGTTAAGGACTTCATCAAGTCATGACTTGTTGGTGGCAGCTGGCAGTTCATTTTTAAGAGCAGAACTTCAGTGCTCAGCCCCAAATCCACAAATCCAGAACTCAATAAGCAGCCCTGGGTCCAAAAAAACAGCTCAGATTGATTCACATCCCTCTCCTCCCTGTATCCCATCCATGCTCCGTGTGCTGCATCTGTGCCATGCCCCAGTCCTGATGGAGGGATCACTCTTCCATGCAGAGTTCAATCCTAACCTGGCACCCAGATCAGCCTCTTCCACACCCAAAGGCTGTGGACAAACGGCATTATGGTTTGACTGGGATACAACCCTGATTTTCTTTCTCTTTATGTGTGTGGGGCAGAGCAGGAGGGATCCTCCCTGGTGGAAGGCAGGGACAGGTGCTGTCCCACCCTCAGTTCTCCCTCCCCAGCCGTGTGTCCCATCCCCCCAGGCTAAGAGAGATAATTTCTCTCATTGCTAATCTACACCACGTCTCTTGAAACACTTGTAACATAGTTTAATCTTTCTCTAGTCTTGCAGTGCTGCTTGGTGGAAAGTTGGGTGTTACCTCTAATCTTCTGCTCAGCCAATTATCTTCCTCCACACTTCACCCTTCTCACCCCTGATCCACAGACCATGATGGCTTCTCAGACCTCACCCTGCAGCTGAAGCTTCATCTCCACATGTACACTCTCAAGTTAAGGTCTCACTTAAGTCTTCACCTAAAATTCCTTTAAAAGCTTCCTTCAATCTACCTGTGACCTGCCCCCACCTATTGAGCATCTCCCTCTGTGACACCCACTGCTCCTACACCCCACAAACCATCCCAACTTCACCCTCAGGTGATGTTCTTTTCTAGCAAGGCCCAAAAAAACAGGACAGAACCCTAATAAGGGCTTGCTTTGGAATTTATTTATGGAGGCAGTCCTGAGCTGCGTGGGAGGTGGTCCTGGAGGGGATCTGTCAGGGATGCCATGGGAAACTGCTGTAGTTTAAAGAGGAGCATTGTATCAGAGTTCCCGCCTTTTCCATGTCCATCACTGGATGCACCCTCCCCAGTTTATGCCTATCAAACAGTTATGCCATCCCCAGTTCTGGAAAGTTCCTCGTTCTATGTTCTGTAATTGGTTCCATCCCTGTAACCACTCCTTCCCCTGTCTCCCATTGGATTGTCCCATCCTTACTCCTCCCATGGGCCCCCATCCCATTGGTCCATATGTACCCTGACCCCACCTCCCCTTCCCCAGATATAATCCCCGACCCCTGCTCTGGAGGGGCCCTCAGAGTTAGCTGCCCTCTCGAGCGGTGGTCTCCCTGCATCTCCCCTGCCTTTCCCTGCCTTCTCCTGCCCTGGTTGTACCTGCAATAAACCCTTGAGAACTGTAGTGCTCTGGGTGTCGTCCCGTCCGTTGGTGGATCCATCCTCCTAGTTATCGTGGCTCCTGCTGACCGGCCACCGGCGGGTTTCCCCGCAGGACCAAGGCCCGGCAGCCTGGTGGAGCTGGGATGCGTTATTGCATGGTCATTAAAACATGGAGAGGAGCTGCTTGTGGAGATGTAAGGGTGATTTTAGCCTGGGACAGCAGGGAGAGAAAAGCCATAAAGACTTTTGGAGGAAGGCGGCTTCTGGGAAAGGAGTGCCAGCAGAGGCGAGGTGAGGGAGCCTGGAGGCCTCACAGCAGCTGAGCAGGACTTGGAGGGGCCCAAAGGAAAGATGGAGACAGAGTGCTCAGCAGGACATGTGGAGAGAGGAGAAGGGGGCATGGCTGAAAACTGAGGGAGGGCGATTGAGGTTCAATCAGAGGAAGAGGTTTTTTTCCAGTGTGGCTGGTGAAAACATTGGTGCAAAGTGTGGATGCCCCATCCCTGGGAGCATTCAACAATCTGGTCTGCAGGGAGGTTGCTCAGCATGGAATGGGATGATCTTTAATGTTATGAACAAGTTCAGTATAGTTAAAGTTGTTGAAACACTTACAGTTGTGATAAGCTAATAACTGTTAAAAGTCTTGTTGTACCCCCCCACTGTTAACACCCCCACATACACCCTTGTTGTACCCTCACTGTTAATCCCCTTATATATATATATCTTTTGTTATTAGACACCCTTGTTGTACCACCCCCACTGGTACTCTTTGTTCTTACACACCCTGGTTGTACCCCCTTGTGCTCTCCCCACTGTTAAACCCCTTACACACCCCTGGTTGTACTCCCTTTACCTGTGCCCTTATTGAGTCCCTCGGGTATCGCCTCTGCTGCTCCCAGAATGGCGGCCGGAAACAGTGCCGGTGATATGCAAATTAAGCTAAGCAGAAGGAAATCCAACAAAAGACCCTAGAAACAATGAGCCAACCTAAAATTCGGAAAACTAAGTGACTGGACTTGCTGGGGGAAAGCCCCTCTATTCCATCAACAGGGTTTTGGAGGTCACCACCACCTAGAGTAACCGGAGTGCAATGAGGACCCTAACTGATGAGCCAGGAGACGTCTTCCTAGGCACGTCCGTGAGGACAGGAGTCCCAGTTCTGCTGCAAAGCAGAACTGATCATCTCCTCCTCTGCGTCGTCGAAGGGAGCAGCGGCGGTGTGCGCAACCCCTCGGGCCCCCACCCAGAGCTGATCACTTAATAAAGGCCTTAAAAAAGGAGCTGGTCTCCTGGCCCATTTCTATCATTTAAGGTCTCATCCAAGCCAAACCATTCAAGGATTAGATCATTCTACGATCCCTGTCTCCCACAGTGGAGTGACCCAGGAGTTCTGTGGAGGAGCCAGCGCTGTCTGTGCTGGGCCGGGGCCTTTGGGCCCCGCGGGTGCTGGTGTGGCAGGCACCAGAGTAAGCAGGACCCTCACTGACTCTGCTGCGCTCCTTGTGGTCTCGTCTAAGCAACAAAGTCCACAGGGAATCAGCCCTGCAGAGTAGAGGCTTTGACAGCTGCTGGCATTTCCAGCCAGGAGCTGCTGAGAAGCTTTGGGAGTGTGGGGAGCAGCCCAGGGTGGGTGCTGAGGACAGGCAGGAGGCCACTGAAGGGACACTACAGCCAGTTGTGTGACAGAGCCCAGAGACAAGTCCCAGGGAAAGGCTGCTCTGTCCACACCAAGACAGGGCCTCTCACAGCCCCAGAAAACATCAAGTCTTTTGACTTTACCCTTGAGTAGGCAACAAAGTCAAAAGCCACGGGGTTCAGCTGACCTCCCTCTTTGCCTGGCAGGCTGCTGTGCTCCCAGCACCACGCCCTGCCTGCTGCAGAGCCTGGACACTCCCCACAAGCTGCCCACAGGGAAACGCCATGGTCTGGCAGCAGTTTGCTCGGCTTCCCTTTCCCAAACCGGAACCATCTCCTTTCCCATCCCAGGACAATTCAATCTCTGCCTCTTCCAAAGTTCATTTCCTGCAAATCACTGATCAAAAATGTGCACTCCTGTCCCAGTGAAGATACAGTGCCAGTCCAGGGAGGGGGGCACCCCCTGACTGCCCAGGCAGGCTGGAGCAAACAGAGGCTGCTGTGGAACAGAGACCCCCTCTGAGGCATCTTCCTGATACAGCCTGGCAGAGACACCCAAGAGGACATGGAAGTGGATATGGACAGTGAAGAGAGTATGGAAGTAGAGGAGCTGGAGGAGATGATGGAAGTTGATATGAACGAAGAGATGGAGGACATGGAGGTCGATGAGGAAAATGAGGAGGAGCCCATGATCCTGGGATGAGGATGGAGCCCCAGCAGCAGGACTGGCAGGTGCTGGCCATGCCCTGCCCACAGGCAGGGTGGGTCCCCTGCTGCCAGGCTGGGGCTGGGCTGGGCTGGGTGGCCCTGCTCAGGCACACGGTGCCCAGGGGGCTCTGGATTGTGGTGGCACAAACACCACCCCAGCCTGCCCCGTGCTTGCTTTGGGCCACGCCGGCCCCGTTCCAGCGCCTGGGGCCCGGCTCCCAGGTGGGCTCAGTGCTGGCACCAGAGTCCTACTGTGCCAGTGTGTGCCAGCCTGGGGACACAGGGAACAGCCCTCAGGGCTGGGCTGGAATGGCCCTGTGCTGCTTCCCTCTCTTCCAGAACTGACAGAGATGATGGACTCAGTCCCTTCTGTATATATGTTCTGTAAGCTGTAGTCAGGTTCTTCTGTAAATAGATGTCTTAGACTGCAATTGCTATATAGGTCCTTTTACTGTAAATACGTTCTAGAGATTGTTGTTGTTATAAAGATTCTTATAATGCACACACGTTCTGTAGTTCGTTGTTGTTGCTGCTGTTCTGTAAATACATTGTCCTTGTTTGTCACAGCCCAGCTCTCTTTGCATTTGCTTTGGGCACAAGCAGCATTTGCAGAGTTGTGGTTTCCACTTGCTCTGGGCTCCTGGGGCTGGAGGTCCCTGGGGGTGCTGGCACAGCCCCCCCGGGGCTGGGGGTCCCTGTGCACTGCCAGAGGTCCCTCTGTCCCTGCAGTTGCTCTGCACACATTTGGTGTCTGTAGGGGCAAATCCCAGCGGGCCCTGACCCATGGGAGCCCATGAGGGAGCAGGGCTGAGCCTTCGTGGTCCTGCAGAGCCTCAGCCACGGCTCCTCCCTGGGTGTCCCTGGTGCCACTGAGGCTGCGCTGGGCTGTGGGCACCCCCTGCTCCTGGGCACCCCGAGGGCCTGGAGCCAGCCCGGAAGGGAGTCTCAGTACAGGGGCCTCTGCCTTTGGCTCAGGCTCCAGCAAGCCTTGGGGACAGTCTGGGCTGTGTGGGCACCCCAGGGTGCTGCAGGCCCGGCCTCAGCTGCAGGGGGCCAGTGTGGCAGGGCTGACATGTCCCCATGGCAGGGTTTGCTTTGGAGCCCGTGCCTGTGGGACCACTGGGAACTCCAAGCTGGGCCGGGCACGGACCCACGGCACAGGGAGTTCTGAGCTGGGCCGGGCACGGACCCACGGCACAGGGAGCTCTGAGCTGGGCCGGGCATGGACCCATGGCACAGGGAGCTCTGAGCTGGGCCGGGCATGGACCCATGGCACAGGGAGCTCTGAGCTGGGCCGGGCATGGACCCATGGCACAGGGAGCTCTGAGCTGGGCCAGGCAGGGACCCACGGCACAGGGAGCTCTGAGCTGGGCTGGGCACAGACCCACGGCACAGGGAGCTCTGAGCTGGGCCAGGCAGGGACCCACGGCACAGGGAGCTCTGAGCTGGGCTGGGCATGGACCCACGGCACAGGGAGCTCTGAGCTGGGCTGGGCACAGACCCACGGCACAGGGAGCTCTGAGCTGGGCCAGGCAGGGACCCACGGCACAGGGAGCTCTGAGCTGGGCCAGGCACAGACCCACGGCACAGGGAGCTCTCAGCTGGGCTGGGCACAGACTTACAACACAGGGAGCTCTGAGCTGGGCCGGGCATGGACTCACAGCCCGGCCCTGCCGCCCCTTGCAGCTGCTCTGGGCTGGGGGCCGCAGCAAGGGGAGCCCCGGGATCTGCTCCTGCCAGATCCCTTCAGCCTCCACAAGGAGCTGCCGCTGGCAGCAGGACTGCCCAGCACATTGATTCCTTTCATTTTATCCCTCAGCATCCAAGCGCACTTAGTTCCCCTCCAGGGATAACACAAAATTCCCCTCTGGTGCCCATGAAGCTGCAGCCCCTCCTGGGCTCATCCCTGCCCCAGCTCTGGGGTCCTGAGCATGGGGAGCACCTGGAGCTGTTGGAGGGAGTGCAGAGGAGGAGATTCCCCCCAGATCCCCCAGAGCTGCTGCAGGGGATGGAGCCCCACTGCTCTGAGGAAAGGCTGGGAGAGTTGGAATTGCTCAGCCAGGAGGAGAGAAGGCCCTGGGGAGGCCTCACTGAGGCCTCCCTGGCTGGGGGCAGGGCACGGGGGGTGTCCCTGGGCACTCATGAATCTTGGCCCAGCCCTCCACTTAAGTAGAAAAAAGGAAAAAAAAATTAAATGGGCAAAGAAAAGGGGGAAAATGTGTTTATTTGTGCATCAAGAACTTGGGGTGAAAAAATGAAGCAGGTGTCCTCAGGCCCTTTGTGTGATGCAAAGGATAGGCACAATAAATCCAGGTACTCACTAGCTGTGGAAGCCCCGTGCTTCCTTGGAGGCCAGTGCTGGGGACAGCCAGATGCCCGTGTTGGGGACACCAGCCCGAGGGCTCCAGGGCTTTCCAAGGTTTGGGAGCATTTTTCCTCCAGCTTGTTTTCCTGGTGGCAGGTGAACAGCTTCCAGGCCATTTCCACTCTCCCAGGCAAAGCATCGGAGAGGTTTAATGCAAGTTGTGATAAAATGTCTCTGTCTTTACACACAGCTATAAACTAATCAAGGAAAGCTGAACTCCTGGTAAAAATCATTGGATCACTTTGGACTTCAGCCTTTAATTTTTATCAAGCTTTGATTTTCATTAGGATTTAATTGTATTTAGATCATCTGACTTTTAGGAGATACATCAAGCTTTCATTTTTATCAGACAGGAGCTGCTGGTGGAAGCTCGATGTGCTGATCATGGATGGGCTCTGGTGAGGGTGGTGGGCCTGAGCTTTGTGGGTGTCTCACTGCATTCCCTGGCTCAGACAAGCTGCTGTTGGTCCAAGTGTCCTGAACCAGAAGCCTGATGAGGAGAAAGGCTCATGGGAAAACAAATTTCATTAAAACCTTTGAATGCTCATTATAAATGTTGGGAAGAAGTGCTGAATATTCCTTGCTCCCCAGGTAAAGCTAGAAGAGTATTTTAAGCATGGATCTGAGAATGGCAGATTGGCTGGAGAAGAGGATGATGCTCAGACATGGACACTGCCCACCAAGGCAGGAGAGGTGCGTGCCCTCACACCCCATGAGAAAACCCTGGTGGCTGTGCTGACCCTCTGCCAGGATTCCCTGGGGCTGCTCTGCCTGAGCCCCCCTGGCCTGGCTGTGCTTGTCCTGCCTCCATCCTCCTGTGGTTGTGCTCCCAGAGGGGTGTTTGTGAGGAGCCCTTGGAAAAGCAGATTAATGAGTGAGACATTGAGAATTAAAGCAATCCAAATCCACACACTAAGCAGGGCTGCTGTCAAGTGCTGTTCCCGAGGGAGATAATATCCCTTCCCCCCTAATTTCTTAGTAAATCCATTATGATTAATGCTATTACAGTGGGAAAACTATTATTATAAATACATGGGTGATGGCAGAGCTGCAGCATTAATAACGCTGGGTATTACTTAACTAATTAGCTGCTGGTTTTGATAGGACTCTTACCCAGCTGCATTAAGCTGAGCCTTGCATTGCAGCCTTCTCTGGGCTGTCTCTGCTGCAAGGACACAAAATGAGAAGCAACTCCTTCCTTCTGGCCACAAGCCACCTCCCCGTGGCACTGTCACCCAGCTGAGCTCCCAGGGTTGGTGGCACCTGTGGAAAGCCTGGGACAGTGCTGATGGAGTTTGGAGACCAAATGGAGTGAAGGAGGGAATGGAAGCAGGACCTGACACCTCCAGAAGAACCTCAGCCCTTGGGGCTGCCTGTGCAGGGGACACGAGAGGCCTCTGCAGCCCATGGGGACCTGGGCCAGCTTGGGAATATTCTCATCCCTCCTTGTGGCCTCATGGCTTCAGAGCTTCTCTGAAGGACTTTCCAACACCTTTTTTTTCTGCTTTTCATAGATCTGTAGAATCATTAAGGTTGGAAAAGCCCTCTCTGATCATTGACTACCAGCTGTTCTCCCAGCACTGCCAGGCCCACCACTAAACCATGTTCCCAAGTGCCACATGCACAGGGCTTTGAAATTCCTCCAGGCATGGAGAATCCAGCACGGCCCTGGGCAGCTCTTCCAATGTTTGACAGCCCTTTCCATGAAGAAATTTTCCCTAACATCCAACCTAAAGCTCCCCTGGTGCAACTCGAGGCCCACTCCTTTTGTCCTCCTGCTTGCTGGGGAAGAGCTGACTCCCAGCAGGAGTGGAATCGGCAGGAGCCCTCCCGAGCTGGGGGGTGGCTCTGCCTTTTGCTGCTCCTGCCTTCCTGCCCTGTCCCTGCTCCCCAGGGACCCTTTGCAGTCCCCAGGGGATGCAGAGGGCCTTTCCCCTCCTTCATCCCCATCCCCTGCTGCTCCTGACACAAACAGGCCGCAGGGCTCTTTTTCATGCCTTCAAATCAGCACCTGCTTCAAATTCCAACGCAAATACATTTTTAATTTCCTTAATTACAATTATTTCCTCGTTAGAGCTGAATAATGGGATTTGAAGCATGGAAGTAAAGGGGTGTGCTAGGCTGCATGGGAGCTGAGGCACTGGTGAGCACAGTGAGGTCCTGGCAGTGATGGGATCATGTCCCACATATTCAGGGAGCCAGAATGAGCCAGAGCTCAGCATCCCTGGCACCTCCAGTGAGTAAAATTCACCCAAATGGCAGCTTAAAATGATATTCCAGCAGCTATTGCTTTTCCAAAGGTTGAGAGTGATGGATTGCTCCCGCTGCCTCCCCTCCAGCCCAAAATGACAGCCAAAGGGGATGCTAAGGGGGCTGAGCCCTTCTCACTGTGGGGGACTGTGGGAGTCAGGGTCTGGGGTGAACGTGGAGGAAAATCATAGCAGGACCCCAACACGAGATGGGGTCACTCCTCCCTGTGTGCTGCTTTGCCCCAAAATGCCTCTGCCCAGAATAACTCTGGGGTTTGGCTCTGCAGGCTTTTCTCAGCCTGGGAGTTGTGCTGGTGGGATGCTGCAGAGCTGCGTGCTGGGGCTCTGGTGAACATGTGACAGGGGAGGAAAAGGGAGAATACATGATGATGATGATGAGCTAAAATGCATTTAACGAGCTCCTGCTGCCCTTACACACCCCAGTGCTGGGGCTCATGGATGGGAGGTTCTGTAGCAGAGATGGGTCAGTCCCACTTGGATCTGACTGAAAGACTACTCAGTGAAAGCACAGATTTCCCACTCCAAATCTCTAAACCCTCTCTGCTGTTTCTGTCTGGATGCCTCCTACCTCTTCCCAAACTCTCTCCTCTGCTGTATTTGGGAGTAATTCATCTATTTATTTAAATTAATAATAATTTACTCATTAAAATGCTGCAGATCAGTGGGTTCTTCCTGAAGGAGGAGCATGTTCAGCTCCAGAGGGTTCATTAGCGGCATGTTGGGACTGGGAGGTGCTGTGCACAGAATGATTTATACACAACCCTGCCACTCGAGCCAATCCAACCTAGAATAATTCAAAACCAATTCCATAAATCACCTATTAATTATTACTGAAGTATTTATGCAGCAGAGGTACCTTCCTGTGAATTGCTGGGGTTTATTACCAGCATTTTCTGCACAGACAAAAAAATCTTGACTCTTTGGTGCATCCGGAGTGCAAGAAGATCCAAATCTTTGGAGTCACCCTGCTCTGCCTGGCTGGGGTTTGAGCAGAGCCTCTCACTGCAGCCCCAGGCGTGACCACAGTGTGTGTGCCTGCTTCCTGAGTAACGAGCAGGTATCCTAATTAATCCTCATTTCCAGCAGCAGCCCGAAGGAGCTGCAGGATGAGCACGGTGCTGTTTGATGCAGATGAACTGTGCTTTGGTGGGAATTCAATTACACAGCTTTTCCTTGCTGAACATAATGCATTTGGACGATACAGTAGTTTCTGTGTTAATGAGATGCATTTTCACTGCTGTGAAGTCTGTATTTCTCCCTGCACTTAGTGCACAGCATCCACATTAATTACAGTTCCATTGGAGAAAAACCCACAGAGTTACTACCTGCATTTTCCTCCTGGTAACAGCAGTTTCATTACATGGCCAGGAACATTATGGATTCACTTCTCAGCCACATTTTATACCAAACAACTTGATTGTGATAGCAGGGAGAAAACAACTCTGCTTCCCTTTGGCTGCTCAGGCTGTGCTGTAAAAGGGTCATTTAGAGGGGGGATGAATCAGATGCATTCAAGTCAGAACATCCTCGGAATAAAAGCATTTCTGGAAGTTGTTTTAAGAGGGTTTTGTGAGACATATGGAACTCAAGGCCAAATTAAACCAGCAACTGATGGGCCCACAGAAAATGGAGCATCCCCCAGGGATAGGGGGCTGTGTCTGGCTGGAGCCCACCCCTGCAGAGCCAGCACGGGAAACCACAGGTATTTTATTCCAAGGAATGAACATGTTTGTGCTTTGATTTCTTTCTTGGTTTTGAGAGTTTTCAAACTCCTGACAGCATGGAGTTTCCCTGATACTTCTCCAGCAGGAGTTGTGCATTGGGGAATATCCCACTGTATTCTGCAAAACCCCAGATTTTGGCCACAGATTTTGTTGTCACCTTCCCTGGAAGTGTTCAAAAAACAAGTATTTGTGGCACTTGGCAATAGAGTTTCGTGGGAATGGTGGTGTTTGGTTAAAAGTTGGACTTGATCTTGGAGGTCTTTTACAACCTTAATGATCCTGTGATTCCATGGAAAGCTGAGCAGTAATAAGATGTGTAAAGCAGGAGTTCCCAGTTCCCGCTGCAGAGATATTTAATGAAGAACGAGCAAAAGTGTTGTAGCATTTTGTATAAATCACTCTGTGACCTTCATTTAACACCACTGCCTCCTCACCTGTTAATAGCTGGAAATCCCTTGTAGCCTCTTTAATGCTTCTTGGCAATTGGCATGGAAACAATTAACAGTTATTAACAGTTATTTCTGTTAATCATTCATGTGTTTATTCAGGTATTTACACATCTCCCTTTATTTAAATCTCCCCTCCCTCTCAGGAGTTGAAACTCCCTGAATATTGGGGGTGGTTGAAAATAGAATGATGGGCAAAAAGGCTTGGCTTCCCCAAGGAGCAATTGTGCAGGAGGAGGGGAAAACACTGGGATTTGGGGCTGTTGTGGTGGGCATGGATGGCAGAAGGGCTTTAGGAAAAGGATTTGCACGGACTACTGGGAAGAGAGATCCTTGGTCTCTGTGTCCAGCTGAGTGCATCTGGGGAAAAAGCAGTGAGAAGGATCTCATCCCACTTTTTCCTTCATTCCTTTGAAAATTAACATTGTCCTTTTTCCAAAAAGGCTGCTTTATTTTTCTTTTTTTCCCCCTTCTGATACTTGTGTTTAAAGCAAAACCAGGAGCTCACTCTCTTATGCTCATGCAGTTCCCTGTTTGCTGACAGCTTTCAGCAAGAATTTCAGAGGAAATCACCTTTTTCTGGAGCTCTGAGCACTTCTGGTGTGGTGGCGACTCTCAAAGACAATGGAGCAGGTGTAAGAGGTGAAAAGTCTGAATCCTTCTGAAAACCAGAGCTGTGTTTCAGCCATCTGAGCCCTGGTGCTGCCCTGCTCTTTGAGAGGTTGCAGTGCTTGTGAGCAACACCTTTTGCAGCCCCAAGTACTTTAGAGTCAAAAACTAGCCAGAGGATTGAAAAAACAGAGAATCCCTGTCTGTTTACTACCTCCTGGCTGTAAATGCACCTGAACTGTGTTTTTATGGTGTCACCTGCAGCAGCAACAGCTGCAAATGGACTCATTTACTGATGGGGGGACTCTGAAACACAAGTCTTCAAATCCTGTGACTCCAGGAGCCAGAGCTTCCCCAGATGTGGAGACAGGAATAAACCCTGGGTGCCTTGCACTAGATGGAGCTCCAGGACAGCTGGCTCTCCTCGGTGCCCAGCTCCTGCTCCTGCCCAGCACTGCAAGGTGCCTGGACACAGGGAATGCCGCAGGTGACCCGCACGAGGACATCAGTGACCACCCTGCCCATCCCAGCAAAGCCCCCAGGATGCCTTTAGCTGATGTTGTTTGCTGCCTCCAGGTTGGTTTGGCTCCCTGCAAAACCAAAACTGGCTCAAAAATGTGAAATACCAGCTCCTCCTTCCCTCTTCCATCCCTTTGGTCAGCCCAGAGGCAGAGCATCCCATCCTCCTGGGAATCAGGACAGAGAAGGGCTGGTAGATCTTGCCCCCAGCTCACCTGCTGCTGGCTGAATCTGGAGGGATCTACTTGAGGGAGATTTCTCTGCTTCTTTAAATAAAACTTGCTGGCAGGTTCTTGTGCAAATTTCCCTTAAATCTGGCTTAGGAGACACCTATGGAGGTTTAATTGGAGCTAATAGGAAGTGCTGGGTTTGGTAATTAGGGAAAAATGAATGGAAATGCAGCAGGTGAATGGTTGGGGTGGAACTCTTCAATCTTTCTGAAGTTCTAGGGCTCTCAGCGAGATCCTGCACTCCAGTCGGGAGTGGTTTTACTAAAAATTTCACTTATAAATGGTACTAAAGCCTCTGTTAAGACTCCAAAACATTGACTGTGATTCTTTTTGTAGCTCTTCTGAGTACAGTGGTCCTGAGGGGCTCAAGAAATGGAAGCATTCTTTATTAAATGAAGGTGTTGGGCTGTACAGAGGCTGCCCAGATATCTGCTGGGGGTATCTCTCTGGTTTAAGATGAGTCTGATATTCAGTATGGCCCCTTAGTAGGAGAGCAGGACTGGATAAAGCAGATTTTGCTCTCTAAGAGATCAGCTGTTCCTGTGGGGAGCAGGGAATTGTGTCTCAGCCAAAGCTCTGCTTCCAGGGAATGCTCCAAGCCCAGCTCTGGGTTATTTTTTAGATGAAAACTTGCTAATTTTGTGGCTGGTTTTGTGTGCCACTGAAAACTTTCATGGAAACATGGGAACTATGCCCTAGCTGAGGATAGGGGAGGAGGGGGCTGCTCCCTGGGGTGAGGGCTGGCTCTGAGCAGGGCTGGGGATGGCCCCTCTGGGTGATCTCCCTTTGGGTGCTGGGAAGGAGGAGCCAGAGGGGTTTTTAATCTGGACCAAAAGCTGAGTGCCTGTGCTGGGAGTTTGGCTGAGGTCCTGCTGCTCACATCCTGTCCTGCTGCAGGTGGAGATAGGCATGGGGAGGGCTGGAGCATCTGATCTGTAGAGACACACCTGGAGAGCTGGGGAGGTTCAGCCTGGAGAAGAGAAGGTTCTGGGGAGTCCTCAGAGCCCTTCCCATGCCTGAAGTGGCTTATAAAAGAGAGGACAAGGGGCTTTTTATATGGGCAGACAGTGATAGGACAAGGGCAATGGTTTTACACTGAAGGAGGACAAGCTTAGACTGGATATTGGGACAGCATTTTTTACTCTGGGTGGGCAGGCCCTGGCACAGGGTGCCCAGAGAAGCTGTGGCTGCCCCTGGATCCCTGGAAGTGTCCAAGACCAGGCTGGACAGGGCTTGGAGCACCCTGGGACAGTGGGAGGTGTCCTTGCCATGGCAGGGGGTGACCTTTAAGGTCCCTTTCCACCCAGTCTGGTGTTCCAAGAGCAGTTTCTTACCTGTGAACACACCTGCCTTTGTCGAGCTTCTGCTGGGAATTGGGTGTGAAGCCCAGCCCTGTGTCCTAAGTCATCCCAGGCTCCTCTAATCCCTGCCACCTTTCTCCCCCCAAACTTAGGTCTTCTCCAGGGTCTGTGTTGCAAAGAGCCCCCAGGCATGAGCTCAGCCTGCCTGAACTTTTCTGTTTGTTCTCCTTCCCACGTTTCCTGCACTAAGGATCTCAGCTGGGAGGAGACAGCACCTTGCAAATGCCAGATGCCCAGGACTGTGCCGCTGTGCTTTCCCACAAGCACTAAAATCTCACAAGCAACCTGCTCAGACACGAGTGCCAGCCCCGCTTCCCTCACCAGAGGGGAATGGAGATTTGCATCTATTTCAGAGAGGCAGCCGTGATTTTGATTCTTTTTGTGAGATTAATTGAACCATGACAAGTTTTCTGGCTCACCAGCTCCAGAGCTGTGGCTGTAGGAATTCTTCCTCTTCTCCTTCTTGGAAGCAGATGGCAATTTATTCCATAGTCATGTTGGAATAATGTGTGTTTCTGTGCCTCTCTCTTTGGATGGTCAATAGGGAGCAGTCCATCTTCATGTGATTTTAAATATCTTGGAGGACCCAAATGCACAGAGCTGCACTTGGGGACTTTGTGTAGATTTGTGATCATTTTTAGAGGAGCTGAGGCCATAAAATAGTGACTGGAATTCAGGGGGTCATAAATAGCATATTTTCATCTGTGGCAGCTCTAACTTTGCTTGACTGTTGTTGTGCTTTTTAGAGGGAATATGGACACATTTGGGTTGTTTAAGCAGTCTGGAGCTCCAATGTGAGATGGAGTAAGGAGTTCTGATAGTGGAATAAACTGCACAAGGCTTGGGAAGCAGCTGAATGTCCTCTAGAAGAAAAAAAAAAGTTATTTTTAGGCCTTTCTAGTGGTTTATTTATGGAGGGAGCTCCTGCATTCTGGAATGGGGCTGGGTTGGTGGGAAGAGCATCTCTGCCTTCACAGGATTCACTTGCCATGTTTTAATGATTTTTGGTGGTGACTGTGGGTGAAAGTCAGGTTTTCCATAGTTCAGAGCTGGAAATCTGTTTTTCATAATCCCAGAGATGGAAGGTATGAGGTGGGTCTAAGATAAGCCCAGCTCTGGCACTTCTTTCTCCTCTGCAAGGTCAGCTCTCTATTTTGGGTTTTTAGGGAGTCAAATCATACATATGAATTACTTCTTGTACAAAGTTTTCGATTGTCAACAGAGTGATTTGTGAATAAATGTTTTCATTACTTGGCTGGCTCCATGGATGGATGAATAATATCCATCAAATAAATTATTCATCCCTTTCTCTCCTTGCCATCATCAGATAAATTCCTTGTGATTTATATTTGTTCATTATTCATCTGGCTACGAGCAGCAGACATATTAGAGATGGGTTAGGAGCTAAATCTGCTTTGTGGAGCCCAAGAAGGGAACTCTGGTTGATACTGGGGTCTGTATCCACACAAACCTCATCCCATGGAGTCCCAGTGGCCTCTGCATGCTCAGAGTGGCTCCATGGCTGATGAGAGTCCCCAGGTGCAGAGCCCTCATTCCCGAAAGAAATCTGCTGCAATGGTGGAGAGGAGGGGAATGACCAATTTTAATGGCAGTTTTTGCAGTATTTTACACAGCACACGGGTCTGAGGCTGCAGAGCTTCCTTCCTTTCCCAGACTCCCACTTTTCAGCTTCCTCAGGCTGCTTGTGCCCCTGACGGAGCCACGCCAGCCTCCTGCAGAACACTCCAGCAGCAGGAGTGGGGGAAGATTTTCCACTGGTGCCAGAGGAGGAATGGAGGGGAAAGGAATTAGTTCAGCTCCTCTACAAAAAGAAGCAAAGAAAAGCATCACACAGAAGCTGACTGAAGGGACAGAGACCAGCTGCTCCTGCTCCTGAAGTGACCTGATTTATTCATCTGATTTTCAAGTGTTTTGCTTGAAACTGAACCAATTTCAAGCTTTTGTGCCTTTTTTTTTTTTTTTCTCAGTGTTATTCCAGTTCTGAAAAGTGCATCTATGGTTATTTTCTTTTTAAACCACTGGGGAAAGCATCTTTCAATTCCAAAAAAAAAAAAAAAAAAAAACCAAAAAAAAAACCACCCAAAAAAAACCAGACCCAAAAAAAGACAATATGTTCTTCAAACCATTTTCCTTCTCAAACGGTTCAGGCAGACACAAAATACAGGAAGTTTCACCTTTAAATAAAGAATGAAGAGCTGGGAGAGTTACCTGGATGTGAAAAACAAGGTGATAACAGATCTTGTTTGCATCCTTAATTTGAGAGTGCTGTGCCAGACCCGACTGATCCCTGTGAGGGGTTTGCAGCCAGCCCTGGAACACCAGGAAAGCTTTGATTTTTCATTCCCAACATCAAATACAAACACAAGCACTGGGATGCAGCTGAAGAGCAGGAATGACAACGGGGGGAAAAGCCTGCGACTGAGGGGATGAAGGGAAGCACATCCTCTGCAGGGAGGGAGGAAGGAAATGGCTCAGGGGTTTCTCCCAGTGCTTCCCAGCCCGTGCTGGTCTTCTCAGTGTGTTGTGTTGCAGAGAGGAGCCCAGAGATGCTCTGGGATGATCCTATGGCTCCCATCCCTCCCAGAATACCACACAGCAATGCCCCACACAGGTTTTGTGTCTGTTGTGTGCAGGATCCACTTAAATGAGCCACTCAGCTGCTGCAATCCGTGTGTTCCCTGAAGAAGGAGAATCCCAGAGAAAGAGGATATGGCACCGAGCAGGGGACCTTCCTGTCTGAAGGATGTATTGGAGTATAATTTGTGCAATGATTGATGTATTTTATTTTTAATAATATTTTTCCCATCTTGCCAGCTTTCTCGTCCAGGGGACACATCAATCTTTGAGCCCTTTCCAAGTCAGAATTGGATTTCAGCAGGAATGGTTTGCCTTGCCCAGCTGGGTGGGAGTGGGAAGGGGAAGGAGCAGGGTTTGCTCTGCTTGTTTCCTTTGGCTTTGGCCTTGGAATTCAGGGTGCCAGGGAATGCAGGAGCTCTCACTCAGCCTGGTGGGCATCCTGATGGCTCATCAATTAAAACTTGGTGCTGGAGAGGCCGTGAGAGATTTTGCACAAAATTAAGCCTATTTCAGTGTCCTTTTTAAAGCTCAGCAGGTTTTGGGAGGAATCATGGGGGACAAGAGTGTCCTGAGCCTCAGTCAGGGAGCTCAACTCTTGCCTGGACTTCCTCAAGTTGGCTTTTATTTTTTTCTTTTTCTCCTGCTTTTCCCCCCTCCATCCATGGCAAAGAAAGCTCTTTGACACCAAGAACTTGGAGCTATGTGTAGGATGGAGGGGGTGAGGAGTGTCCCACTGGCTGCTGTGTGTCCAGGAGTGCCCATCTCACCAGCTGGAGCCATGGCAGACCTGGCTGTGAGTGGCTGCACTTGGGATTCTCTTTGTGCTGCCTCTCTGGTGCTCCAGATCCATTTAACAGCTGGGATTTACTGGTTCAGGCACATCCCTGCTCTTCCCAGAGGCCATAGGGAGCAGAGGTGTGTTGGGAGGGAGGGAAAGCACAGGTGAAGCCAGCACTGGTTATGTTTGGGGACCTGATGTGAGTACCCCTTCACAGAATCCCAGGATCATTTGAGCTGGAAAAGAACTCCAAGTCACCAAGTCCATCCTGTGCCTGATCCCCATCTTGCCCCAGCCCAGAGCTGTGAGTGCCATGTCCAGGCTTTCCTTGGACGTCTCCAGGGATGGGGACTCCACCCCTACCCTGGGCAGCCCCTTCCAGTGCCTGAGCACCCTTTCCAAGAAGAAATCCTTCCAGAAATCCAACCTGCCCCTCCCCTGGCCCAGCCTGAGGCTGTTCCCTCTCCTCCTGTCCCTGTTTCTGGAGCAGAGCCCGACCCCCCCGGCTGTCCCCTCCTGTCAGGAGCTGTGCAGAGCCACAAGGGCCCCCCTGATCCCCCTTTTCTCCAGGCTGAGCCCCTTTCCAGCTCCCCCAGCTGCTCCTGGAGCTCCAGCCCCTTCCCTGGACACTCCAGCCCCTCAATGCCTTTCTCATGAGGGGCCCAGAACGGGGCACAGCACTCGAGGTGCCCCAGCAGTG